>NC_133534.1:50352771-50666660 GCF_048544455.1 Silene latifolia | reverse complement strand
TTAAGAGAGAAAGTAAAGGAGGGATTTTAATGTGTTTTGATGTGTAGTGTTTGATTTAGTGTGGGGATAGCAATTGCCTAGGCAAACCGAGCCTTCGTAGTGTACCCACAATGATGAACAAAGTAACGAAGAAAGAATGATATGGGAAATGAAGATCCCCACGGGTGGAAGTGAACTCATGGGTACAGGAAAAGATCCGAGCGTCCCAAGGGGAATTCGCTCGAGCTGGCTCTGATCCAAGCATCCTGGCTCTAAGACGCTCGTCTTGGGAGTGCTGAAATTGAAAAGTTTAGTCTGTTTAAGAATCTGGGCAGATTACACAGAAGACGCCCGTCCCAGTTCTGAAGACGCTCATCTTGTCTAGGATTTGCGCATCCTGGCTGCTTCAAAAGTTTAAGTTTCACGTTGTTTATAAATCCGAGCGTCCCCTGCAGAAATCCGCTCGTCTCCAGCAAAATCTGCGCGTCCCATCACGGGTTATAAATTCCTGAGCTGACTGACTAAGGATCCGAGCGTCCCCAGTCCAAGACGATCGTCTCCTGCTACTAATTGCCTATAACACGGGATTCAAATCCCTCTTCCCTAATTCATTTCTTTCATATACAAAACACAAACACACACCCTTCTCCCTCAAAACCCTCAATCCCCTCATCAACAAAACACAAATTCCTCAACCAAATTCACCCAAATCAAAACAAAACTTCCTCAAATCACAATTAAACTCCTCCTTTATCAACAAGAAGCCATCCAAACAACAAATTCCTCACACATTGAATCGATTTTCTAGGGTTTCAAGACAAAATTCAAAAATCCCAAATCGATTGGGAATTGATTGAAGCTTGAGGAAACAAGGAGCATTCAAGCACAATATTGGTTTGTTAACACAATTTTGACAAGGAGAACAACATGGCAAGAACAAAAGGTGGAAACAAGGCACCCACAACCTCAAATCTTTCCAAAAGGCAACAAGCTCTTCTAGTTTCAAAGGCTATGGTAGTGCATCAACCAAGGGTGGAGATTGAAGAAGTTGCTACTCCTATGGTGGAAGCTACACCTACTCTGGTCATTGAACAATTGCAAGATTATCCAGAGGTAACTTTCATAAACGATTCTCATAGAAAAGCATTTGTATCCCTTACTAAGAAAACTATTTTGCCTACCAAATTTATATGCCAAGATGCCTTAGACAAATTGGGTGTGCTTGAAAGAACTAGGAATTTCTTCGAATCCATGAAATTGACTACCCTCTTTGAAATGCAAGAATTAACCTACCCTTCCCTTACCATGGAGTTTGTAAGCTCCTTGAAGGTGACTAAGGTAGAGGGTCGGAAAAATGTTGAATTCCGCCTTGAGAACAAGGATAGGCGAATGTCTATGAAAGAATTTGGCAAAGTATTTGGTCTTGAAGAACATTATCATTATGAGAAAAAGCCTTCAAAATATGATGCCTCACCCCTATGGAAAGCAATAAGCGGACAAAAATTTGAGTCTTTCCATGAGTGCCATGTTCTTTATGTCCACCAACCGGGTATAAGGGTATGACACAAGTTTTAGGCAACACTTTAATTGTAAGAAAAGGCACCAATCACTTTACCGAGCTCGACTTTGTCTACCTTGAATCCACCATGAATGTCAACAAAAAGTTCACCAAGGAATACAACACTAGCACACAAGTAGTCTTTTAACATACTGTGGCCCATTTCCTTTACTTACATCTTGGTTCTTGGGGACCTTGTTTTTGTTCTACTTACATGTTTGTTTCAAATGACCCATTTTTCCACATTCAGAGCAATAGTGAGGGATCCATTCGCACTCAATCCTTTGAACGGATGGTCCAAAGGGTGTGTTGAGGGAAATTTCCAGTGGAAGGTTTGATGCTATATCCACTTCAATCACGACCCTAACAAAAGAGAGTTTTTCCTTGTTTGTAGTGGGCATATCTGCAAACATAGGTCTACCAATATTGCTAGACATATTACTTAAAACATTAGGATACCAAAGGTATGGGTCTAGGTCTGGGAAGAGGACCCATGTTGGGACAATGGATACTTTCTCCATCTCAAAAGAGAAAGAATGGTGTCATTGTTTAAGGATAAGAGAACAGGATTCCATCTTCAAAGGACCATCTTTCAAGACATTGTTCATTTCTTCCTCATTTGAGAATCTAAAACTGAACCAACCCTTTTTAAAGTATTGAACTAATGGGGAAGCTATATGACTGCAATTCTTAGTAACAAATTCTGTGATTTGCTTCAAAGTTGGCCTAGATTCAAGCAAATGACCCATGAGTGTGAATTCCCAAAGTTTGAGTTTATCAGCAATGTCCTCTAAAACCAGATCTATTTCATCAGCAGTCTTACTTTCCTGGTGAAAATACAGACTCATACCAGTTTGAGCCTTTGGTTTAGCAACATCAGACCATTTTTTAGCAGGTTTCTGAGATGAATTAGTCCTAGACCCAGCAGAAGTATCAGGAACTACAGTAGAGTTATCCTCAACAGCAGGAATACTAGGAGTAACTCCCTTATCCACAGGAACAGAAACAGCTCTATCCTCTAGAACAATAGTATCATCGTGTAAACTATTCACAGTTACAACGTGATCATCTAACTGAGTCAAATTGGGCGATTTTGGGGACTCAATTTGCACAGAATTAGGGCCAATTGATGCAGAACTATGAACATAATTTGCAGATTTAGGGTTTTTACCATAGAAGAGATCACAACATCAACAATTATGTCACTAAGTAGTATGGTTTGACGAGACGGAGATACCTGGGTTTCTTCCGATTGAGGAATGATGGCAGAATTGCGTACAAGAATGGTACGAGAACGAGCGGGAGGAGACAAGGAATCCATTGAGGATCTGCCCTTAGGAGGGCGACCCCGTCCTCACGCCATGGGAAGCTAGGCAGGGTCCGTATCAATGGCGATTACAGAGCTTTTTGACCTAGAGAGAGAATCTTCTATCTAAACGCGGGCAGACAATTTGAGTCTGTAACTAAGTTAAATACCCTAAAGTGAATTGTCCGACATCAAGAAATTATTATAAGGTGGGGTGATCCTATGATTATAAATAAGAGTCATCATTGGAATTTAGGTATCAACACAAAATCTTTTGAGTCTCTCAAGTATTGTCATAATATAAACAATAACATACAAATATTAAGGACGTAAATATTTATAACGACGATTATATATCAGTGATATTATAATATGTTTATTTAAACAAAACTATGAAAATAATATAATTAGATTCGTGGTAAAAAAAAAAAACTATCATTAGAGTATAAATTTCATATAATTTTCACATATTAAAAATTGTGTATTTCTTAGTTCTTAGTCTGTTATGTTTCACATTGAAAAATAATATAGGTGTGGTGAATATAATACATATAAATAATAGAATTGTCCCACACCGAAAGATTAGCATAAGATGAGATGATTATATGATTATAAATATGAGGCATCATTGGAACTTAGGTATCAATCCAAAATCTTTTGAGTCTCTTCAGTATGTCTTAGAGAGCTTTTAAGAGAGTGTACTATTATCTCCACAATATGAATTTTCTATGTTATATTCAAGTGATGTTTATAATTTTTTTTTTATTTGGCAAAAAATATCGTAAAAAAAATTATGAAAATTATATAATTAGATTCGTGGTAAAAAAATTATATCATTAGAATGTAGATTTTATATTATTTGCACATATTTAATTATGATAAAAAAACAAAAAAAAACGTATGAATATTAATAGATAATATAGTATTTGCTCATTATTAAACCGGGTTTGATGTCGAATTATGTGCGAAAAATATGGTGTATTTTTAAGTATATTATTTGTCCCACATTGAAAAATAATGTAGGTGTGATGAATATACTACGTATAAATAGTTGAATTATCCCACGTCAAAAGATTATCATAATGTGGGGTGATCTCATGACTATAAATAAGAGTATCATTGAACTTGGGTGTCAATCCAAAATCTTTTGAGTCTCTCAAGTATTGTCTTAGAGAGCTCTTATAAGAGTTTGAATTAACGACACGCGTCAGTTACAACAATAACATACAAATATTAAGCATTGTAACCTTTTTTTCATTAACAAATTGTTTTATCTTTTAGTTTATTTAAAAAGATATTTAATTATATGTAAACAAATATTTAAACATAGGATGTAACATTATAACTGATACGTGCCTAATATATAGTCTTTTTGGCCTATTTCAGCACGTATTTCTATGCTTTTCAATACTATTTCTATAGTATTTTGCCCCGAATTGGCTACTTTGGTGTATTTTGTCCTTTTTGTAGGAATGATCGCGAAAGTGGTGGAACCATACTCCTTTTCGTCCTTTTTGCATGCATTCAGAGGAGACGGAGTTGTCCCAGAGTGAGATACTGCATTTGGAAGCGTCATGGCATGCATTACGAGGCACTTGGGTGAAGACGTGAGCTGAACTGAAGATAAAAGTACTCGATCGAGCTATCTCTTGGTCGATCGAGTGATTTCTAGACCCCCTGGTACTCGATCGAGCTATCCCTTAGTCGATCGAGTAAGCTGCACATGACCAAGTCCTCGATCGAGTAAGAAGCTGGTCGATCGAGGGACTTCTGCTGAGATGATGGTCGATCGAGTGGTTTAACCCACTCGATCGAGAGGTTTTCGACGTTATGGGCTTTAATCAGTCCATGCTTTACTTTTTCCGCATAACTCTTGGTTATTTTGGCTATTTAACCTATGATTTACTAGGTTAATAGGATCTCTTTTTTTTATCTTTTACACTAGAAAACTATCAAACCCTTAGTACGTAGCCTTGCCTTCACTGTTACTTTTGTTTTCGGACTATTGGCTGCTCGGATTCAGTGTTCTTTACGCCGGATTCGCTCGGATTGTAATCTTTCCTTTCTCTTTATTATTAATAATCACTTGTTGCTTTTATTTCTTGTTTATGTTATCATTCTTCCTTGCCCTAATTTTCGTTATTGCATTTTATCATTATTTCATTATGTCTTCTGCTGGAAATTTATTTGCTGTTAGGTTAATTACGAGCATGAGTAGCTAAACCCCTTTCATGTTGGGATTAGGGAATCTGCGGTAGAAAATGACGATGTAGTGAATGAATTAGATGAACTGATAAGAGACTCAGTCACTATAGCAATTTAACTGTAATTCCCGACCTAGTTGAGTGCACGCTTCTATGTCACCCATTAAACCGGCTACAATTAATCCTGGATCGAAAGATTGGACTAAATAGGCCTGCTATAAACGATGAGACGCCCTAATGAGGACGAAAGTTAAGTTAGTGGTATTTTAGGATAGGAAGTGGACCAAAAGGACCTTCTAACATCCGTCTCACATTAGTTCGTCTGAGTCATTCACTGCTGAGTTGTTGGGTTACCGTAGTGAACCGAATTCCCGACATGTCTCTCTCTTATTGATAGTTTTAAATTATTTTCCTGCTCTTACTGCTCTTCTCTTTATTTCTCTTCCCCTTGATTCTCGTAGTTTAGAAACCAAAAATTCAATCAACACCAATTGTTACCATAGGATTAGAAATAGACAGTTATAATTACGTTACCTCCCTGTGGATTCGATACTCGACTGCCTCTACTACATTTTAGTTGAGACCGTTAGGTTTTATCTTTGATAGGGTTGCGATAGCCGTGTCAAATTTTGGCGCCGTTGCCGGGTAGGCAATTGTTCAATTTACTAGTTGTTTTATTTTTAATTCATCTTTTAGTTTAAGGAACATCGTTCCTTAGACTATTCTTACACTTGTCTGTAGTTTCTTCTTATGCGCAGGTCGCAGGGTGGTCCACTACTACCGTTCAATCCTGAGATTGAAAGATCCTTGCACGTAAAGAGGAGACTATTTCAAGAACAACAGGCAGAGGAAGAGTCTGGTTCTCGTTCTAGCTATTACGAGAACGAGCTTTTCGAGGAGAATCCACCGTCTTCTCCAGTTTCCAATTCATCAGTTGAATCTATTACTTTCCCAGATTTTCCCGAAATGACTGAGGAAGCAACCATTGCTAGTCACTCCGAGCCCATGGCTGACAATCTCTATAAAGGGTTTGCCTTACCAGGGGAGGCAAGAAAATTCGAACCAAAGCCTGCCTATATTAGCATGATCGAGAGAAATTAGTTCGGAGGAGCTGCCACTGAAGATGCAGCTCAGCATATGGAGACTTTTATTGATTACTGCTGCTCCATACCTCCTCCCACTGGCGTGACACCAGATCAGATAAAAGAGACCATGTTCATCTTCTCACTCCGCGATCTTTGCAAGGGAGTGGTATAGGGATTTGGACCGAGTTGCTCACGGTATAACCGATCGGAGTTCACCGGCTTTAGCGTTCTATAAGAAGTACTTCTCTGCATCGAGGACTATCGCCATTAGAGCTCAGATAACGAGCTTTAAACAAGGGCCTGACGAGAACTTTCATGAGGCATGGCTTCGATTTAAGAAACTAGTGCGAACCATACCGCACCACGGTTTCGAAAAGTGGAGCTTGTGCAACCATTTTTACAATGGTTTATATGACGATCGAGGGCTATTTTAGACGCTGCGACCAATGGTCGATTTGTCGACAACTTGGGAGCGACCAAGGGATGGAAGATCATAGACGATTTGGCCACTCATAAGGCCGAATATGGGAATTCAAGAGGAAACCAACGGAGAGCCGCTGAATCCTCCTCGCAGTCGCATTAGAAGCCCTTACCGCGAGGTTTGACAAGTATGAACTAGGGGGAGCTCTCAAGGGAGGAATGTACCAGGTTAATGCTATGACAGACGGTCCTTTCGTCTACACAAGGTGTGGGGGAGATGGACATGTCTCTGATTATTGTCCTAGTCCTTATGAGCGGTGTCTTTGCGCTTTCAACATTACAGGCAGAATAACGCTTATTACGAGCCAAATGTCCATCCCAATTTGAGGTGGACAAGCCAAAACGTGCTCAATCCTACTCCTCCTCCGAATCAAAGAATAAAGAACCGTATATCCCACCGCATAAGAACCAACAAGGCTATCGAAGCCTCCGTCTTTCAACCCTCCTAACCAAGGTGCTTCGTCATCTAGTGGGGTGAGTGAGATGGGTGAGTTAAAGTCCATGATGCAGTCCATTGCAAAGCAATTACAACAGAAGGACATGGCATTCAAGGCACTTGAGACTCAAGTTGCCCAACTTGCTGCAAATCAATCTTCGAGGAAGCCGGGTCATTTACCGACTCAAAATGAGAAGAACCCAAATGAGACGGTAAATTTGATAGAATTGAGAAGCGGTCTTTCTTATGAGGGACCAGAAGTGAAGAAATTAGACCAAGATAGTCAGAATCGATGATGAACAGTGTTCTGCCAAGAAAAAAGGGCTCACGACAAAGGAACTGCTCGATCGACTGAAGGATGGTGTTCGATCGAGTGAAAATGGTGAGGAAAACCCTCGATCGAGTGGTCTTTCTGCTCGATCGAGTGAACAGGAAGCTGAGGATGGTCGATCGAGTGGTAATGTTACTCGATCGACTGATTTTGATGAGGAGACTGCTCGATCGAGTGAGAACATTGCTCGATCGAGTGATATTGATGACGGGAAGCTTATTCGAGAGCCTGCTAGTGCTCGTTTAAGCGAAGAATTACCAGAAAGACCTCGTTCGAGAGGTAAGAAGCGTTCAAAGTATACTGAACTTGCTCCGGAAGACACTTTGGAGGCGAGAAACAAGGGACTCGAGATACCAATCACGGTTCTCTTCCCGAGGCGGCTGCAGAATACCAAGGTTAATCAACAGTTTGGCAAATTTGTTGAACTTTTGAAGAGCTTGGACGTTTCCGTGCCGTTCACTGAATTGATGACTAAGGTACCCTCTTTGTAACGCCCCGTAAATTTCGGACCGTTAATATATTTCGGAAATAATTTATTAATCAAATAAAATTTGATATTTAAAGTAATTAAAGTAAAAATAATTCAAAGAAATATAATTTTATTATATTTTGAAGAAAAGTATTTATTTTGATAGTTTCGAAATGTTTAAAAATAGTTTAAACCGTGTAAAACTTTTTATTTCGAAATAAGGGCGTATCGGGGGGAAAATGACAATTCTTTTGAACGTTGGGTAAACGAAATTGGAAATGGGTCGTATGACTACTCAATTTTCTTGTAATCTTGTGTTTAAAAACTTTGGTCTTGACGGAATTTGCGTTTGACTTACGGATTTAATTATTATTGAAACGAGTCAAAACCGACTCGTAAAAATCCCGACTAAAAATCACGCACCTCCTTTCCTCCTTTCCTTTCTCCCTTACACGTCACCCCCTCCCCCTTTTCTTTCTTTTTTTTCTGATTTTTGTTCCTATCTTCATCTTCCATCCTCTAAAACAAAACCAAACACATTTCAACCAAAATTCAAGCTGTTTTGGCCATAATTTCTTCGTTTCTTATCGGTTTTTCACGAAATTTACCTTTCCGGATTCCCCTTGCCGAGATCTACAACTGGGTATAATTTAATTTCAGTTTTCTTGAAGTTGTTTTAAGACCAATTTTCGGAAATTCGGTTTTAAGTAATTAGATAACGCTATGATTTAAGGGTGTCACAGTTGGTATCAGAGCTTCATATGGTGCCATTTTAATGGAGGCTTGATAGCTGTTGTTGTAAGAGAATTCAACCAAAGGTAAACATTTCTCCCAAGAAGTTTGGAAATCTAAAGCACAGGCACGAAGAAGATCCTCTAAGGTTTGAATTGTTCTCTCAGTTTGACCATCAGTGGCAGCGTGAAAAGCAGTGCTCATCAATAGTTTACTACCCAAGGCCTCCTGTAATGCAGTCCAGAAACGAGAACAAAATCGAGGATCTCGATCTGAAACTATATCTTTAGGAACCCCATGATAGCGTACTACTTCATCCACATAGACACGAGCTAGAACTTCTAAACTCCAGGTCTCTTTGATGGGAATAAACCGAGCACATTTAGTCAATCGGTCCACAACCACCCAAATAGCATTCTTCCCCTCCTTTTAAAAAGTTTCGCCCTCGAAACTTAGAAGGAGAAATCATAGCAATAAGAAAATATAGGTATCTTTTCAATGAAACGGTGATACTCTTGTTGATCAGACAAGAACATCCATATTCATATCAAGATATAAAAATATTTCTACACCAATAAATGAGAAAACCCATTATTGGGACGTCACCAACAACGAGATTTAACATTCACTAATGTTAAAACCATTGAAAATCATAAAAGCATTTTCAAACTTTTAGTTTAACATTCTATAGTAAGAATACTATCTTTACTAATTATGATTATACAAGGCTTAGTAACTCGGAAAAAAAAAAATAAGAAAAGGAATACCTTACGAAAATAATTCAGGATATCTAGCTAACATAGAAGCTTCAGTCTCCCAAGTCTCTTCTTCGACATTTCCACAACGCCAAAGAACTCGGACTAGAGTTACAACTTTGCTTCTAAGTTACTTATCGGCTTTTTCAAGGATCCGAATTGGCCTTTCTTCCACCACCAAGTTAGGCTCTAATTCAAGAATTTCTTCTTGGATGATATGGCTAGGGTCACTAATGTACTTCCTCAATTGAGAAACATGGAAGACATTATGAACCTTGCTCAGATCATCCAAGAAGAAATTCTTGAATTAGAGCCTAACTTGGTGGTGGAAGAAAGGCCAATTCGGATCCTTGAAAAAGCCGATAAGCAACTTAGAAGCAAAGTTGTAACTCTAGTCCGAGTTCTTTGGCGTTGTGGAAATGTCGAAGAAGAGACTTGGGAGACTGAAGCTTCTATGTTAGCTAGATATCCTGAATTATTTTCGTAAGGTATTCCTTTTCTTATTTTTTTTTTTCCGAGTTACTAAGCCTTGTATAATCATAATTAGTAAAGATAGTATTCTTACTATAGAATGTTAAACTAAAAGTTTGAAAATGCTTTTATGATTTTCAATGGTTTTAACATTAGTGAATGTTAAATCTCGTTGTTGGTGACGTCCCAATAATGGGTTTTCTCATTTATTGGTGTAGAAATATTTTTATATCTTGATATGAATATGGATGTTCTTGTCTGATCAACAAGAGTATCACCGTTTCATTGAAAAGATACCTATATTTTCTTATTGCTATGATTTCTCCTTCTAAGTTTCGAGGGCGAAACTTTTTAAAAGGAGGGGTGATGATATTTTAAGTAATTAGATAACGCTATGATTTAAGGGTGTCACACTCTTATTTAAAGTTCATGAAAGAAATTTTAGCACGTAAGAGGGCTATTAATGATAACGAGACTGTAGCTTTAACTGAGGTGGGGTCAGCCCTATTTCAAAATAAGTTACCCCCTAAGCAATCAGACCCGGGTAGTTTTTCGATCCCGTGTCACATCGGTATGCAATTGATTGATAACGCGCTATGCGATTTAGGCGCTAGCGTAAGTGTTTTACCTTTGTCTCTAGCCAAGAGATTTGGTTTAACAAAGCTGAGTTGCACCAATATGACTGTTCAGATGGCCGACCGTAGTCTATCACGGCCACTAGGTGTAGCAGAAGACGTACCTGTTCAGATCGGGAAGTTCTTTATTCCCGTCGATTTTGTCGTCTTAGATATCCCCGAAGATGCACACACCCCTATTATTTTAGGGAGACCATTTTTGTCCACTGCCCGTGCAGTAATAGACGTCGGGGGGAAGACTTTGACCTTCCAGGTAGGGGATGAGGAGCTGATTTTTCATCAGTCCAAGTTCCGGAGGGCTCCCATGCAAGCTCAGCCTTGCAATGCCCTCTCTTCTGTTGACCCTATTATTGACACTCCAGATGAAAATTTGGAGGATATTGCTGTTATTGCTAACCCTCTGCCTCATACTGAGGGCAAGAAGGAGGGAAGTTCGTCTGTTTTCCTTGCTGCAGGTACAGATAAGAGCAAGAAAGGAGCCGTTAAGGGACATGGCGCAACCATTATCAATCAAACTGGAGCCCTTGATGCCAAAGAAGATGACAGAGGAGCGAGAACAAAGAAAGTTCGAACTTACATAGATTGGAACTACATTCCTCCTCTTTGCCGCAAATCGGTGATTCAAGTTCATGGAAGATGAAGAGGTCGGTCGATCGCCGAGGTGACGTCCTCCGATCAAGCCCACAAAGAGGCTACTGAAAGTTGATGAGAATTAAACGGGGAAATGCCCCGTGTAACAAATTGTAATAGACAATTCGTTGAATTTCTTTTAACTTTGTTTTATTACGTTTTAATTAGGACAATTAGTTACACAATTTTTTAGCATAGACTAAAACTATAGACTGTGTTTTCTGCGTATTTGGTATTTCGGGATGTGTTTGGATGTATTTTATGCAGGTTTGGGGAAGTTTCACGCATTTCGAGGAAGTAAAGACGGGAATTCAAAGAGTCTACAAGAGGAAGTCCTCGATCAAGTACTTTTTGTACTCAATCGAGTGGAAATTGGTTCGATCGAGCTGTCTGGTTACTCGATCGAGAAAGGCCAAAGAGGAACAGGTCGATCGAGGGGATGCTTACTCGATCGAGCAGAGGGGACATCAAAAGTCCTCGATCGAGTGATTAAAACCACTCGATCGAGTGAAATGAACAGTGGACACGGGAGTTTTCTTTCTTAAAACTCTTATTTTTCCTAATTCTATTTCATTTCACCCTAATTCCGTCTAACCCCCTCCCTAATTGCGATTTTCACTCCCCCAAATCCCCATTTTCTTGCCCGAAATCACCAAATCCGTCACCTACATTCCAATACTAGCACCTTACTCTTCAATAGCCCCTTGTTTTTCCCTCTATTTGTGTTCATCTTCACTGTTTTTAAGGGAAATTAGGGTTCGCGGGTTTTTCGATTAAAATCCGCCTTTGTCGCTTGTTTATTTGAAGTTTAATTGCTTTTATAGGATCATCATCATCAAGTAAGTGTTTCATTCACACTCTTTGCATTTTCTCTTCGATTAATTCGAGTTTCTTGAGGTGATCTTGAATTAGGGTTCGAAAAATCCATGTCTAGTCGAATTTTTTTGATTTCATTGTGTTTATACACCCTTAATTAGCTTCTTGATGATATTATCCTAATCCCTCACTGCTTTGCATGTTTAATTCAAAATTAGCGCGAGATTACGCGACTAGGGCTTCTTAGTCGAATTTTTCGACTGCTAGACGGTCTTTATGCTGCCATGCTTTGTCTAACTGCAGTTCTCGCCTACTTATTGCTGCTGTTATCTGTTTTTCCGTCCCCTATCGCCATTACATGCTGTAAATCATTGGGAATCTTGTACTGTGAGTATTTTTCGACTGCTAGGAGTCCCACATGCTTTCATATGCGGCTTTCATGCCTCTTAGTCTCCTTTAGCAGTAATTATTTTGGCACATTATCACCATTCACTTGCTGCCAATTCGAAAATATATTGAGGATTGTTGGATTCTACATGCTGGAAGTTGAATTTCTCATCTGTTAGAGCCATCTTTTGCTGTCACATGTTGGTTAACGTCTTATTTTAACCACGGTTAGCAGCGATCTTTTCTTATCATGCCCTTAACATTTTGCAGAATGGATAGTGGCTCTTTACCTTCCACTAGCACCACTTCCAGTCAGCCCGTGAGCGAGTCAGTAGCCCCTGCTATTGCCACTGGCTTTGCTTTAGTGACCACGGCAGCCTCAGCTGCTGTCTCTACCCCTGCCAGGTCCCTCACTATGCTGGAACGAGGATTCATCCCTCGTTTTCCGTCTCCTGGTATGATGCCACCCAGGCCGCATCGGCGAGCTAGCCAACAACTACATTACTTCCAGCCCATCGTGGGGCTACGGCTACGAGAGAGGCGCTCTTACTCCCTTACCAGGGATGCCCACGGTACGTTTCACTTCCACGGCTCACCAGACTCGGTTAGCCGCTTTACTTCATTGCCCTCTCTCCTCCACCCGTTTCCTTGCGCGGACTGACCTAGAGACCTTAGGAATTTATGAGGAGGTCTGTAGTTTGTTGAACGGGACGGGTATGTCGGGTCTGATCACCATGCAGGAAGCTGCTATTCGTATCCCCACATACGAGTTTTTCAGCTCCTACTCTTTTGACACCGACTCTTACGATGCTGACCACTCCAGCTCTTGCATTCACTTTCGACTCCGTAATGAGTCGCACCACTGGACTTTGGCCAGGTTTGGGCAGGTTTTAGGCCTAGTTAGTGACGGTCCCACCGACCCACCTCGGGACCTCCTTCAGCCACTTTGGGCTGCGCTTTCTCACACCCCCTTCCCCTCATGGAAGGGAGCTCACGTTCACTTACCTGCCCCCTGTTACTACTTGCGTCTGATAGGAGAGACCATTTTTGGGCGACCTGAGCCCAATAACGTGACCAACACTGAGCTAGCGATTCTCGCGGGGTACCTCAACATTGACTACGGTACCCCGTTTGTCCTAAACATTGCCTATCTAGTAGCTCAGCATTGGAACGGAATTGGGACTCGGGTCAAGACCGCCGTTGTCTGCGGCGGGCTAGTGACTAGGATCGCCCGCCACCTTTACCCTGCTGAGCCTGGACTTACTGCACCCGATAGGATGGCTTACCTTGACCTGGGAGCCATGACCGACTTCGCCTGGTTCCCAAAGGCGAAGGGGAGCGCGAGGACGTGGAAGATTTGTGGTTCCACGTCTGTTACCTTGCCGTGCTCTACCCTTCCCCCACTCTTACCGCTCCCGTCTGCTGCTGAGGGGGCAAGGCCACCTCCACCCACCTACCACCTTACCTTCACTCCTACTTCTTCTTCTAGGAAGAGGAAGCGGGAGGCCGGAGCGACTTCCAGCTCTCAGGTTAAGACTCCGGCCCAGACTCAGACTCCGGCCCAGACTCAGACTCCGGCCCAGACTCAGATTCCGGCTCAGACTCAGACTGGACCCACACAGACTCCCACACCTACACCTTCACTCACTCCACCTCCTTCTGATCCGGCCTTTCCGGCCAATTTTGTTTGCCCTCCTGTTTTAGGGGCGCCCGAGGTCATGGACCAAGGGCGTCGTGATGCCTTGCTTTTGGATATGTGCGGTACATTGCGAGATGAGACGGATATGGCTTTGGCTGTATTCCCGCTCTACGAGTACCACATCCGAGCACGGCGACCCGGTTCCGAGGGTGGCCACATCCCTCCTTCTACCGATACCCAGCGGACGGGTACCCTCCACTGCCTTCTGACTCAGAGGAGGAGCCGGAGGAGACACCGGTAGCACGAGAGGTGCGGTTACAGGCTGAGCAGGCGGCACAGTGAGCTGCCAGAGAGGAGGAGAGTGATCCTCCGTTCACACCCGGTCCGGAGGATCAGCCTAGAGATGACGACTGAGTTTCCACCTTGTCTGTTGCTGGTTTGGGGAGACCGTTTTGTTGAGTCGGAGTACCTAGGAGACGGCGGTGCCGACGACGAGTAGCTACTGGTCTACTCACTTCCCCAGTTTTCTGGCTTGTTTGGGGAAGTTCGCTTTTGTATGTACATTACTCTTTTCATTTTTGTCTCCTTTATTTTTTTATTTTGCTGGTTGTATACCCCCATCCCCCATCTTTCTGCTGGTGTATGCTGGAGGACAACGAGGGCGTTGTCCATTTTGGTTTGGGGAGGGTATTGCATCCTTTTGAGTCTGCATCTGCATTTGTTCTGCATTCACGTTTAATTTCTTGCCTGCATTGTTGTTTATTTTCAATAAAAATCAAAAAAATCAAAAAAAATTAGAAAAAATTTCAAAAATTCAAAAACATTTCACGTTTATTTCTGCATATAGGTTGAGTCGGAACGGTAGATTCCCGTGATGAAATTGCACTATAACTTGTCATATTACTTGAGCCTTGCACTTTTATTGATAGTCTTCAGCCTTGTCATACGCATAATCTACGAATTTCTGTTCAAATATAAGCTGACTGTTTAGACTTGACCTATAAACTGGCAAACTACTTAAAAAAAATTCTGAGTTTTAGAGCCATAACTGGTGACATTCATGACCAGTTCATTATGAATTTTGAGAGTAGTACTCCTTGCATAGCATGTTTGTCTCATTTGCACACTTATGACATTCAATTTCTCGTCAAATGCACATACTCGGGTTTGTGGTTGGTGTCACATGCAGGGAGGGTCTTGCAAATTCCCCTTTCTTTACATCTTCACCCATTTAGCTCCATTTTAGCCAAAACTTGCCTTTTTGACCCATTAGCTACATTCCAAACTAAGCCTGCCTAGTCAAGCTAGTTAGTATGTCTTTTGTGGTATGTCTTCCATTGCAGTTTGGTCCGTAATTCTTGTTGGAGTTGGTGTATGAATTAAGGAAGGAGGAAAGAAAAGAAAAAAAAAAAGGTATTGAAAAAAGAAAAAAAAAAAAGAAACGTGAAAGAAGAAAGAAGAAAAAAAAAAATTTACATGAAAAACAAAAAAAAGAGAGAGTTGGAACGAAAAAGAAAGAAAGAAAAATTGTGAAAAAAGTTGTACAATCGACAAGAGTTGTTTGAGTCTAGTGAGTTTTGTGCCAAGTGAAGGGCACTAGTACTTAGTTTTCAGTCAGTTTGAGATCCGGATGGTTTCATTATGGTCCTGTTAGGAACTAGCTTGACGCTCTTACCTCCACATTTCCATAACTTGTTTTGCCTCTTCTCACCTGAGCCTCACTATTCCCATATTATTTGCATACCCTCGGCTGTGACGGACATATTTGGTTGGAGTTTGTGAATTAGTACTTGAATTGTCTTTCATTTTTGTTGCATGCATGCTATGTAGGTAGCAGTTAGGTGAGTGACTGTCCTTTCTTCTCCCTTTTACATTTTACATTCGCCCTTTGCTTCATGAGAGAAGAGTGACCACGTGAGAGTCCAGTTTTGTTGGTCTTGCAAGGTCGATGGGTCAGCTTTATTTATGAACAGCTTATAATTCGTTTGCGTACTGACTGCTTGGCTTTAACTGTTGATTTTTGTTGCATTAAATCGGTTCAAGTAGACAAGTTAAGCTAGCTCTGAGTTATCATTTCCGTTCCATTAGTTTAGTTTTGAGTTTACTCGAGGGCGAGTAAAGGTTTGGTTTGGGGAGATTTGATACGTGCCTAATATATAGTCTTTTTGGCCTATTTCAGCACGTATTTCTATGCTTTTCAATACTATTTCTATAGTATTTTGCCCCGAATTGGCTACTTTGGTGTATTTTGTTCTTTTTGTAGGAATGATTGATGCGGTCGTTTCTACACCAAAAATAAAATACCTAGATTACTGCTAACAGAAGTCAGCGGTAAGTAGGGTCGATCTTCACAGGGAGGCTAAGTTACTATCTATCTGTTTAATTCGGTCTATCAGGGTGTCACAGAAATGGAGGATGAATTGATTGTGAACTAACTAAACTACTGAAACTAGAGGCAAGAGAAGGGAATAAAGGAAATTAAAAATAAGAGAAAGGAGTATGCTAAGAGTCGGTCCACCGTGGCAGCTATCAGATCTTAAACTATCGGGAATACTAAGGCGATTAGACTATTGATAAGAAGAGCTATGGTCGTCACCTTTCGGTCCTTAAACCGCCCTAGAGCATAAACAGCTTAACTTTCGCCCTCACTGCAATACCCTATTGTAATTAAGCAAGCCTTCCCTTCCAATCTTTCGATCTAGGTCGGGGTTAACTAAATTTATGGTCTCCTGCATGCATTCATTCGACCGGATAACAATTAAATTGCCTAATACAATTCCTATCGCAAGACTAATCTATATAAGTCAATTAAAACATCGCTACCACGGCTTCCCTAATCCTAACATACTAGGGGAATTAGCTAGACATAATTAAGGGAGAACAAGAAATAAAGAAAGAACAAATAATAAACATTAAATTAAATTAAAGAGAGAAAAGGGAAGAAATGTTACTGAAATAATGATCCGGAATAAAAAGCAAAGTAACAGTAATAATGCAACAGTGTGTGTCGTTCCAAGAGAAAAAGAGGAGAGTCTCCGGATGAAAAGCATGCGTAGGGACATGTTTTCGGCTTGATTCCGCATCTCTAAGCTCATTCCTGCAATTAATACAAGAACTTCCAAAGTATTCAATTCGGGGCATATTCGTAGCAAATAACTACTAAAATAGCATAAAGATGCGTGCAAGAATAGACTAAAAAGACTATATAAAATGCACGTATCAAATCTCCCCAAACCAAACCTTTACTCGTCCTCGAGTAAACTCAAAACTATATGCTAATGGAACGGGAAAATAACTCAGAGCTAGCTTAACTTGTCTACTTGAACCAATTTAATGCAACAAAGATTAATAGTTTAAGCTAAGCAGTCAATACGCAAACGAATTATGAGCTGTTCAGAAATATAGCCAACCTATCGACCTTGCAAGACCAACAAAATCGTACTCTCTCGTGGTCACTCTTCTCTCATGAAGCAAACGGTGAATGTTTATATGTAAAAGAGAGAAGAAGGGACAGTCACTCACCTAACTGCGACCTACATAGCATGCATGCAACAAAAATGAAAGACAATTCAAGTACTAATGCACATACTCCAACCAATAATGTCCGTCACGTAGAGGGCTTACAAATAATTTGGGAATAGTGAGGTTCAGGTGAGAAAGGGCAAAACATGTTATGGAAATGTGGAGGTAAAAGCGTCAAGCTAGTTCCTAACAGGACCATAGTAAACCATCCGAATCTCAACTGACTGAAAAACTAAGTACAAGTGCCCTTCATTTGGCACAGAACTCACTACCCAATACACAATCTCCTCAAAATGATATGAATAAAACGGAGGAGTGAGACCGTCAGAAGATAGAAATAGGCACAGACGGACTCAAAAATCAAACCAGCTCAAAAATTTCCAAACTTTTCCTCCTCTGGTTTCTTCCTGTATACGTGATTTTTTGATTTTTTTTTTTTTTTCTTTTTATTCTTCACGTTTTCCTTTTTCTTTCTTTTTCAATTTTTTTCATTTCTTTTTTTGTTCTTCTCCTCCTTCCTTTATTTTCCAACAACTCCATACAAAAGAGATACGGCCAAACTGCAGACGAAAACTCATACCACAAAAGAACATACTAACTAGCTTGACTAGGCAGGCTTAGTTTGGGATGTAGCTAATGGGTCAAAAGGCAAATTTGGCTAATGTGGAGCTAAATGGGTGAAAAATATAAGGAAAGGGAAATTTGCAAGGCCCTCCCTGTATGTGACACCAACCACGAACCCAAATATGTGCATTTTGACGAGAAATTGAATGTCATAAATGTGCAAAAGAGACGAACATGCTATGCAAGGAGTACTACTCAAAATTCCTAATGAACTGGTCATGAATGTCACCAGTTATGGGCTCTAGATCTCAGAATTTTTAAGTAGTTTGCCAATTTATAGGTCAAGTCTAAACAGTCAGCTTATATTTGAACAGAAATTCGCAGATTATGCGTATGACAAAGCTAAAAACTATCAACAGAAGTGCAAGGCTCAAGTAAATTGACAAGTTATAGTGCATTATTGTGGACAAGGCCCTCGGGAACTGCGTCCGCGGGATCCACACCAGGCATAATCGACTCGAGGTTCTTTCGAATCGAATTAAGACAAATTAGAGTCGCCACCAAGTTTTTTGGGAACTTGGAACCGTTCAAGTCAACTTTACACCTTTCATCGAAAAGCATAAAGCCAATCGACTACGAGTGATTAAAGATAAAGACTTGTACCCTATATCACTCGATTTGAATGACTCTCGTAATCCAATGGTATTTAGACGGATCCACAAACCATAGATCTTGAGTAAGGGGTGAGGGTACGTGTTGGGAAGCCCATAAGGACACCCAACCCCGCCCGTCGATAACGGCCTCTACTAAGTCAAGTATCGGATTTCAAACAAGGTCATAGCTACTACGATATATGATATGCAAACATCGTTTTAAAACCCTAACATGTGACAACAATTTCTATGTCGTTTAATGCATGAATACTAACTTTGTCAAAGTTGTTTTAGCATGTTGGTTGATTTGAAATAAAAGATGCGCAAACACGGCTTAGGAGGAATGGGGGAGCCATTGGGATCTATCCTATTACAACCCAGGCATTTCATGCCGACACAACGAGAAATAAATTACAACTCAATCTAATTACAACAACTATCGTAATTACTTTGACTCAGATTACAATACAAACTAACAAAATACAACTTAAACTATTAAGTCTTAATAAACGAAACAAATGTAAACAAAAAAGCTAAAGCTAAGTTAGACTAATTAAAGATGTTAGCCGAATTATTAGTTAATAAACAAATTAGATTAGAATTAAACTAATTAAATTAAAATAAATAAGTACAAAGGCTTGAAATAAATTAGGTACAACTTATTAATTAAATTGAACCCAACTTATTAAAATTATTCACCAATCCATATTTATTAAAATAGGATTAGTAAACAATTAAAGAAACAAAAGAAGAAAAGAAACTAAAACTGGCAGACCCGTGCAGTGCACGGATCAGAAGTCAGAACAGACCCGTGCAGTGCACGGTTTTTGTAGAAAACAAAGTTAATTGCATTTTAATTACGAAATCAGTAAAATAAATTACGAAAAAATTCATTAAATTAAATTTACAGATTTTGAACCATAAAAGATAATTAAAACGACTTTTAAAAAATTAGAAATAAATAAAACAAATTAAAGGTTAATTAATTACAAATTGAATTAAATAAATACGAACTAGGTTAGGTACAATTCTAAATCGTCAACGAGTGCAAATGGAAAGGTGTTAAGCACGCACTTCCATGCTACCGAGAAAATTAGTGAAAGGGAAGATGAATTCAATTATTTACAGAATTGTTAGTTGATTTTTAAAGCTATGTCGATGTACCCTAAAGTGTCTAATTAGGTTATTAAATTAATCTAATGTCGTCTAAATATGTCATATGTTAACAATCAGAGGTTAAACTAACATACAACGGGTCCTAGGGTATGTCGAATTGGCCGAAATAACAAGGGGGTCAAAAGCGAAGAACGAAGTTAGAAACTTGTTTTATTTATGCCCTACCTTGAACACGAGGATATGTAAATGAGACGGGGGTGTACGACCGACAGAAGTAGCGGTTTCTTTTCCCATCTCAAGTCAACGCGGGTGTTCATGGTGGTACTTTAACTCATACTCGGACTAACTAGTTTCATAGTTAAATTAAAACAATCGATAAACAAAACGAAAACAAACAAAAAACAAACTATAAGAAGAGCATAAGAAAACGAAATAAAAAGAGGAAAGAGAAGGGGATTTGATGCACCATCAACCTACATGTATCGTTGACACCGTCTTGGGTCGTAATCGATGGTAGATTTTATCTCGAGAGGCCGTCGTCGACGAAGAATAAAGCAAACACGCGTTTTGGAAACTTTCTGGACAGCGATTTTCAAACAGTGATATCTCCCTCGTTTCACGACGAAAATTCGATTTAAAAGATGTTTTGGAAACTAGAAAGAGAGGAGAACAGGGATCTTAAATCAACCCCTGCTCGTTTTGGGTTATTGGGCACGAAAAACGAGCACAAACAGAACTGGACAGACAAGAATAAACCGCGAAAACAGAGTGTTATTTCACTGCTTTTTCGAGGGATTTCGTGTACTCTCAAGGGCAATTTGGCTCGTAAATCTTTGTCTAATGTGTAGATGGATGTTATGTGGTTTATTAGGAACAATAAAATCGAGTTTTTATGAAGGTTTGATGGAGGAACGAAAGGGTTTTCGAAGAGGACACACAAACAGTTTCAGTTTGTGTGTTGGTTTTGTTTAGGGTTTTTGAAGGATGTTTAGGGTTTGTTTCTGAGGTTTAAAGCTTTTGGGTGACGGTTGGATGTATGTAGAACTTAGAGGAATGAATGTATCGTGAAGGGGTGGTATTTATAAGGAGTTAAAGTAGGGTAAAAGGGAGGAAGAGGCAGTCGGGCCTGTTGAGCATAGCTGCTGTCCAGCAGCTTTTGGGGGGTTTTCTAGGGTTCGTTTGGGGGTCTTTCTTGGTGATTAAGGTAAGGTAATATGGGTAGGATATTAGGGTATGGGTTAGGGTTAATGGGCATGGGTTTTGGTGGTGTTTGGAGCGGGTTTTGGGCTCGGGATTGAGCTGCCAAAACAGGGGGCTGCTCGTTTGTTGCGGGCTGTTTGGGACGATTTGGGGATGGAAATTGGGCCGTGGATAGGGGTTCGAACAAGGGTGGATGGGTAGAGGCTTAGGTTGGTTAGTGTACTCGAGATTCGTGCCAATTCGCAAGGAAACGGGCTCAAAAACCGAGCTAAAATCGAGCTCAAAAACACATGTTTAAAAACGAGTTTTCTTCGCTTTTAAAATCGATTTTTCAAATCAATTAAACCATTAAAATAAATGACTTTTCAAATCAAATATACTCATAAAATAATTTTTCAAATCAAATATTTATTTTATTTTCAATAAAATAAACTTGGGAAAATAAATTCAAAATGAAATAAATTAAATTGAAATCACCTTGAAAAGACTTTAATTTAAATATCATTTAAATTAAAAATACTCCGTCGACAACGCTCATTCTACATCGTAAAACGAACCCAAATAATGACCATGACAACTAAATAAATACATGTGTCCTATCATCATCGAGTGTTTGTCGGGTTCTCTATAAATTCCAATATCGACGGATACGGGTATCTACAGAGCCCCCACTTTGACTGAGGCTTGGACAAGGCGAAAGTCAAAGTATACCCCAGGGTCCCTCTCGACCTGAGGATTCTTCGGGTCGTTTATAGTCCATTAGACTTGCGTATATAAGCTCGCCAGCCATAGGAAGAGATCATACCTGAAACTTCGTTGAGGATTGACTCTTGCTTCTGTTGTATCAAATTATCGTCGTTGGTCGTCGACCCATAAATTGCATATATGGTGGGTTGAACCTTATCCTTAGGCGCCTACGTATCCGTTTCTGACGGAATCAAACCCGCGTCGTAGTTCGGCAGCTGCTGACACATGCCCAAAGTTTATCATCTACTGGCATTCGTCCGAATTCATCATCTGTTGACATTTGCCCAAAATTTATCATCTGCTGGCACTTGTCCGAAATTCATCTATTGACACTTGCCCAAAGCTTATCATCTGCTGGCAGGTGTCTAAATGGGACGGGACTTTCCAAGGAGGTTGCCGCCGCTTTCATCATTTGCTTTCAGCTACGGAATTCTTCCATTTCATACTCTTGTATTGAATTGAATTCTTGGTGGATGTCATCCTTTACATCTTGATAATGGTCTCTGAAGCCTACGGCTTCAGAGCCCCCAGTTTGCAATGGCTCTAAAGTCGAAGACTTTAGAGCCCCCAGTTGAAGCATATCCTGCTATATTTGAAACACAAAAACGTACTAGCAATAATCATCACATAAGCACATTTGGATCATCGATCCTAAAATTAGATCATTTGAAAGATTGGGTCATCGACCCGAAAATTGAATTTGAAAATTTTGAATGATTGGGTCATCGACCCGAATTTCGAATTTGACATCACTTGGAATGTTGGGTCATCGACCCGAAATTTGAGTTTGAAAGACTGGGTCATCGACCCGAAATTTGAACATGTTGAAAATTTTGAATAATTAGGCTATCGACCCAAATTTTGAATTTGAAATGAATCACTTGGATGTTGGGTCGTCGACCCAAAATTTGATTTTGAACTTTGAGATTTGAACCTTGACTTGAAATGTACCACTACTTGGATCATCTATCCCATAATTCGCAAAAAGTTTTTGAAATTTCGGGTTCTCAAATCTTTGGCATTTTGAAATCGAACCTTGACGGTGAGCGGAAATACGACTCGGACACTCTGTATGACCCGTAAACAAACGTGGGCGTAGCCCGCTACCGTAAAACAAAAAAGGAAAATAAAACCGTAAGTGTGCACGAGTTTTAATTCAATTATTGACTTGTTGGGGGTAGAAATGTAAATTGGCCATTCTGGCGCCAAAAGATGGCAAATGGGAATCACAAGGCCATCGGACTTGGGACGAAGATTTCGTATGGCATGGGCGTGCTCCCGAGGGCACATGGGAATCAAGATCACTTGGCATTGATAAGGTGGATTAAACTCACGGAGCAACAACGTTGGCTTCGCCCAGACACTAAACACAGACTGATTTTATGAAAGCACTTAGACATCACACATGACTTTTGTTGGGAACATTCTGTCACTCTTCTCCTCGCCTCCTTTCTTTTCAGCGAGTTTTCATCATTTCTTGCCACCGCCTTCTTTCTTTTCAGCGGGCTTTTACTAATTTTCTTCCACGCCTTCTTTCTTTTCAGCGGGTTTTTCATATTTTCTGTTCCCAACACAAACCTACATCTATATGACTCGACATCTTTGCCTAAACCGTTAGATAAAGCTCATTCTGAGGCTTGATACTATTCATCCGAACCTATATCCTCATCCTAGCCTACATCGAGTGCTAAGACCGACTCAAACAAAGGTGGCTTCATTTAGACTTGGTTAAGACCCATAAGAAACCGACAAGATGACAACTTGGTTGATGGGTGGATTGAATCCCTTATTCTTAAGGACTGCCTACGTATTCGCGTGGAGCGAAATCAAATCCGACGTAGTTCGATCAAGGTGCGTAAACTTGGCATTTTGATTGTGTGTACACACTCGAAAGTTTCACCTAAGGTATCATGTCGTATCCCATTCTAGCCTGTAAGGTACCGTTAAATCCCGTGTCTAGGGTTGGTACAAAAGGTTGTGTTTCTTTGGGATGTGGAGCTTGGTAAAAACAAGTTTGAATGGTTAACCATCATTCTGAAGGCTTGTTTTGTGGTGTTAAGGCCAAGGGCTATGGCTTATAACGTGGTTGGAAATGGTGTCTCAGGCATGATGAAACCCGAGTACAAATGGGTTGAAAAATGATGTGGGTTCAAATTTCCATGTCTGGACCCTAAAGGCTGGGTGTAACAACACAAGCGGAATAATTCTCAAAATTCCCGACTATCCCCTTGTAACTGTCTCAGGAAGGACTTAGGGGTAAAGAGGTTACTACTTAAGCTTTTGGGCTTCGCCCATTGAACTTCGCCCACTGAACTTCAACTATGGGTACTTGACTTGAATTCTGGCTTCCGTAACTTCGACATTCAACCAAAAAGCATTCCGCAATAACTTCAACATCTTTTTTCTTTTTTTTCTTTCATCTTTTTTCATTTTTTTTCTTTTGCTTTTTTTTTTTTCGTCCTTTTTTTTCTCATCTTTTCATTCTTTTTCCCCTTTTTTTTTTCTTCTCTTCTTGAAAATGGTCTTCTATTCATTCCCTTAGTCACAAACGGATACACCTTAAAAACTGGGCTTCGCCAACTAAATTGGGTTAGAATTAACAATTCCTTCTTAGAACGGGTTGATATCTTCTCTCTTCGAGATGGGATGATTTTGTTGGGGAAAAGGCTTGCCTTCCATCATCGATAAGGGAAACAAGGAGCTAGTCCGGGTTTGTCATAGAATCATCTAAAAGCTTGTCACAAACGTTGGTTCAGATGGAGGTTTTCTACCACCAGACATGGAATAGGTAAAGGAATCAAACACGGGATCCTAGTGTACCTTACATTTTGAAACAGGACGTATTTCTACCCCAGGGATGCCTTTGAGTGTGTTGTGCGTTTTATCATGTTTCGGAATGATTGAGGATTGGAAACAAGACATATTTGGAAACGAAACTGCAACTTTTTATTGGAATGAAAAAAGCTTAACAGACCCGAAGGAACGATTCCTAGGACATACCCTAGGTCATCGCGGAACAAACGACTCCACTTCAAAAGAAGAAAGTTCTAGACTCGACTCGACTAAGATAAGAAAACAGATCCCGACTCATAATTTTCAAATCTGGTCATGAGCTTTCCCTTGTTCAGTTGTCAGTTTAGATGCTCGGCTCTTGTCCTTGATCCTTATGATGGTCTGCCTCCATCCCGAGGTAGTCCTCTGAGGATCTACGCCAGTGATAAAGGTTGGTGAACCGAATTGTCTTTTATTAACTTCGTTAACGAGAGGAGTACATTCTGGAGCAAGACTCCCGACTTGAATTTCATTCTTCGGGTTTGGCAATAATTCACAGCAATCCACAAATATTTTCCCGATAAACACCCCTTTCAAGTGGCATGGGCAGATAAGATGGGAATAATCGACATTGTCTTCGACAGAAACAAAGTTAGTGTGATCGCCAAATGGATTGGTGATGTTATTAGGTTTAACAGTTGGGATCGGGAGTGTTCCACTCTCAATCATGTCTTGGATTTCGTGCTTCAGTCGATAGCACCTTTCAGTATCATGGCCTTTCCCTTGATGAAAGGCACAATAGGCATTTGGTTTATACCATTTACCTTGTTGATCAGCAGGAGGGTCCGGAGTTGGACCAATAGGCTTCAGCTTTCCTTGGGCTATGAGCCTTTGGAGAGCGTATGTATAAGTGCATCCGATATCGGTGAATGCCCTAGGTGTTTGGCGCTGCGACTTCTTCGATTGCCCTTCTAAGATATTGATGCCTTCATCAATATGGGTCATTGCTGGGGCTTTTGTCTTAGACGATGAGGCCCCTTGGTACCCTTTCGGCTTTTCAGCCTCCGCCCTTATGACATCATCTTCTACCTTTATCCCGATTCTTATCAATTCTTTGAAAGAGCCAAAATTCTGGTATTTCAGAGCATTACGGTAAATAGGTCGTAGATTCTTTACGAACTTATCTACCATTTCAACTTCATCAGGCTTCTTGGCTAATTTCACGCTTTCAGCACGCCATCTTGCAAGGAATTCAGTAAAGCCTTCTTTGTCTTTCTGTGTCATCACCTCCAATGTTCTTATGTTGGTTTGAATCTCGACATTATCAGCATAGTGCTTACAGAACTCCACCGTAATATCTTCGAAAGTGGGGAAGTTCTTGAGGTCAAGATTGTAGAACCACGCCTTCGGGTGTTCTCCCAGAGATTGAGCGAAAATTTCAGAGAGCATATCGGCGGTACTCCCTTCAAAGTGCTAAGTACCCTTTATAGACCTTAACATGGTGGATGGATCTTCGGTGCCCTTGAACTTTGGGATGTCGTGAGTACCATGTTCGTGGGCGCTTATCTGAACCGGGCGTAGGCCCTAGCATTCTCATAGTGGATGTTCTTCCCCTAGGAGAGCTTTAAACGGTCTTCGATGAACTTGAACCGTTTCTCCGGATCGATTAGTGGTGGAGGGTGGAGGTGAATCTTCACTCGGCTTAGATTCGATTGCATCCATTCTAGTCATCATGAGGTTCACGGCCTCAGTAAGCTTGTTAACGGCATCTTCCATTGCTTGACGTCGGGTTTTTGGCGGCCTTTCTACAAGAAAACCCCGTACTAAGTCAATATTTAAAGTAAGAGCCCCTGCACACTTAAGGACTCGACCCCAACTTGACTCAAACAAAGACTCGACTTGATATTGATTAACAAGGATTCGACTCACGGTTTGATTTAGACATCGGTTCACTTTAGACTCGACAAAACGACATGACTCAAACTGTCATAACTCGATTCTAAACTGGACTTGGTGTGACTAAACCCGTGATTGGGCTAACATAGCCCATGGATTCGAGTGAAAACGTCCTAAAGGGCCTAGCTTGGACGTTTTTTTTTGCGGACTATCCTAGACCAAAATGTCGACCAACATGACTCGAAGCCCAAGAGGTGAGCTTGGGTGACCCAACAAGGTCGTGTTCTAGACTCTTAGAACAGAACACACCCGGCCTAACACGGCCATGACCCGGACACGACTCGGCACATTTCATGCTTGGTTGAGGTTCGAGAAACATTTTGGATTGATTTTGAAAAAAGAAGGATTGATTTGAAAATGAGATTTGAAATGGGCAGATGCCGCTATAAAAAGCTCATTTTGGGCCGAAATTTCTAGTCCTATTTGGGCAGCGTTCCGCGTTTTTAAAACCATGCTATTTTGAAAATAAGTTGTTCAAAAGTTCGGTTTTGAAAAGGACATGGGAATTTTCGGAAAAAAGACTTGGGAAAACAAATTGCACATTGTCATTCTCATGTTATAAGGATGTGTGCTCCTAGACATCTCTAAGTCTCGGCAAGTCTTCTACAAGAAGGTCTATACCCTCCATCCTTTTGCGGTCTTATAGAGCAAGGTGTCTTAAGGTAAAGTACCTAGAAGATCGTCCCCACTCCCAAGAACCACGCGAGGCGAAGTGGAAGCGAGCAATGTGCGGCTTCCGGCATAGTGGGACGTCGCCCCCACGCATCACGAAGAAACGCCGGGGACGGCCCGGCAAGTCCTTAAAGGTTTATGCATGAATCGTAGCACTATGAGTAATGTTTTACTTTCCAACACTTTCTTTTCAAGTTTCACCTCGGAGGAAAAGACCCTAGAAACACAAAGTGTAACTAGTCCTCTTTTCCCAAATGTGAGTCGCCAAATCAGGACAAGGCCCTCGGGAATCTGCGTCCGCGGGATCCACACCAGCATAATCGACTCGAGGTTCTTTCGAATCGAATTAAGACAAATTAGAGTCGCCACCAAGTTTTTGGGAACTTGGAACCGTTCAAGTCAACTTTACACCTTTCATCGAAAAGCATAAAGCCAATCGACTACGAGTGATTAAAGATAAAGACTTGTACCCTATATCACTCGATTTGAATGACTCTCGTAATCCAATGGTATTTAGACGGATCCACAAACCATAGATCTTGAGTAAGGGGTGAGGGTACGTGTTGGGAAGCCCATAAGGACACCCAACCCCGCCCGTCGATAACGGCCTCTACTAAGTCAAGTATCGGATTTCAAACAAGGTCATAGCTACTACGATATATGATATGCAAACATCGTTTTAAAACCCTAACATGTGACAACAATTTCTATGTCGTTTAATGCATGAATACTAACTTTGTCAAAGTTGTTTTAGCATGTTGGTTGATTTGAAATAAAAGATGCGCAAACACGGCTTAGGAGGAATGGGGGAGCCATTGGGATCTATCCTATTACAACCCAGGCATTTCATGCCGACACAACGAGAAATAAATTACAACTCAATCTAATTACAACAACTATCGTAATTACTTTGACTCAGATTACAATACAAACTAACAAAATACAACTTAAACTATTAAGTCTTAATAAACGAAACAAATGTAAACAAAAAAGCTAAAGCTAAGTTAGACTAATTAAAGATGTTAGCCGAATTATTAGTTAATAAACAAATTAGATTAGAATTAAACTAATTAAATTAAAATAAATAAGTACAAAGGCTTGAAATAAATTAGGTACAACTTATTAATTAAATTGAACCCAACTTATTAAAATTATTCACCAATCCATATTTATTAAAATAGGATTAGTAAACAATTAAAGAAACAAAAGAAGAAAAGAAACTAAAACTGGCAGACCCGTGCAGTGCACGGATCAGAAGTCAGAACAGACCCGTGCAGTGCACGGTTTTTGTAGAAAACAAAGTTAATTGCATTTTAATTACGAAATCAGTAAAATAAATTACGAAAAAATTCATTAAATTAAATTTACAGATTTTGAACCATAAAAGATAATTAAAACGACTTTTAAAAAATTAGAAATAAATAAAACAAATTAAAGGTTAATTAATTACAAATTGAATTAAATAAATACGAACTAGGTTAGGTACAATTCTAAATCGTCAACGAGTGCAAATGGAAAGGTGTTAAGCACGCACTTCCATGCTACCGAAAAATTAGTGAAAGGGAAGATGAATTCAATTATTTACGAAATTGTTAGTTGATTTTTAAAGCTATGTCGATGTACCCTAAAGTGTCTAATTAGGTTATTAAATTAATCTAATGTCGTCTAAATATGTCATATGTTAACAATCAGAGGTTAAACTAACATACAACGGGTCCTAGGGTATGTCGAATTGGCCGAAATAACAAGGGGGTCAAAAGCGAAGAACGAAGTTAGAAACTTGTTTTATTTATGCCCTACCTTGAACACGAGGATATGTAAATGAGACGGGGGTGTACGACCGACAGAAGTAGCGGTTTCTTTTCCCATCTCAAGTCAACGCGGGTGTTCATGGTGGTACTTTAACTCATACTCGGACTAACTAGTTTCATAGTTAAATTAAAACAATCGATAAACAAAACGAAAACAAACAAAAAACAAACTATAAAAAGAGCATAAGAAAACGAAATAAAAAGAGGAAAGAGAAGGGGATTTGATGCACCCTCAACCTACATGTATCGTTGACACCGTCTTGGGTCGTAATCGATGGTAGATTTTATCTCGAGAGGCCGTCGTCGACGAAGAATAAAGCAAACACGCGTTTTGGAAACTTTCTGGACAGCGATTTTCAAACAGTGATATCTCCCTCGTTTCACGACGAAAATTCGATTTAAAAGATGTTTTGGAAACTAGAAAGAGAGGAGAACAGGGATCTTAAATCAACCCCTGCTCGTTTTGGGTTATTGGGCACGAAAAACGAGCACAAACAGAACTGGACAGACAAGAATAAACCGCGAAAACAGAGTGTTATTTCACTCTGTTTTTCGAGGGATTTCGTGTACTCTCAAGGGCAATTTGGCTCGTAAATCTTTATCTAATGTGTAGATGGATGTTATGTGGTTTATTAGGAACAATAAAATCGAGTTTTTATGAAGGTTTGATGGAGGAACGAAAGGGTTTTCGAAGAGGACACACAAACAGTTTCAGTTTGTGTGTTGGTTTTGTTTAGGGTTTTTGAAGGATGTTTAGGGTTTGTTTCTGAGGTTTAAAGCTTTTGGGTGACGGTTGGATGTATGTAGAACTTAGAGGAATGAATGTATCGTGAAGGGGTGGTATTTATAAGGAGTTAAAGTAGGGTAAAAGGGAGGAAGAGGCAGTCGGGCCTGTTGAGCATAGCTGCTGTCCAGCAGCTTTTGGGGGGTTTTCTAGGGTTCGTTTGGGGGTCTTTCTTGGTGATTAAGGTAAGGTAATATGGGTAGGATATTAGGGTATGGGTTAGGGTTAATGGGCATGGGTTTTGGTGGTGTTTGGAGCGGGTTTTGGGCTCGGGATTGAGCTGCCAAAACAGGGGGGCTGCTCGTTTGTTGCGGGCTGTTTGGGACGATTTGGGGATGGAAATTGGGCCGTGGATAGGGGGTTCGAACAAGGGTGGATGGGTAGAGGCTTAGGTTGGTTAGTGTACTCGAGATTCGTGCCAATTCGCAAGGAAACGGGCTCAAAAACCGAGCTAAAATCGAGCTCAAAAACACATGTTTAAAAACGAGTTTTCTTCGCTTTTAAAATCGATTTTTCAAATCAATTAAACCATTAAAATAAATGACTTTTCAAATCAAATATACTCATAAAATAATTTTTCAAATCAAATATTTATTTTATTTTCAATAAAATAAACTTGGGAAATAAATTCAAAATGAAATAAATTAAATTGAAATCACCTTGAAAAGACTTTAATTTAAATATCATTTAAATTAAAAATACTCCGTCGACAACGCTCATTCTACATCGTAAAACGAACCCAAATAATGACCATGACAACTAAATAAATACATGTGTCCTATCATCATCGAGTGTTTGTCGGGTTCTCTATAAATTCCAATATCGACGGATACGGGTATCTACAATTATCATCATGGAAATCTACCGTTTCGACTCAACCTACATGCTAAAATAAACGTGAATTTTTTTTGAATTTTGAACAATTTTTATGGAATTTTGAATTTTAATAAGAATAAACAACAATGCAAACGAAAATTAAACGTGACAACAGAAATGCAATAAAGACAATATGCAGACACAGATATGGATGCATAACCTCCCCAAACCAAACTGTACAATGCCCCCATTGTACCAAAACATGGAAAGGAAATGCAAATAAAGGAGAAAGAGAGTAAAATCGGAAAAAACTCACAAAATGCGCGAATAAGGGGACCTCCCCAAACCGACCATGAACATGGGAGGTTGCTAAAGGTCCGGAAAACCGTCTTAGGAAGCTAATCCAAGTCAATAACACTCGATAGCAGTCGAACAGTGGCTGATCGAGTAAAATGGGCATCCAAAACCGCTCGATCGAGGAGAATAGCAGTCGATCGAGTGGTTCTCTATCTGCAGGTGGTCGATCGAGTAGATTAATCACTCGATCGAGTGAATCCCTAAGCTAAAGTGCTCGATCGAGTAGAACAACTACTCGATCGAGTGATTCTCAATGTATTTCAACTTAAGGTAAATAGAAATGCAGAAATAAATCGCCGGGTTGCCTCCCGGGTAGCGCTAGCTTCAGTCAGGTCCCAGCTCGACCTTCTTTTTCTTCGAGCCTCTCTGGTTAAACACAATCAAAACAGCTCAAAGCGCGCAAAAGAACTTTGTCAAATAGCTGCGCATGTGCTACACAAAAAAGTAAGTAGCACCAAAGTGGAATAGCAAAGTAGGAAATAAAAATGTGTAAACATTTAAGTCTAACAAATTTCCTATGGGCGCTCCTAAATTTATCCACAAAATAAAGGAGCGAGGGAGCAATTGACGATAATTTAGGGCTCCAATTCAGATTAACAATTTTAAAATGACAAGGATGGTGAGAAATTGCTAATTTATGCGTCCACATATGACGGGGTATAGCTTTGAAAAAGGAAGCATGAATAAGACGAGGCAATTTACAAACAATAATGAAATTATCGTTTACTACCTCAGGTTGATCACTCTTAATGACGGAATCATAGATAAAAGAATTCATTACCTCTTCCGTGCTAGGAGTAATTACCGACTCAGCTGTCCTTTTGTCGCCCTCAGTGGAATCCGTCCCGTAAATCTCAGCCTCAAGCGCATCTAACTCGGCTTTGAATAAGGGGGATTCACCATAACCGTTATCATCGTCAAAATCGTCATCAAAATCAAGCCCAAATGACGAACCAAAGCTCCCAATGGCCAGACTACTCGATCGAGAAGAATCGCCATTCGATCGAGCAGTTTCCTCCTGATTTTCACTCGATCGAATGGAATTTTCACTCGATCGAGCACTTTCTTCTGGGAATTCACTCGATCGACTAATATAAGTCACTCGATCGAGTGATTCCTCCTGTAGAGGGCTGAAATCTTCGCGTGAGGCATTGAAATATGATAGAAACTCGTCATCCGAGTCATAGAGGTCATCCTCAGCATTGGGCAACACGGTTTTCTCGGGGGAGAAACCGCTCTCATCAAGGTATACCTCTTCTTCTTGCATCTCAGCTGCTAACTGAGCAATGTCAGTTTTGAGCTTAAGGAATCGAGCGTCCATATTTTTATTGCTCTCTTGCATTTGTGATACAAGCGTTACCATTGAATATTTCAGCTCCGCGATCTCTTCTATCTCCATCTCAGCTGCTAACTGAGCAACTACAGACTCGAGCTTATCAACTCGCGAGAAGTATTCTTGCGCTTGGAATGCAAGTGTCTCCATCAAGGATTTCAGCTCCGCAATCTCTTCTTCTTGTATCTCAGGAGGATCTTGTTGCGGTGGCCATTGATAGGGTGGATGTGGCGGCACAACTACAGCTGCATTGTGCTCGGCGAACCACATCTCTCCGTAGCGGATCACCTGCTTTGTTCCATATAATGGGACATCGGTGATGGGTCAAAGGTACTCAAGCCTTCCCTTTGACTGTCTTTCACCTAGAACTGTCTAGGTAGTACCTGTAAGGCCTATCAAAACAGAACTCAAGGAAAAAGATCAGAACTGCCTCAAGGGAAAAATCCCCTGAGGCTAAAAACAGATAAAATTAAACAAATAAATAAATAGATTGCCTCCCCGGCAACGGCGCCAAAATTTGATGCGGTCGTTTCTACACCAAAAATAAAATACCTAGATTACTGCTAACAGAAGTCAGCGGTAAGTAGGGTCGATCTCCACAGGGAGGCTAAGTTACTATCTATCTGTTTAATTCGGTCTGTCAGGGTGTCACAGAAATGGAGGATGAATTGATTGTGAACTAACTAAACTACTGAAACTAGAGGTAAGAGAAGGGAATAAAGGAAATTAAAAATAAGAGAAAGGAGTATGCTAAGAGTCGGTCCACCGTGGCAGCTATCAGATCTTAAACTATCGGGAATACTAAGGCGATTAGACTATTGATAAGAAGAGCTATGGTCGTCACCTTTCGGTCCTTAAACTGCCCTAGAGCATAAACAGCTTAACTTTCGCCCTCACTGCAATACCCTATTGTAATTAAGCAAGCCTTCCCTTCCAATCTTTCGATCTAGGTCGGGGTTAACTAAATTTATGGTCTCCTGCATGCATTCATTCGACCGGATAACAATTAAATTGCCTAATACAATTCCTATCGCAAGACTAATCTATATAAGTCAATTAAAACATCGCTACCACGACTTCCCTAATCCTAACATACTAGGGGAATTAGCTAGACATAATTAAGGGAGAACAAGAAATAAAGAAAGAACAAATAATAAACATTAAATTAAATTAAAGAGAGAAAAGGGAAGAAATGTTACTGAAATAATGATCCGGAATAAAAAGCAAAGTAACAGTAATAATGCAACAGTGTGTGTCGTTCCAAGAGAAAAAGAGGAGAGTCTCCGGATGAAAAGCATGCGTAGGGACATGTTTTAGGCTTGATTCCGCATCTCTAAGCTCATTCCTGCAATTAATACAAGAACTTCCAAAGTATGCAATTCGGGGCATATTCGTAGCAAATAACTACTAAAATAGCATAAAGATGCGTGCAAGAATAGACTAAAAAGACTATATAAAATGCACGTATCAATGATCGCGAAAGTGGTGGAACCATACTCCTTTTCGTCCTTTTTGCATGCATTCAGAGGAGACGGAGTTGTCCCAGAGTGAGATACTGCATTTGGAAGCGTCATGGCACGCATTATGAGGCACTTGGGTGAAGACGTGAGCTGAACTGAAGATAAAAGTACTCGATCGAGCTATCTCTTGGTCGATTGAGTGATTTCTAGACCCACTGGTACTCGATCGAGCTATCCCTTAGTCGATCGAGTAAGCTGCACATGACCAAGTCCTCGATCGAGTAAGAAGCTGGTCGATCGAGGGACTTCTGCTGAGATGATGGTCGATCGAGTGGTTTAACCCACTCGATCGAGAGGTTTTCGACGTTATGGGCTTTAATCAGTCCATGCTTTACTTTTTCCGCATAACTCTTGGTTATTTTGGCTATTTAACCTATGATTTACTAGGTTAATAGGATCTTTTTTTTTTATCTTTTACACTAGAAAACTATCAAACCCTTAGTACGTAGCCTTGCCTTCACTGTTACTTTTGTTTTCGGACTATTGGCTGCTCGGATTCAGTGTTCTTTACGCCGGATTCGCTCGGATTGTAATCTTTCCTTTCTCTTTATTATTAATAATCACTTGTTGCTTTTATTTCTTGTTTATGTTATCATTCTTCCTTGCCCTAATTTCCGTTATTGCATTTTATCATTATTTCATTATGTCTTCTGCTGGAAATTTATTTGCTGTTAGGTTAATTACGAGCATGAGTAGCTAAACCCCTTTCATGTTGGGATTAGGGAATCTGCGGTAGAAAATGACGATGTAGTGAATGAATTAGATGAACTGATAAGAGACTCTGTCACTATAGCAATTTAACTGTAATTCCCGACCTAGTTGAGTGCACGCTTCTATGTCACCCATTAAACTGGCTATAATTAATCCTGGATCGAAAGATTGGACTAAATAGGCCTGCTATAAACGATGAGACTGCCCTAATGAGGACGAAAGTTAAGTTAGTGGTATTTTAGGATAGGAAGTGGACCGAAAGGACCTTCTAACATCCGTCTCACATTAGTTAAATCGAGTCATTCACTCTTTGAGTTGTTGGGTTACCGTAGTGAACCGAATTCCCGACATGTCTCTCTCTTATTGATAGTTTTAAATTATTTTCCTGCTCTTACTGCTCTTCTCTTTATTTCTCTTCCCCTTGATTCTCGTAGTTTAGAAACCAAAAATTCAATCAACACCAATTGTTACCATAGGATTAGAAATAGACAGTTATAATTACGTTACCTCCCTGTGGATTCGATACTCGACTGCCTCTACTACATTTTAGTTGAGACCGTTAGGTTTTATCTTTGATAGGGTTGCGATAGCCGTGTCAATAACTAAGTTAATTCTCCGTTGCAACGCACGGACGTCAAACTAGTAATCATTAAAGAAGAGTTAGAGAAGTCCCGTGATTTTCACGGGAAATTAAACTAGTTACTATACAAAAGCTAACTCCTAATATTTATGACTAATTACATCTAACATGTAAAATGTAAATACTAGTAACATAAAATATGCGGAGTATATAACTCTTTATATATTAGGGGGTGTTTGGTTCACCCAATATAGGTATCAGGAATGGGGTTGGAATGAACCAAACCCATATCATGTGTTTGTTTAAACTTTTTTTTTGGCACACACTACTACAAATCCAGGCAACCACAACGGCCCTTTAACAACGCTTATTCACGAAAATCACCATAAGACGTTGTAGAATGGATGGCGCGAATTTTACTAAACTTAATTACAACGGTTATGTGTTGTTAACCGTTGTTATTGGTTTTAACAACGAGTAAAACTTGCACAACCGTTGTTAATATAAAAACTAATAACAACAGTTTACTCTGTAATACATTATAACCGTTGTTAATAATTTGGCGCAAAATTAGTGAAAAATAATTACAACGGTTATATTAAAACCCGTTGTTAATACTTTTTAACAACAGTTTTCTAAGGAACCGTTGTTAATATATTATCTAATGACAATGGGTTTATGTGTAATAACCATTGTCAATACTCTCAAGCAAATACCACAATATATACCACACAAACACAGATCAGCTACATCCACAAACACAAACACACAACCACACTCTTTCTCATCGTCTCTTTCTCATCGTCGCTTTATCATCTCCGTCAGTGTTGTTGTCATCGTCTTCTTTCTCTAATTATCAGGTAAATATCTATCGCTTTATGGTTTTAGGTTTTGTCATCTCCGTCATTATTGTTCTTTCTCTAATTATTTTATTTGCATGTGTTTTTCTCCGTCATTGTTCTTTCTCTAATTATTATTCGCTTAATTAGTTTTTCTGCGTTTATTAGTAAAACAAATTAAATAAAATAAAACAAAGAAGATGATGGAGAGAAATGCATAAACTTAATTAATTGATATATATACATAAACTTATTTCATTGCTAAAAATACAATTCTTAGATGTTCATATAGGGATGCATTCTCTTCTATGATATTCATCCTCTCCTCCTTTGCTATTTGGAGGTTTCGTTCCGCAGATGCAATATCGTCATATAACTGCATTATCTGCGGCTCTAACAAGCCATTTTTTTGGCGTCCTTGAGTGCGATCCGAGTTTCGTCAAGGAAGAGCATGTACTTCCTCTCGATTTCCAGCAAGCGGCGTATGAAACTCTTGTTGTACTTGGTCATAATGCATGTAAAACGAATGGTATCATTCATTGTTGAAGGAAGTTTGGAGTTTATTAGGTTTTAAAGATTTAGGGTTTGGAGTTTAGGGTGGAGATATTGATATAATGGATTGGTTATTGAGATAGTGGAATGAATTTATACTTAGTAATGTGTCATTTGAGTTGTTTTTTAATTAATATATTTAGGAAGTTGTGCCATATCCTGCTTCAAATCTTATAACCCTTTGCATTCCATATATTGTGTCCTTTCATATGCAGGGATTTGGCAGTAATAATGCATGCATCGAAAGCATAATTAAGGGGCAGTAATAATGCATGCATCTAGTAATATATAATTTTTTTTTTAAATCAACAAAAACGGTGATTTAAAAAAAACCCGTTGTCTTTAGTTATAACAACTGTTTTTTCTATTGTAACCGTTGTTATAACTTTCCCACCAAAAATTAGTCACACTTTCCACAACGAATGTCTCGTAACGACAACGGTTTTTAACCGTTGTTAATAGTTTTCACAACGGGTTTCTTAGAAAAACCAACCGTTGTTAAAACCTTTAACAATGGACGCTTTAACAACGTCCGCTTTTTTATATAACAACGGTTTTTGGCCTATATCTGTAGTAGTGACATGATTAGAAAAACTGCTAAAATAAGGGAAATGTAACAAAAAAAGAGTAATTTTTGTTTAGAAAGATAATGGAAAAAAGTAGTTTAATCTGAGTTGTTTAGAGTCGAAAAACCAAGAAACTTAATATAAATAGGAGGGATCGAAATACTAGTGTTTTAGATCTAGGTTATTTACCACTCTAATTAAACTATAATGAATACTCCTCCTAGTCACTCATTTCTTCCCCCTTCCACTTTACACAAGAAATAAGGAATTGATTGTGGATCACATAAAACCCTCTACCCCACATGTAATTAAATTTTGCCACATAAAACATTATAAGAAAGTAAAGAGGGAAGAAAATCCGACTAGTTTTGAAAAGGAAAGAGGGAAGAAATTATTGACTAGGAGGGAGTATAATCAACTAATCATATCACTAGTTTCGATCCCGCGCAATGAATGCGCGATATTTATAGACTTACTAATATAAACTCCGTGCAATATATGCACGGTATTTATAGAGTTTTACTTTCTAGTGTATAATTTATAGAATTTAAATTGACAATTCACTTATTTTTCATGTTTCTCCTTAATGTATTTTTATTGGAGAAATTTAGATTGTAAGAAGTAATGAAATGAGTATTTTTTTTTACCGAGAAATTAATGATGTTAATTTACAAATATTTACTAATAGCATATTTTTTAGCTGCAAATTTTTATCATAAAAAGTCAATGAATTTTTAACAAATATTTACTAATACCATATTTTTTAGCAGCAACTTCTTATCATAAAAAAGTCAATAAATTTTTATCATTAAGTTCTTTAAAAAAAGAATTTCCTTATCCTAAAAAGATCGGAGATAAATTTGTGCAGAATGTGAAATATTAAATGATATAAATATTTAAATACAAAAGATTATGTCCATTTATAACTTATCATGTCCACACCTATATTATATGTTAAAAATATCACGCACTATTCTAGGAAATATCATTTAGGCGCCAAAAGTGGGAGTTTCGCCTAATCATTTAGTAAATAGGGGATTTTCCTTTCAAAATAGGTTATGCCCTTTCTCGAACACTTTACTCCTTTGTGGACATATTTTACCATTTTGCCCCTTCTCATTCTCTCAAACATTGTACCCAATTCAATTTCTTTTTAATATATATCCACCAGTCCACCACCTCTGCCACCCACCACCAGTTACCATCCTACCATCTTACTCACCACCCCCCATCGCCAACACTGCCGCCGCTACCATCATCCCTAAACCTGCTGCCCTTGCCACCCCTACCTCTACCACGCCCTTCTTTATCTCTACCACCCGCGTCGACCACCACCACCTCCTGGTCGTTCTCAACTTTGTTGGTCGCCGCCGTCCCATCCCTAACCGACCCCAGCGCACTGCCCCCTCTCCCTCCCTCTCCGCGACCAGCCGTCACCACCCCAATCACCCATTTCCCAAAAATCCTAATTATAAAAGTTAGCCTAATTGAATCGAATCTTAACTGATTTAATACAAAAAGCTGTTTTCCTAAGTAAAACTAGTTTTATACCCGTGCAAAAAAATGCACGGGTCGTAATAGCAGGCGCTATCGTTAGATACATGAATATATAATTGAGCGTGATTAAGTGTTAAATACCGTGATAATATAAATACTTCATATTTGGAGATTTGAATATTTGATAAATATTAGATTTGAATATCAGATAATAAACAACCACATTTTATTAGAATTATATTAAATGTATTTGACATGTTAGACTCATTGAATGTATGTAAATTTCAACATTTTATGTAATTTGTGACATTTTAACTTATGTTTTAACATAAGTAATTAAAATAGGAATAAGAATTGAGTTGAAGGAAGAGAATAATTAAATAGAATAGGAACATGGAGGGACTCACATGTGAAAACTCAATAGCCAATCAGAAGCCAAGAAAAAACTTGGCTTTTATACTATGTAGATTAGAATAATTAGTTGTTCAATTGATAATTAATATGCATAACTAACAAATTTGCTAATGTTTGATTGATTTTTTAGTGGAAGAGTAAAAAATAAACGAGTATTTTTTTTTTTTGTGGAGAAAGGGTATGTTGTGGAAAAATAATGAAAATGAGCTCATGAAAAAATATTTCGTGTCCATAAAAGAGCAATAAAGTTCAAACTATAAAAGAAAACAGTAAGTCTCCCTTAAAACGACACTTTAATCTTAAGACGGTCATGTACATAACACTTATATATATAAGAATGAATTGGTAAAAGTACTATATTTGTGTTATATACACACACAAGTGCTATGATACTTGATCTGTCTTAAGCTTAAGATAGATTAAGATAGATAGTGCTCTTTTAAATGAGAATTTGTAAAAAGAAAAATAGTTATGTCATTATCTTCATTAATTTGTAAGTTACAACTTCACAAAAACCAATAACAAGTGTGTAAATTGAGTGAGCTTGATGCAACCTTTTAAGAATGCATGTGCTATCTTCATGTACTTATGCATAAAGACAAACTAATGACACCTCCTTGGAATATAATCTACACTAATGACTACTTAACCCCAATATTCGGCAACATGTAGCAACTAGCCAACCGTAGTACTCAATTCCACAGTGGAAAGCTTTGATTTATCCCAAGGCCGGTCTACTTATATGTAATCTAATCCAACCCCATACCATCCATATATGATTCTTGATTCCAAATTCATACCCATGAGCGAAATAAATGTCCCCTAAATCTAAATTAATACTTAGTCTTATTATAGACAGATGTATCCGTTTAGAGTGAAAGACGACTCAAATATGCTTAAAGTGGTAGTATTTTTGGGGCTCACCATACAACTTATTGCTTGTCTTATGTTTAAAGTGAGTGGATATTTGGCCCGTCTATAATGAGAATTTGTGATTAATAATCTTTCTGTTTCAAAAAGATCTTTTAATTTGATTTTCAGGGGTAAAAGTTGTAAATTTTTTACCATGAATAAATTGAAAATTATGAAAAAAAAAGAGAAATTATTCCTACAAAAATCATCAGGTAAAGATACCGTAACGTAAAAACAGTAATACTTGTATTAAAATGCTTTTGTACAAATGTATAATAAATTACTTGTAACTTTACACAGTTATTTATTGACACAAATAGTTAACATTAAGTTTTTTAGATGACTATTCACGATTCTACCGCTACTCCGCATTATGATAATCGTAAAATCGTTTTATAATAGACCCTAATCATTGAAAAATAATTTTTTTGTAAGAGGCGATTTTACTCTTAAAAAGAAGCCAAACTATTTTTCTACCAACTAGTCACTGACATATACGAGTATATTTATCTTAAGATTAAAATATGTTAAATAAAATAATATGTTAAATAAAATAAGATAAAAATGCTTAGTGAACCACAAAATTTTTGTACTATCTATATAAGCAATTGGTCTCCCTTGTGACGGGTTACCATTTGTGACGGATATTTTGTGAGATAAAATGGTAACAAAATGGGTTAGTGGAGAAAGGAGACCACATGAATAGTGTTGCAGAGAGAGAAAAAGTGGGTACATTGTGAGGTAAAATGGTATCCGTCTTCAGCTTGTGACGGATATGTCATGTCTTCAATGAAAATTTGTGCTATATAAGTGGGTTACTTATAATTTATCGGTTTTAAATTCAAGACGGATATCTCTCTCTTATTTTTTTTTTTTGGGTTTTCTCCCGGATTTCATGAGGCTCTGAATTTATGGTAGAAGGTGAAATCCATAAAAAGGAAAAAAGAAACCATTATTATTACTCCTACCTTTCTCTCTATCATTTGTCTTTTCTCTGCCTTTTTTTTATTCCCAGTTTCACACTCCTCTTCTCTATAAAACCGAATCTATGTTCTCTCGGTTTTTCCATTATTTAACCAAAAAACACACACTCAACTTCTTACCCAAATTTCTATAAGATTTATTAAATACTTCACTTGTAGTATAATAAGATAATTGCTGAAATGGGATGTTATCTAAAATGAAGTTTACAAAGAAAGTGATTAATTGGTAAAAGTTTACAAAAAGAAACAAATGTCTTTTGTAGGAAAAAGATAAGACCCTTTTGTTCCTGCATCTTTGCATCTTTTTGGTTATATTAATATACAATTAACTCAGCCTCATAATAATTGTAAGATTGGTTGTTACTTGTTATTGTTGTTGATGGGAATGAGTTATTTATTTAATTGGTAATTGGTAGTACCCGTCTTAATCTTTAAGACGGATAGTGTCCGTCTTAAATAAATTCGTGGTAGAGCAATACAAAAGGAATAAGAAAAGTCTTTCTAACTAAAGTGCAGGATTGTTGTTTATTCATCATTCTTAAATTTAAGTAATTAAAAAAAAAAAGTGTGTTCTGATCTATTTTGGCCAAGATGAGTCTTTGAGATTAGTTGTGGGTAGGTAAGTTTTTGACTTTGAATTTAGGCAAAAAAGAAAACAAAACAAATAGAGATATAAGAGAAGATATAGAGGGAGGGAAATAGAGAAAAAAGAAGGTGAAAAATGGGTTCATATGGGAAACTTGCAAGAAGAGCTTTGGAGACAGATTCACCAGTCATGGTTCAGGTTAGCATTTTAATATCAATAGGTTATATTTTAATACTATAAAGTTTTAATCTTTGCTAATGTTTTTTAGCATCCCAAGTTTATTATGCTTTGATAGATGTCATGTTTTTTTAGAAATGGCTCTGAATTTTATGTTGATTGGAGTTTTATGGATTCTAAATGTGTGTGTTAATTAATGGGTGTTTTGGTTTGGAAACTGGGAAGTGAGATTTTTGTTGTATAAAAATTGTGCAGATACAAGAATTGTACAGGTCTACCAAAGATGCTGTGTCCTTGGCTCAGGTTTGTGCATCATCTCCCTTTTCCTGTTATATTGTTTTACTGCCAAGAGTATTCATCTTTTCATTCATGGTTTAGCAATCTAGGATCATCTAGTTGTCCGAGACAATTGATGATGTTAGAGTGGTCGGATGTAAGCAACCTTAACTTTGTTCACAACACATGTAACAGTTTTTCTAATTTATGACTTAAGATGAAAATTGCGTTGAGAATTGCATCCAATGAATGATACATCACAATAACAAGGAGTCGGGCTTTTTTAGTAAGCCATTTTGCTTCATTGGACCATAATCTAGGAAAAAAAATTCATTTACAAGTCTTTGAGTCCATTGGAGATGGACATACGTTGGTGATACCTGTATCAGAAAATTGTGCTATACACACCTCAAAAGAATCGGTCGGTGTTAATTGATTTTTATATGGGCATTGACTTGAACGTAAAGATCCTTGCTGAGAGACTTGATAGATTTATCTCTAATTCACATCTTGCACGGTGTTGGCATTTTATTCTGTTAGAAAATCGGCAATGGGGAATTGTTGGAGAACATATTGAGAATAAAGGTTGTTAACTATCTGCGTGTGATTTAGAGTTTCTTTTCATTGCTTGCGAGGTCCCTTGGAAGCACGTTTTGCTATTTGTTGGTGATTACGGTTTGCTGGTAAAGCTGCTTTGTAACATTTTGGCGTTTAAATATAGGAATTATTATTTATGGCTTGTCTATATTTGATGGACAACCACATTTTCAAGCCGCGTGAAAAGTGAAATTACACAATTTTTTTATATTAAGGTCACCAACAACACTATAAAGGTTTTTTATTGACAAGACTGTCAAGAGTAGTAAACACAGATTATCCGCTTTATAAAGCAAGGAATGTATAGTTTTAAAGACTAGTCTATATGATGTCTGTTTTTGTACCTTTGTACGAGCTTAGTCATCCGTATTTAGTGTATAAGATGTATATTAGAAAAGAGAGGTTGCTGGAATGTAGAGAGTTGCTTGTCGAGCAATGCTGCTCTTATGGGTTGGCTAAATTTGCCTGCTGAAAAATATAACAATAACATAAAATCGATAAATACCTGTTTTACTCCCTTCGAGAGTTTGTTCTATTAATTTACACATTATAGAATGAGATCCCTGGTATCTGGCTTGAGGTTCTAATGTTTGTTCGAGCCTGCAACTTTTCAGCCAGTTGCTCTCGTGCCCCAAAGTTCAACCCTTATCTCCTCAGTTGCTTTGGGTGTTAATTTCTATTTCTTTTTCAAGATGATATAGCAGTAACCATCTTCACGATTTATGTTCATCTTTATGCTGTCTGTTTAATTAATCTGTGGAATGTGCTGTGAGGCACTCACTGGACGATGTGGAGGCTCTTATAATGCTACCAGAGGTTACATCCTCAGCCTCATGTATTTTTTTTAGACTACCTAGACACATTTTGTATAAAATTAGGGCTGGTTTTGGTGCTACTGCAGCTGGCCTTCTTACATTTCTATTCATGTAGGGCGTAGTTCATTGGCAGCCACCAAAACGAGCATTGGAGAAAGCTAAAGAACTGGTATTCGAACCTCAGATCAGTCGGTATGGTGCCGATGAAGGGTTACCTCAACTAAGAGATGCACTGATGCAAAAGGTACGTGTCTTCAATTTTGATTTTTTTCTGTCTTTTATGAGCTTAGGGGCTTACAGGTATGGCTATTCGTTATTCACTTGTTTCCGGCATTATACTATCTATAATTTTTGCTATAAATAGTAGACAAAGTCCAAACGACAGATAAAATAGGCACACATTTAGTGTGTATACTTTAGTGTCCTCTGTTTTGGCACATATTCATATTTTGTTTGTTTAAACTAAAACTTTTGCACCATAATGTGTCTCAACTTTACCGAGATTCTGATATTAACTCTGCTTGCCAGTTGGAAAGAGAGAATAAGTTGAACAAATCCAAGATTATGGTAACAGCCGGTGCTAATCAGGTGAAGATTTGTTGTCTCTTTTACTTTTACAGAGAGACAAACATGTTTTCAAAGTGTAATTTATGTTGGTTTTTTGGTTTAGTTTTATATTTTTAGTGCAACTATTCATCCATTTTCAACGTCCTGTCATTTTATTTTCGGTTTGGTTTTATGTTACTTCGACGATTCAGATTGGTTTCATGTCATGTGTTTGACATTCTGACATGACTCAACATTTGGCACTTCATTACATGTAGGGGTGTTCATTGGTCCGGGACCGGACCGGACCGGACCAAACTCTCTGGACCGAAGACCAAAGAAGGGTCAAGAGGTGGACCGAGGACCGGACCGTATTAATATTGGTCCGGTCCGGTCTAGACCATTAAAACACGTGGACCGGACCGGACCAAATATTATTGTCGTTGACATGTTTTAGCATATAAAACTAGAACTCGAGAAGTTCGTAACGATCAAACTAAACAACATTATTTTCTTACTAGATTTAACTACATAATTACACATCTTATAATACGTGTAAACAAAGTAGAAAATAAAATCAATAATATTACAAATTTAAAAATTCTTTTATTACATAACTTCGGTCCATGGTCCGGTCCGCGGTCTATTCGGTTTGGTCCAGGACCGGACCGAAGACCAAAGTAAAGTAAATAGGTGGACCGTGGACCGGACCAAGCCAAATTCGGTCCGGTTTGGTCCGGACCAAATGGTCCGGTTCGGTCTGGTCTTTGGTCTGGACCACTGAGTGAACAGCCCTAATTACATGCCATAAGTGTGAAACTTTTTCACAAAATAGTGGTGCTAGATGCACCGGCCCCGTGTCACGTCGGACACTTGAAGCGCGGCCGGAGCAACATACACATGAACGAAGTTTGATTATGGAGTTCTACTTTGTGGATTATTTCAATAGTGAAAAAGTGTATATCTTTCATCATTAATCTTCTCAGGACCCTGCTAATATTTTTTCATTCCTTAATGCCAGGCATTTGTGAATCTTGTTCTCGCACTATGTGATGCCGGGGATTCTGTAGTTATGTTTGCACCATATTATTTCAATGCATACATGTCCTTTCAAATGACTGGTGTTACCAACATACTGGTTGGGCCTGGTACTCCTGAGACCCTTTACCCAGACGCAGGTGAGAAACCTCTTCGTTAATCTATACTGCTGTCACCTGACTATTATACAAGCATTTAGAGTCCACATTGTGTGTGCATTTTTTAAAGCTTCACTTATGTGCAAGAACTATTACAGTAGGTATGCAAAATTTGCAAATCTTGTATAGGGCAGCAAGTAGTAGTGTTGGGACTTTAGGAAGTCCGAGAGTACTTTAGCAGCTTCTGTAAGATGATAGGTTTAAATGTTTTAAATGTTGGGATTCCATATTTCCTTTTCGATTACTTTTGAATTTCTTTAGATGCGCCAATAATTTGAGCTCTATGTTACTCCGACTCTTCTAATTCCCTCACGTACCCGTGTCCGACACTCGACACTCGGACAAGGGTATGACACTTCGACACCTCGTTTTAAACCAAAATATGCATATTTTTCATAAAAAAGGCCGAGTCCGACACTTGGAGTCTTGGACACGCACCCGTGTCGGATCCTTCTAAACGAGTCTGAGCAACATAATTTGAGCTCCTTATGTACACATGCTACTATATTTAACACCACCAATGCCTCAAGAGGCGTCAGTCGACGGTCAGACACCACCTTACTCCCGTGTTAACAATACTTGGAGATTGTTTGTTGACAACCTTACTTCCGTGTTAACAATAGAATGATAGATAGAGATTGTTTATGGATAACCTATATGGTTGAAATGGAAGAGTGCTTCAGGGTTTTTATGCGATAAAGATATGCCCCAAAGATTAAAGGGAAAATTTTATCGCACGACAATTAGGCTTGCCTTACTTTACGGCTCCGAGTGTTGGGCCGTGAAACATTGTCACATTCAAAAGATGAGTGTGGCGGAGATGCGTATGGTGGATGTGCGGCCATACAAGGAAAGATCGATTAAGGAATGAGGTGATTAGGGAAAAAGGTAAAACTGGCGCCAATAAAGGACAAGATGATGGAAAATCGACTAAGATGGTTTGACCATGTGAGAAGGAGACCTATGGACGCACCAGTTAGGAGGAGACCTGGGGAACCGAAAAGGTTCCTAGGGGTAGAGGGAGATGGAGATAGACATGGCTGAGAGTGATAGAGCACGATATGTCTTGGGCTTGAGGAGAGAATGGTGACGGAGAGGGCACAATGGAGGGAAAGGATACATGTGGATTTTTAGTATTTGATGTTATTTGACATATTTTAGTGTTTTTATTTAACTTTTAAAAAAAAAATTATTTGTTCTTCTCAGATTTATTACACCCTTTTTACCAACAACTTTCTTATATATTTTACTTGGTTCACTTTTAAGGTATTCTGGACCCTTAAATTTTACTTCGGTTTTCAAAATCGTTTTAATCTTTATTCTCGATTTAAATTTTAAGTTTTTATAAAAGAAATCTGGACTTTAATTTTAAAACCTATAAGTTCACCTTGACATATTATGTTTCACTCCCCTTTTGTTTTTCACTTTTCCTTGGCTATTTTTTTCGCATTTTGAGGTGTGCATTCACCCATGGACGGTTCTAAAGGATGATTCATGTCAGCAGACCCCAAATCATTTTGGGATTAAGGCTCTGATGTTGTGATGATGTTGTTGTTGTAACCAACCACCGACCATACTAACCTCCGCACCACCCAGACCACCGGACCACCACACCTAATGTCGACCATTCCCTTGCCTACCCTTATCTGTCAGACCAACAAAGTTTGTGGTGCCCCTACTTTCCGCCGTAAACTTGATCGTATCTTTAGTGTCGTAACTGTAAAATAAACTTACAGAAGATCGAAACTCTGATGGGTTCACTGCCATAGTGCCATTTGCATATGCTATTTGCCAAATTTAATTTCCATGGGTTTACTGCTTTGCATATGCTATTAATGCTTAATTTAATTTCCTTTGAACTTGCCTTATGGTAGATTCTGCACTTTTTGATGAATTATTTCTTGATCGACATGAGAATTAACGTTTATAATAGAGTAATTTGACAGATTTGATTAATTTTGTGAGAGAGAACTAGAGAGGGTTTGATTATTTTGTTTTTGGGGGAAGGGAAAGTTATGGAAAAGTAATGGTAAAAAGTCCATGAAAGAGTAATGTTTGTCCATGAAAGAGCAACTTTGAAAATCAATCCATCCATTTCCCTCCTATCCCATTTGCTAACCAAACAAGGGACTTTGTATACCTTCTTCCTCCCCTTTTTTTTGCCTTCAATTCCTTCATCCCAAACAAGCTCATAATAAACATGGCTCTAAGCCACTGCCAAGATTAGCAGTGACTGGTACACATGAACACATCAATTGACTGTTACAACAACAATACTATACGAGTGCCTTAGGCCTCTTGCAAATGGTGGGCGTAAGATAGATCTCATGTACACGAACTTACTCGTGTGCTGCAAAAACAATGTGGTACAAAAGTTTTTCCTGATGACTTCTTATGCTACATCACAATAAAAAGAAGCGCAATCACTTAGAGAGCCATTTTGCTTTATTCCATCGTGATTAAGAACAAAACAACAGCGAATCTTTCGCTCCATCGGGAATATTTGTGCTTGCTAATTTGTGGATTAGTGTAGTTTTGGACTTAATAGTGAATTGAAATGTCCATTGTATCTCATTGTATATGACGTTGCTTTCATCGTTGCCTTGGTTTGTCAATGTCATTAGTACTGGAAATTCAGTCAAAATTGTAGTTTTCAGTAATTCTTTTACCCTTTCAAGATTCCTATCCGATCACATTTTACACCATGAAATAGCTGGATGCTTGTCAGCTTTTCACATTTAACCTTTTTATCCCTAGCCATAAATACTTAACTTGTTTTATAACGTCACTTTTGGAGAAATTGAGAAATTGCAGGAATGAAGGACTTTCATTCTTAGCTTCCAAATATATATGAATTGTTACAAAAGCGTAAGTTAGACGAAGGTCTGAAGTCACTTTGGCGTTAATGCTAGTCGCACTAATTTGCTATAAAGATTGTTGTGCCGATTTACGTTTTTTTTTTCTCAAGATGAGTTGATTTTGAATTTAAATAATCCATTTTAATGGAACTTCAGTGATATAACCCGTCACTTATAGTATGTCTCAACTCAATCATGTTGACCGTCACTAAGGCGATTGATCAAAAGGTATCTTGTTTACTAATGAGTAATGACCGTGTTACCACTGAATCAAAATGCAATCTTCGCAACTTTGCTTCTAACCTTGATGCCTGTTCATTTTTTTTTTTTTTGGATTGTTCCTTGATTAATTACAAATAACGTGTAATTGCTTGTTAGACTGGCTAGAGCAAACTCTGAAGAAAACAAACCCACCGCCAAAGGTGGTCTCAGTTGTTAATCCTGGCAACCCATCAGGAACCTACGTACCCGAACCTCTACTCAAGGTCTTCTTCCTTTTCTCAATTTCCCTTGAGTTTTCTCTCCCACTTCTGCACCTGACTGCAAGTTAATCCTTTAATGTATAATATTGACACTCAAGCTAGATGGTTTGATTTCTGTAAAAAATACTGCTCGTAAATCCTCTAACTTGACTCCTTTTTCCTCGAGTAGAGAATTTCTGAGCTCTGTAGAAAGGCTGGATCTTGGCTCATTGTAGATAATACCTATGAGTAAGTCAAATCTTTCTTTATCTTGAATCTCTTATTCTTTCATTACACCCTCGAAATCTTTCCACGTAATGGTTGAATGATTCTATTATAATTAAATATAAAGGTGCTGGATTATAAGCATATAGACATGTTATTTAATCTTAGTTTGAGACTTCATCTCTAAATTGGCTGTCGCTCGGCCTAATCCTACTGGAGCATTAAATGTGGCCAAAACCGTCTAAAAAAGCGGTCACGGCAACTTTTAATACCTATATAACTCAGTTGCGGGACGGTGTCATGGTCCAAATTTAATACTTTTGCATGTAGGTGGTTTTTTGTACCACATGTATTTGATTTTTCCATCTGAAAACCTTGATAATAGACTCTGTGTTTATCTCACAAGACATCTATTGCAGATATTTCATGTATGATGATCTGAAACACTCGTGTGTAGAAGGAGATCACATAGTCAACATTTTTTCTTTCTCAAAGGCCTATGGAATGATGGGATGGCGTGTTGGATATGTAAGTCTTCTGCGTAAGCGTGTGCCTGTAGTACAGTAAAAAATTTGTCCCTACTATTATAGGGAAGCAAGTATCATCTAACTTCCTAGTTCACTGCCCTCTCTTATTATGCAGATAGCATACCCTGCTGAGGTAGATGGGTTCTTGACTCAGCTGCTCAAGGTACAGGATAACATCCCGATTTGTGCATCCATAATATCTCAGTACTTGGCACTTTACTCCCTGGAGAATGGAACTGATTGGGTGAAAGACCAAGTCAGAGACTTGGTCAAGAATAGAGATTTGCTAAAAGAAGCACTTGCCATTCTAGGAGACGGCGCTGTGAAAGGAGGAGAAGGGGCTATCTATTTGTGGGTTAGGCTCCCCGACTCCTTCCAAGATGACTTTAATGTTGTGCGCTGGCTAGCTCGTAGGCACCGCCTCATCTTAATACCTGGAAGTGCCTGTGGTTGCCCCGGGCACCTCCGAATAGCCTTTGCGGGTATGCCGGAGGCTGAAACCGCTATTGCTGCTAATAGACTCAAAAAAGGCCTAGAGGAGTTGTTGAGAGATGGCATGGTGGAGGAATGATTGGAATATTTAATAAAACTTGATTTGCGATCATTAAATTACATTTGAGAGAAGATAGTCTGATCTTGTAGATGTGAACAATATATTCTAAGGTAGAGGAATATATAGAATAACTATGTAATTCCTTTCATTTAAAAAGAAATTGATAAAAATAATTGGAGACCAGTGCAAATTTTCAAATAAGGATGTGTAGTATTACTCGTTACTCATATGTTCCGTAATCTTGGTATCTGAGCCATGGTAGAATAAGCTTTGGCTTTTATCCCCCCGAGTAGTTCTTTAAGTAAATAATGAACGATCTCTTACAAGATGTTTAAAATGGAAAAGTATGCTCTGTGGTTGCCACCTAGTGGATCTTCCACAACAGAAATTCATATTAAACACGTGGAAAATAATATGAGAAAAATAATATCATGGAGTTTTATGTGTCTTGTACCTTGAGGTGGAAATTGATTAGTTGAAGAATCACCTCGGTTTTATGACCATAGGAACCCAATGATTATCTTCTCATATCCTCAAGCCTTTATGTTTAAAAAGAAGAGATAACTTATTATTCTTAAGAATTTCAAAGCATGGATACGAAATAAAGTGACTCTGTTATGGTTTCTGTTCCATTATCATAAAAATGGAAAACACATCAAATATTCTATCACGCTCCTCATCCTTTACCTACCGAAAATCTAATGCAAATAAAATAGATTATCTATATGAAATTGAATATAGGGATGAAGATAGTAAGGTCTCCATCACCCAACTTCCTTTCTTAAACCCATACAAAGCGTTCACAAAACCAAGTTCATCTTTTCCAAAAGTTATTCGACATGCTTTTGGCCCCAGCAAAAACGCGGTCAAAGAATTAATACTAGCCTTACAGCTAGAACAATATCTTGTTCCTTCTACTGAAGCAGAACAAATGATCCCACTTCGTTTCAATGAGGCTATGATTCACCAATGGCGAGTCAATGGATACATAATTACATACACCTTTATTACGGAGCGGTCAAGCTAGCTTTAACTCTTCATGGAAGAAAAAGTCTTCCTGTGGTAGCAAGGGTAGCCTTGCTAGACACAAGATACAAAAAATATAGGCATGCCTGCATAGCTACCTTGCAAACAACCTTAAATGTTGGTACTGTATTCGTCACCTTATTTCCAAACTTCAACATGGCTTTAGAGGATCCCCAAATCCTTCAAAATATCCAGATTCAGCTCCAAATCACTGGAGCACCCCAAATTAGGAGCACATATGCGGCTACACTCCATTATCAAATGGCTTACAGGGTCTAAAATCATGCCATGGACCTCAGCATCCCAAAAGATATAGATGATGGTTTGCTCATCCAGATGGAGTCACAGCACAGCCCTTCATGTATTCATGTACCCAGACAGATCCCAAAAAGTGAGTTGATCAAACTACTCCCTGAATCTTGGGTAACCATATGAAAAACAACACGAACACATAACTCCAATACAATCTGTAGACTCAACAATAGACAGAAAAACAGATGGCACAGTGGAAATATCTTTCAAAAAGGAACCATCTGAAAAGCCTCGCCCATCCATTTTTTCCACAGAAATCAACCTCATAACTCCACTAAATATCCCAACCAAACCACAAGATGTCTATCTTGAAAATGTTGCAGTTGAGTCTTTCAATTCTCTTGGTGACCCAATATATGCATTTGCGGATGAGTCTGGGCACAAATTTTTCAATGTCCGTGACTGTGAAAGATGTTTGATGGCAAGCTCAGATGAAGATGATGTCCCAAAAAAAAGGAAAGAGAAGAATAAATCTATGCAACAAGAGCTCAAAGAAAGCTATGAAGCAGGTGATCCCAAAGTTGGTCTCTTAGGAGAACCGTCTGGGAAAGCTTTCGAATACTACGTCAGATATCCAAGAAGAAAATCACCTCCTCCCAAAAGAGAAATGTCAAACTGTTATATGTTTGGATCATCTACCTCAAAAGAAGATGATTTTCCACCAATAGAGTTTGAAAAAGAAAATTCCACACATTCTTGGAAAATCAAGAATCCAATCATAAAGAATCCAGATGGTTCAACAAGACAGTTTAGTGTTGCCAACAGATTAGTGTTGTAGAGGCAACACTAAACTGGCAATCGGAGAACGCACAAATCCAAAATAATTTTCTGAAAAGCATAGACAAAAAGGTGACAGCCATGGACCCGACAATCAAAGAAATCAACCAGAAGATCTCTTCATTACATCATGCTCTTCAAACTGGCGACTACTGTGTCCATAACTTCACCACTCATGTTGGAAAAGGAGTCTGAATTAAAATATCTGTGTGGATGTGGGAAAATGGAGGTGTGATCCACGGGGTTGAAAATCATTTGGAGTCGCTACCAAATTTAAGAAAATTTGGGAACCACTTTTGAAATGAGATTTGAGTTCGTTGTTGAAAGTACGTGATAGGAAGTTCGTTAATAAAACACCTACCCCCGCCCGTTGCAATAACGACCTCTACTTGGGACTATGATGGCTAATCGGATAAGACTACAATCGTTATATGAGAGTGCAAAACACCATTTTAATCCTAACATGTGAGCTTGGTTTCTAATCGTTTAATGCATCTAATCTACTTTATTCAAGTTATTTAGCATGTGAGGTTGATTTGAGCTATGCTAACAAGCATTCACAAACATGGCTTGGGGGAAGGGAAGCAATATGGGCACTACCGATTACAACCCAGACGATTCTCGTCGACTCAATTTTCAAACAATTGAATTAAAGATACAACTCGATCTAAATACAATTGCTAAACATGACACTTGACACACGACATAAACTAGCCTACTTAGGCCTCGAAATTCATGCCAATGGTGAGGCCACGGCTCACATGGACTTCGTCCTTGGCCTCATCATCGTTTTGCACACTCGATTTGATTTAATTAATTAAATACTTCAATTTAACTAACTAAAGCAAATGTTTTGTAAAATCATTTTGACTCAAAATAAAGGACTAACTTGATCTATATTTAAAGTACCAATTACATTGCTTAAATAATAATGAAATAATTACAACGATTAAATAACAATAACAATTGAAATAAAATCGCATTAATTAAACAAACAAACCCAAACTTGGGCACAAATGTCGAGGCAAACATGGCCAAACACACGGCCAAGGGGAGGTCAATATTGACTATTCTAGTCATCTAGTGTCATGAATCGGATGCTAAGCATGCGCAATTCAATTAGCGAGAAATTGTCATAAGAAGAGATGAATTCATTAAATTCTTTAAAGAAATTCATTTAAAATCCTATGTCGGGTTTTGTATGACCTATTGAATGTCTAATTCAATTAACATGCTTTCTACTTGTTAATTAGGCCAAACAGGATTTAACAATGATAACGATACAAATACACATACATGCATCATAAATCAACTAAAACAAAATGAACATGTGATTTAATCTTAACTATTTCATAATTAAAATTTGAACAAGTCATTAAACTAATCAAAATTTCATTCTAATTAATTTAGAACGAGTAACAAACACATTAATTTATTTTATAATTTTTTTTTGGTGAAATGTGAATTTCATTTAATAATTAAACAATAGAGTACATTAGCACCAATACATCAATTTCTGGCAGCAGCACTAACTACTTAACTGTTTTCAAAAACTAGGTGACCATAAATTTGACTTATGTTTCACTAGCCAGTGGTAACTATTACATTTATCATGAACTTCCTGCTTCACCATTTCTAAAATATTTTTTGGTCGTTGTACTCTATTCTCAAGCCTGCAAATATTCCGTGCATTCCATACATGGTACACCAAAGCCAACACCGCAGCAAAAAGGATCTGCTTTTTCATTAAGGATCGACATCGCCATTGCACTATCCATTCCAACACACCTGCATAAGAGACAGGCACATCCAACCATGTTCTGAAGAGAGCCCAACATTTAGCACTAAAGGGGCACATATATAACAAATGTGTATGATCTTCTAACTGGTCAAGACATATCTCACACATTCCATCTTGAGTCACACCAAACCTGAAAAGCCTATCTTTTGTTAGAAGTTTGCTCCGAATAGCTAGCCACCCAATGAAGGAATGCTTGGGATAATTCACTCTGTTCCATATTAAAGGCCACCACTTCACCTTCATCTGCTCCCTGACTTGACATATGTTCCACCATGTCCAGCTTGTGTTCACAGTGGGTATGTAATGAAACCAGTCCTGCCCTTTGATATAGACGTGATTCACCCATCGTACCCAAAGGTGATCAGCTTTACTGGCTAGCCACCATGTGTATTTACCCAGCATAGCTATATTCCATAACCTACAGTTAACAATTCCCAGTCCACCAACCTTCTTGTCCTGACAAATTTTGGCCCAAGATGGAGTTTTATGATATCCCTCTGACCCAAACCAGAAATAGTTTCTGCAAATTTTCTCAATCCTATCAATGACTGTAACAGGAATGAAAAAACTTCGAGCCCAGAATGAAAGCAATTGAGTAAGCACTGCTTTAACAAGGACCAACCGACCTGCATAACTGATCTTCCTAACCCCCCATCCTCTTATTCTCTCTACCACTTTTTCAACCAATTTGGTATAGTCCCCAATAGCCATTCTTTTATAAGAGATGGGAATACCAAGATATTTAAAAGGGAATATACCTTCCTTAAAGCCAGAAACATTCAGTATATAATCAATTTCCCCAACTTCCATGCCATTAAAATAGATATCTGACTTGTCACAGTTCATAACTAAACCAGATGCAGCTGAAAAAGTAGCAAAAGACCTCAGTATCACAAGTATAGACTGCCTATCCCCCCTGCAGAACATGAGGAGATCGTCTGCAAAACATAGATGGGTCAGCTGCAAGGGTCTACACAAGGGATGAAAATTGTGTTAGAAATAAATAATCTCATTATACAACATATTCATATATATGACAATTAATTTATTAATTTAGTCATAAAATTAAATTTAGATCTTATGCATGCAAACATGAATAAGAATAAAGAAGAAATCGTTTTCCTTACTTTCAGTTTTCGGATATATGGGCACAAATGAGTTCTCCTACGCACTTGTTCTTGAGCTTTCCTTTCAAATGGAAGAACAAGGATTCAAAGTTAGAATCCCTCCCAAAGATATATACCCAAGATAACCTCTTAAAGACTAATATTATTTGAACTAGAAGAATATTAATCTTACTAAAATTGACCCCAAAATTATTTTGGTCTCTTGCTTTTTCGGTCAAGAGAGGAGGAAAGGAGTAATTTTTCTCTCTAAAATTTCTTTAAGTTTTAGATGTTATGAATGAATGAATAATAATCCCCACACACACACACACTTGTTGTAGTGTATACTAGGAAAATATAGAGCAAAAACCCTTGGCCTTGCTCTAGGAAAACCGGGTATGGGGGGGGGGGGGGGTGGTAATGGCCGATGCATGACCAAGATGCTCTTCACAAAAGCAACTAGGTGTGCATGGCTAGAATGTGTAGTAATCATTTTGTTTTCACTTAAATAATTAACACAAATTAAACATTACACTCCCTCCATTTTATTTTCGGCACTTATATATAATGGGAAGTTCATTTTATATTTTGTCATTTGTCAATTGTCACATGTCACAAGTTCCATGACATTATGTGTATAAAATGTATTTTTAACAATTAAAAATCAACATATTAATAAAATATGTCACTTATAAAATTAACCTAGTAATTCATAATTACTTGTACCAAAAAGTGTTTCCGAATTATAAACTACAACATTCTGTATTTATAATAATTTATTCATTCCGTTTTAATTGTTTCCGTAAACAATAATTTCATCTAAGTAATAAAACAATTCGATTACTTAGACCGTATCTTATTTAATCAAATTACAATGAGACACGTAAATATTACTTCCAAAATCGCCCGTCAATTTTAAGTAATTTAATTAACCCGTATCGTCATACGATCAATTAAATAATCAATTAAGAGTGTTACCCTTTAGGTATGACCTAAGGGGATCAACTACTCACCACCGTCGTACGACAGTAATGTCAAACTCTAGTCAGCCAATCATTACCGATATGTGTGGACCAGTTGACTGTAAAATATTACTTCCCACATGTATTCTTTAAATGAGACTTAAACATGTGATCATCATGATCGACAGTTGTGATCGCATTATTGTCGGAGGACACTTATTCCAACAATCTCCCACTTGTCCTCGACAAGTGTGCGTCACCAATTCTCTTGTCCTATTACTATCTCCCACTCAATGCAAGGTGTCTTTCAGGTCGTACTTGCAAGTGATCATATATAGAGTGGTTTCCTCGATCTGGAGAATAACTGATTGACCGGAATTATCCACCATGGATACCTTCCGAGCGTGGCCTTGCATTTCCAGTTCATTACTCCTCGAGTGGTCCTGAGATATTGTTATAACCCTGACAAGGGGTGGACAATTCCTATCGCACTTATTCCCTTCGACTAGCCACAGCTATCATAACCCAAAATATGCCCATTTGACCCCATTTACGAAGGTCGTAGTAACATAAATCAAAGTTAATCTGTAACTGTACCACCTTAGGCGAATAGTGTTTAGTCAAAAGAATCGACTCATTAGAATACTATAGTAGCTCTCGCCACGACCAGGCTATATAAATTTGCCAGAACTCTATAAGCGGTCATTAACCCGACAAAGTGTTCCTAACAGTCTGCCTATGTGATCGACTAGTCATCTCATATGACTCTATGGCATTTGAACTTGCCATCAATCGCATCAGACTCTAGTCACTTCGAGACGTCACCTCATGTAAGTGACTATGGGCGAATACAATGCTAATCCGTGTTCACTTTAACGGGGTTCAATGTCTCTACAACCCGTTTGGATGTAACAAAGTATAAGGTGAGTTAATAATAACTCAAACGACGAATGTCGACATCACATTCGGGTAGTCAATACCATATTACAACCTTGTGATGTATATCGTAAGTGTGTAGACACTATTCGATTGCAATAGAAGTTTAACATACCAAGTGTCCATGTGCTCAAACTTCTTGTATTGCATTTTCCTTTATATTCATGTTATCTCTCATAGCATGAACCTTACCAAGTACATATATAGGTTCCCAACCTAGGTTTAGGTTCTTTATCTTGAAACAACTTTCTTGTTGTTTATCACATAACCAACAAATTGTGGTGGATGATATAACTTGCACTGGGTATACGTTTTGTAGGGTCTTGCAACAACTGTCAAGATGATTAGCCTAGCACTTCTCATAAGTCCTAACTGTTAGAAAATATTAGTTTGGAGTAACTTCTTACTATAACTTCGTATCTTTCCAACTTCTTATTTCTCTTTAAGCTTAATAGCTTAGGATTGTCATAAATCCTTACGTGTGTTCGTTCAATATGTGCAACTTCTTGTCACATAACAGAGTGTTCTGTCAAACATTAGAATAGCTCATTAGTTCTCCTCGATAATTCATGACGATTCTTCTATGGCTTACCAATGACTCATCATGCTCTTAAGCATATGATTCATTATTGGAGACGTGCATGATTATACTAATGGCGGAAACATTAGTAATCTTTAATCATGTGATCAACCATTCTTAGGTTCAATGAATGACCATGACTGCTAATGGCAATTCTATTTTCATTGACATGAATAACCTACGTTTCTCGTTGATTTGATGTGTATATCTCAATACCTATCCAACATCTCATGATGTGATTGGATTCATCATAGTCCATTTTCATCCAGAATTGAAAACTCAAATACTTCTTTGTGAAAGATAGTACCAGCTCGTCATTCTCAATGAGTAATGAGTTGTAAATTTTACAAGATGATTTCTCCCACTAAGCTTCATGTCTTCACATGATAATTTCAAACTCCCACTCAATTCCACATGTTTCAAAATTGACTACTCAATCGAAACATTTCAAGAATTGAAATACATTTTGCTTTGCCAAGTTATTAAGATAAAACCAAATATGTTCCCAACATATCATTTCAAAAATACCTATTTAGAAAAGGTTTCAATCTTAAACTTATGGAAAGAGATTTTTAATCTTTAACTCATTCATATTATAATGATGCGTAGCAATGTCATTATTTAAATGTGAATTTCATTTAATACACGTCCTTCTCAAAATACCCTTTTCCGAAAGGAGGTTTAACCATTTCATTTTCATAATGAGGTTAAGTAATGACACTAGCATGGTTAACAATTAACTTTAGCTTTTGTAGATATCGTCATATCTTTCTTTGCAACTTTTAGTAATAAATCTCATTTATTTTTAAGGATGCAACTTCGTTTCATTTAGGCTCTTAAGTAAATATCAATATTGAAACTCTTGGTCAAATGTTGTTCATAAACTAGCCAAATCTCTTGTTAAGACTTTTCTTTAGTCATTTTCTTCCAAAACTTTCTTTTGGTCTCCTCGTGTAGTTATCTTGAGAACATATTCTTTTGATTACTTCACTTGGTCTCTTTTGTCATGTAGATTTCATCTATTCGAGACCATAGATCTCATCTATTCGTGTACACTATCTATATAGGTATACAAATTATTCTTTCTTTTGTAGATCTCATTTACTCAAGTATACAAATTTGCATTGTGTTCTTTGTGTCTTCATTTTTCTCCCACTCTATCTTTAGAATAAATACACCAGAGATTCAAAGATAGCTTATGAGACACAAATAATGATTTTGAAGTATAAGGAGGACTATCTCATAGATTGACTAATAGTTTTAGATTTGATGAGTGTACTTGGTAATTTACATTCCTTTAGGAGAGTTCATCAACTCAACATCACTTTATAATTGATCATACAAAAGCCTTAAGCTTGTGGACATATAATGAATCCCATCATTATAGTTGTCTATTGGATCACTTTAAGTGGATGATCATATGTTTCTACGTGCAAGCATATAAAGACGAATTTTTAGAACAAGGAGATGCGATAAAAGGGGGTGACTTGGGTTGCAAACCAAGCCACCAAAATCCAAAATACAACCATTGTTTAGAAAGGATCAACCATTTCCATGTCGAACACGGAAATCAAAATAGTTCTAAAATTCATAACATTAAAATAAAGACAATAATAAAAGCGAAGCTTCATCGGTAGCTACTCCTAGCTCCTTCATGATTTCTCAAGCTTGCTTTTCTTTTCCCTTGTCTTTGCTTGGAGGAGGCCCTATTTACAATAAAAAGGGGATACATTATCACAACTTTGTATCAAAATACCATAGTTGAATTAGAAACATAAAAGAAAGGATAGTCATTTACCTACTGGAGTGATCTTTCCAGCTTTGATGTCACCAAAGTACTTGGAACAATTCCTCTTCCAATGTCCAACACCATTACAATAATGGCATTTGTCAAGAGGACCCTTCTTGGTCTTGGAAGTGCTAGTTTCAAAAGTCTTAGCCTTGGTGGACATGGGAGCTTGCCTCTTACCCTTTTTCCCATTCTTCTTGAACTTCCCCTTGCTCTTGGTGCTTATGTTAAGCACATCCTTAGGTGGGTTAACATTTAACCCCACGTCTCTTTCGGCTTGCACAAGTAACTTGTGCAACTCTTCATGTGACACGTCCTTGTCTTGCATGTTAAAATTCACCCGGAATTGAACATACGCTTTGACTTTGGATAAGGAGTGTAGAATCCTATCTACAATGAGTTCTTTGGGGATTTCAACATTTTGAATCTTCAAAGTCTCGACTAGCTCCAACAATTTGAGCACGTGAGGGCTAACCTTTTGGCCCTCCTTGAAATCGAGATCAAAGAATGCCGAGGCCGCCTCATATTGGACAATCCTCGGAGTTTGTGAAAACATTGTCACAAGTTTGGAATAAATTTCATTAGCGGTGCCCATTTTAAAGGCTCTCCTTTGGAGATCCGCCTCCATCGCAAAAATCAACACATTTTTCATTGCGGCGGACTCTTTGTGGTAAGCCTCATATGCTTCCCTAGTGGCGGCACTTGACCTAGCATTAGGTTCGGGTGGAGAGGCCTCGGTGAGGTAACGAAGCTTGTCGTCACCTTGGACGGCTAATTTGAGTTGGGCATCCCAATTGGAGAAATTTGACCCATTCTTTTCAAGTTTACAACGATCCATGAAGGATCGGAGCCATGAAGTATTAGTGAGAGGTGTGGCGTTGGTGTTTGGAGCGGCCATTTGTTATGAGAAATAAAAGCGGTCTACAAAACGAAAATAGAAGGAATAAAACATTTGTCGTTTTCTCAATAATAATAATAGTTGTAAATTTAATTTAAACAAGTTTTATTGCATTTATCTAGTGACCTCTACCTAATCTTTGATAAATGATTCCAAGACCCAAATTCATATTAACTTAGGCATCGGTAAAGCCGAATACAACCCTTATCAATATAACTCGGTGGATTAACTTTTTAATCGATTCTACTTTTAGAAATCTTGGTCGATAAATTTACATTAAAATTTATCTTTAGCCCGAAACACATCCGACAACCGTCGAGAATACTTTCGTTGAGTTCAACCCAAATTTCGAATAAATGTGTCCATGATCCAAATTTACATCAACTTGGGCATCGGTAAAGCCGAAAACAACCCTCATCTTTATAAATTCGGTGGGTAAGACATTTATCACCCACTTCCCCTACGTAACAAGGTTTGTACCCTGGTAAAGCCGAGTGCACTCCCTCACGAAATAGGTTTTCATGGTTTCTACTTTTTGGTAAGGCTAAGTCTCAATTGTTTATTTTTAGCGAGAGGTCATGTCAATTTATTATCTATCACGTTTTAAGTGAACTAAAGCGGTGAACTACGATAATTGTAATTGACACGGTCGATAAACTCGATTTAAAATGCATGTTTAGTTATGGCGATTTAGCGATGCTTGCAACATATAAATAAAATGCAAAGCATAAATAAAATCCTAGTATGGCCTTCCTAAAATAGTAAATCTAATAAACTATTACAAATTCGGAAACCAACTCCATTGGTCCCTTGAAATTCGGTCTTGGCACGCATTTCAAGGCAACACTTTCTTTAATGGATCGCCTTCTCGAGTGGCACCGTCTTCAAGGAACTCCGGAATAATAAAATTACATAATAAATTACATAATTTCCTATTATACATTTGTAATTAAAATAAAAATAAATCTATTAAATTACAAAACGGTGATACGAGATCACAATAAATTACAACCGAATCGATATTCCCATACATTTCGGGTAATATCAATTAAAACTAAAGCCATACTAAGTAAAATTACATAATTCAAAAATTACATAAAATTAAAATATGACAATCATAAATAAAATGCAGCATTATAATATGTATGAACATGCCCCATTTTATGCTAAATTGCCTTTAAGGAGCCAATATCATATATTAATCGGTTTTTACGGATTTGCGTGATTTAACCCTTTTATAATCACAATAATTACATAAAATCATATTTATGTACTAGTTAATTACCCTAACCATCTTAGGACTCAAAATTAGTCTTCACTAACATTTGACAATAATTAACCTAGATTTCTTAATATTGTTCATAAATGGACTTAAAATACAAAAATATGTCATAAACTTCAAATTAAATCATAAAAATTTCAAATAATTTCAAAATTTGAAATTTAAACTCCTGAACATTCTGGAAAAATACCATGACACTCATAATGTTCAAAAACTTAGGTTAAAAATTTCGAAATTTATCGAGAAAAACAATGTTGCGGTTTATCGGATTTATCAATTATTGCCATAAAAATATGAGAAAAATTATTTTTATCAACTTTTCACTTTTAGATCTGAAATATATGATAAAATGCAACATGTGACGTTTTTCCTTAGTCATGAAGTATGTTTTAGCATTTTTACTAATTAAAGTCACTATTTATATGATTTTTCATCAAAACTTCATAAATCATGCATAAAGACTTCATTACAGCCAAATATTTTACACACATCTTGTAAAATTTCATGTGACAACATACTAAATTTCTATGAACATATTCGAAATATAACTCATATTAACCTATTTAACCAATTAAATACGATTTTAACTTGAAAAATCCATATTTCGAGTATAACAACTCATTTTATTATGAAAATTTACAGGTCATCAATAGATAATATATATGAAAACATATCGAAACACCACTGAAAAAATCGAAGTTTAGCTATTTTTAGTCCAAAAATGACATTTTTATCATAAAAATCACATTTTAATACCATTACTATATAAAATGAACAATAAAATTCATAAATAAACCAAAAAATCCAAAATACATTTTAGGACCAGAAATTTTAACATGCAAATAAATTTCGTGATATCTCATAATAAACACAAATTTATAAGTTTTGTTTGTTAATCATATAACTCGGAAAAACAATAACCGATTTGCATGCAAACAACCTAAGGCTCATGGTACCACTTGTTAGAAATAAATAATCTCATTATACAACATATTCATATATGTGACAATTAATTTAGTCATAAAATTAAATTTAGATCTTATGCATGCAAACATGAATAAGAATAAAGAAGAAATCGTTTTCCTTACTTTGAGTTTTCGGATATATGGGCACAAATGAGTTCTCCTACTTACTTGTTCTTGAGCTTTCCTTTCAAATGGAAGAACAAGGATTCAAAGATAGAATCCCTCCCAAAGATATATACCCAAGATAACCTCTTAAAGACTAATATTATTTGAACTAGAAGAATATTAATCTTACTAAAATTGACCCCAAAATTATTTTGGTCTCTTGCTTTTTCGGTCAAGAGAGGAGGAAAGAAGGAGTAATTTTTTTCTCTAAAATTTCTTTAAGTTTTAGATGTTATGAATGAATGAATAATAATCCCCACACACACACACACACACACACTTGTTGTAGTGTATACTAGGAAAAATATAGAGCAAAAACCCTTGACCTTGCTCTAGGAAAACCGGGTATGGGGGGGGGGGTAGTGGTAATGGCCAATGCATGACCAAGATGCTCTTCACAAAAGCAACTAGGTGTGCATGGCTAGAATGTGTAGTAATCATTTTGTTTCCACTTAAATAATTAACACAAATTAAACATTACACTCCCTCCATTTTATTTTCAGCACTTATATATAATGGGAAGTCCATTTTATATTTTGTCATTTGTCAGTTGTCACATGTCACAAGGTCCATGACATTATGTGTATAAAATGTATTTTTAACAATTAAAAGTCAACATATCAATAAAATATGTCACCTATAAAATTAACCTAGTAATTCATAATTACTTGTACCAAAAAGTGTTTCCGAATTATAAACTACAACATTCCGTATTTATAATAATTTATTCATTCCGTTTTAATTGTTTCCGTAAACAATAATTTCATCTAAGTAATAAAACAATTCGATTACTTAGACCGTATCTTATTTAATCAAATTACAATGAGACACGTAAATATTACTTCCAAAATCGTCCGTCAATTTTAAGTAATTTAATTAACCCTTATCGCCATACGATCAATTAAATAATCAATTAAGAGTGTTGCCCTTTAGGTATGACCTAAGGGGATCAACTGATCACCACCGTCGCACGACAGTAATGTCAAACTCTAGTCAGCCAATCATTACCGATATGTGTGGACCAGTTGACTGTAAAATATTACTTCCCACAAGTATTCTTAAAATGAGACTTAAACATGTGATTATCATGATCGACAGTTGTGATAGCATTATTGTCGGAGGACACATATTCCAACAAATTGAACTCAACAGTAGGAGTAATGGCAGCCAAAATTCTGCTCAAATACTTCATACAGATAGTAAAAATCAAAGGGGACATAGGATCTCCTTGCCTAATGCCTCTCTTCCCTTGGAAATACCCAAAAGTGGAACCATTCAGAGACAGAGAGAACCAGAGAATGGTGATGCATTCCATTACCCACTGAATAAATTGATTAGGAAACCCCAATGCCTCCAGTATCTTTTCAATGAAATTCCATTCTAAGGAGTCATATGCTTTCTTTAAATCAATCTTAATAATGCACCTAGGAGAGCAAGACTTTCTTTTATACAATCTCACCAGGTCATGACAAATTAAAATATTGTCCACTATATTCCTCCCTTTTATGAAGACACTCTGATTTTCACTCACCAAACTAGAAAGAACATTAGCAAATCTATTACAAAGAACCTTAGAAATAACCTTATAAACCACATTGCAACAAGCAATTGGTCAAAAGCCAGCCACACAAATTGGCCTATTCTTCTTAGGAATCAGAGTGAGGGTTGTAGCATTAACCTGTTTAAGCAGTCTCCCATTGTGAAAAAATTCCTTAACTGCTGCAATGAGATCATTCCCCACCACCATAAAGGAATCCTTAAAGAACTGGGAAGAGAACCCATCAGGGCCTGGAGCCTTATTAGCAGTGATAGAGTTCAGTGCAGTCTTAATCTTATCATCTGTAATAGGGAGAAGAAGCTGATGACATTGTTCAATACTAAGCACTTTCCCTTTCCTAACTGTGTCTCTATGTACTTTAACCACTTTCTTACTGGAACCCAATAAACCAGTGTAGTAAGCAACAAAAGCATCTTCAATCCCTTTAGCCTCATTATAAGAATTTCCTTCCATGTCTTGAATACACAAAATTCGATTCTGCATTCTTCTAGCTTTGATTAGACTATGAAATTACTTAGTGTTTTCATCACCATCAGCTAACCATTGAACTTTAGCTTTCTGGTTTAAAAAACTTCTCAGAGCTTCATTCCTTTCTCTGAACAAAAGAGCAGCATCCTTTTCCTCTTGCTGAAATAGAAGGTTAGTTGGATCAGCCTGCACTCTAATTTGGGCATTCTGCAGGGGAAGTTGGGCCACACTAACAGTGGTTTCAATATTAGCATAAGCTTCAGTATTCAATTCTTTCAGAAGCTGTTTCAAGGCTTTTAGCTTCTTAACAACTTGGAACATTTTAAAACGAGGTACATGAATATCCCACACTTTTTGAACAGTGGGTATAAAAGCAGAATCCTTGGCTCACATGTTAAAGTATTTGAAATTTCCTTTCCTCCTCAACACATTAGGCCATAAAGTCATAGAGCATGGACAATGGTCATATAATCCTTCTGGATGAAATACAGTAGATGTTTCATGGAACTGAAGGAGCCATTCATCATTTATCATGGCCCTATCAATCCTATTGAGCACCATATCCTCTACTTCATGTTTATTATTCCACGTGAAAAAAGCTCCATGAGCTAGGATATCCCCTAAACCACAATTGTCAACACAGGCTTGAAAGTCAGACATTTCAGCATTAGTCACCACATATCCTATCCTCTCATTCATTGCAAGAACATTATTAAAGTCCCCCATTACCACCCAAGGTCCATTGACCACAGTATGTATTTGCTGAAAGGATAGCCAAAGAGGAATCCTCTCAGCCACTCTATTAAAACCATAAACCACTGACATCCACCAAACAACACCAGTAGGGTAAAACGTAACTTTAGTATTGATTACTTGAGCCTCACAACTCAATATCTCCACATTATAATTATTTGCATCCCAAACAATCCATATACAATCACCCTCATGACAGGTAATATTATTGACCATAGCCCACTGTAATCTTAACCCATGATGCACCTTATTACTAGAACTATTCCTTACTCTAGTTTCTAACAAACGAAAAATACCAGTATTATTATTATGCAAAAACCACCTGATATCTTTCTGTTTATGTACACTGTTCATGTCCCTAACATTCCAGAACCCAATGCTACCCATGTTCAATGCTAGGTTGACCAGTATCCATGTTCTCCTCAACCACCTTCCTATAATGGACAGAGTGCTCAAGGACCCCCATGAAAGTTCTCCTCTCACTGCCAAATACCACACCCTCCCTACCTAGTGAACTTGGTAAGTACTATATCAGGAGAGAATGGAGTGAATGATACTGGTATGGGAGTGACCAAGCCACGGGCACCAATACTGCTGTGCCTAGTCGGAATTGCCAATGTTCTGGGAACAGCCGAGGGTGCAGGAGGATCAGGTACCACAGCAGGTGCAGCTTGCTACGGCTGGTGAACTCTCACCTTAGGGACCCAGACTTTCCTGACCTTAGCCTGGCCTTACTTGTTCCTACAATATCTCATAACATGGCTAACACCTTTGCATTCAGTACATATTAGAGGTCTCCACTCATAGTGCACATATCAGAGGTCTCCACTCATAGTGCACAATCTGCCTATGAGTGACATCCATCTCATCAGTAAATTCAACCGCATCAGGCAACTCATCGCCCATATTCACCTCTAGCATCACTCGGGCGTGACCAATAAAGATTTTAAGAGATGTATTGCTATCATAACGAACATGATTACCAACCAACCCCGCAATCTTCATCAAGGCATTCCCCCAAAATTTCAGAGGAAGTCCATAAAACCTAATCCAAATAGGTATCTTATCAATAGCCTCCGTCACAAGTTTAGCAGTCGGAGTCCATTCCTTAACAACAACAAGTTTGTTGTCAAAGAAAACAGGCCCAGACTGTAACACCCTCAATTTCATCGCTTCAGTTTTGAACCGAACTAGGAAAATACCATTAGAATGTAAGGAAATCTTATCGTACACGGTATAACCCCAGACCCGTTTCACAAATCCGTCGATAACCATGAAAGGCGGATTAGCACCTAGGACGTAACAGTAAACGGCAGTCGACCAAAACTCTAACTCAGAATCAACATCATCACTAGTCAATTGAAGAGGACTTACCCTATCAGATGCAGACGATTCAGGCCTAGAAGTATCTATATACCTCCTGCCAATCACTCCCAACATAAGATTCCTCCTCCTCAATTGATTCCATATTATTACTGAGTCTATACGGTCTAATTCCACCTTCTTCCTCAAGGACGTGATCATCAAGCTGAATATCATCTTTAGGATCATCAATACCTTGTTTCAGAAGTTGAAATCGAGAACCGCTTGAATTATTATGTGGAGTATTACTATTATTATTCAGTGATTGTTTTGATTTTTGTGAATTATTAGGGTTTACTAATTTAATTATTCTACTAGATTTTACGTTTTTTTATGAGCCATTGCAATCAAATCGCAACTACCCCTAAATTGCTTCTCTCTTCAAGCATATTCTCTTGTTGTAATGATGTTCTTTATTTTATTAATTAAGCATGCAATTATTCTAATTAAACATGTTATCGTCATAAATTGAATACCAAACATATGATTAACATGCTATTATTCTAAACAACAATTAAACCATCATCAGTATCATGACTATGAAACATATTAACTAACATGAAACGATAATTAAAAGACGATAAAAAAACAAACAAAAAGGCCTTAAGGCCGTGTACTAAACACGAGCAAAATGGAGAGAATTGAGTCGGGATTTTGTGCACCTTCAACTTACATGTAGACTTGAATAGCACTCTGGATCCCATATGCAAGTGTTTCTTAGAAGGCGCGTCATCGACGATTTTAAAACAAATATCGAAAAAATTTAACAAAATCAATTTCGAGAACAAAAACAATTTCTCGCGTAAAAGGGCACTTCGTGTAACGATTTTTAAATGAAGATTGTTACTTCGTTTCTTACTCAAATTTAAACCCGAAAGATGTTTTGGAATCCTTAGACTCCAAATATTTTATTTTGAACAAAAAACCAGACCAAAAACGATTGTAAAGTGATGAGAATTGGACGTGAACGGAAGCAGTCCAAAATGCAAGAAAACACAAACAAGAGAGCAAATTGGTGCTCTAATGTTTGTCTAATCCTTTGTATGAAATTTGTGCTTTATTTCTGGGTATGAGAGGATGCTAGGGTTTCTTTGTAACGTGAGGCTTGTGTGTGTATTGCTCGAAAATTAGGTCGAAAAAAGGGTCCCTTTCTCTTTGTGTGTGTGTGTGTGCTTGCTTATATAGGAAATGGGAAGAGGGGTGCTTCTAGAGTTCTAAAGGCTCGGTATTTTGGCTGCTTAGGAGAGTAAGATAGCTTGCTTGGAAAGGGAGTAAATGAATGTGGTCAAAATATGGAGTATGGAGGGGAATATGTCGGTTTTGGAAAAGAGAATGAAAGGATATTCGGTTTCTGTTTTGAGGGGATTTCCAAGCTGTTTGGATAGGGGAAATATCTTCCTCATACTTGGGAAATAAGTAAGATAAATAGGGGAGGGAATTGGTTGAGATGGGGGCTCGAAAAGGGGACGGGAAGTCCCTGTTTTACCGCGCAAAACAGAGCACGGGTTTGGGGTTTGGGTGCGGGTTTTTGGCTCGGGTTTGGTGTGGGTTAGGGCTAGGATAGGTGTTGGGTTATGGGCTAGGTGGTGGGTGTGGTCTAGGGTAGCTGGGAGTTGGGAATGGTGGTGTTTGGATTTTCAGGTTTGGGCTCGAAAACAGGGTAAAGGGGTTGGAGGTGGGCTGCTTGAGTCGTGGTTTGGACGGAAAAAAGAAGGAAGTGGAAGTGTGTATGGGGGTTCGAACCCGTGACCAATGGGGGGTGGGATGTGCCAATGCTATACCTCGAAACCCGTGCTCAAAATCGTTCAAAAAACGAGCTTAAAACCGTCTCAAAAACCTCGTTTAAATCCGCTTCAAAAATCAATTCTTCGAATTAAAATAAAGTGATAAAACACGAAACCGTCACACATTTTATTTCAAATAAATTAAAAATAAAAACTTTGAAGAACAACTTATTTTTCAAATAAATTATAAAAGCTTTAAATTTTAAATAAACTCGAAAATATGAAAACCGATGAAATAAATTTCTTCAAAATAATTTAAATTTCATTTAAATTATAAAACCGTCAAATAATGCTTGTCCCGCATCACAAAACGGAATCCGCTAACGATCGATGTAAATAAACATGTGTCCTATCATCATCGGGTGTTTTGTCAGGATTTCTCCCATATCGACGGATATGGGTATCTACACTTTGAAAGCACAATTACACTCCTTACAAAACAAACCAACCTCATCACCCCACATGCCATATGACATATTCACACCTTATCCAATATATACCACACCACCATTAATGACTAGTACACAACCTATTCCTCCACTACCCTACGATCCAAGACCTTTTGGAGCATCCTCATTCTTAGCAACAAGGGTGCTTGAAGAACAACATGTCTCGAAAAAGAGACAGTCTACAACAAATGACGGAAAAAGAGCATCAACAGTAACCCAATCAGAACCTTTAGACACTCTACCCACAGAAGGTGGTTCACAGTTCATGGTTGAATACAATAATCCTATTTCTTCCTTATTGAAAGAGAGCCTGAACCCAAAAAAAAAAAGGATAAAGATATCTTTCAAGACCTGGATAAAGAAAAAAGGTCCCCAAAGGATTCTAGTGATGAGGTTAGAATCCCTGAATTCATGATGGTGATGCCATCCACTGTCGAAGAAGAAGTTGAAAGTGAAATGGAGAACCCATCAGATGCAGGACAAGGACAGCCCAAAATGTACCCCCCACCGGATTGACATCCCAAAACCCACACTGAACCTGGACATGGTTTTTCGTTTCATAATATTCCTCCTTCCAAATGGAGAGACAAAGTCTACGAAATACACGCATGGTGCACGGAACAAATGTTACACCCATAAAGCAGTCTGTCCTCAGTAATTGACAGGCTAGTATCGAGGTTTTATGAGAGACTACGGCTATGGTGGATCAGTCTTGGAGCTTAAAGGCAACTTCAGATGTGGCAATCCCCAACTGTGGATACCTTTATTGGGCATATCCACAATGAATTCTTAGGTGCTTGGGATCATTACACCACACAAGCACGAAAATAATTCCTCAGCATGAAGTGTTGCTCTTTTAAGCACAAAGATCTGGAGCGCCATTATGAGAGAATGTCAAAGAAGTTTTATGCTCTTGGTGCCATGGATGGCGTAAATCTGAAAAAAGGCCTACTTAAATTCCCTTCCAGGACCTCTGGGGAATGAAACATCTAGGCAGTTATCTCTCAAGAACATTTCTCTCAGTAATGATACCTTTGGAGAAATATATCAAACCTCCCTTGCGGCTCTAGAAAAGCTATGTAATCACCAAAAGTTTTTCAAACAGCTGCAAGAACAAGGGAAACTTTTGGGTAGAGCGTGTGACGATCCAGAACTCTCTATAAAATGGAAATCAAAGAAGTGTGGTTGTTCGTCTTTCATGGGAGAGAAAAAGTATAAGAAGAGATGGAAGAAGCGTTTCCCAAAAATATCAGGAGACAACAAATGGAAATTCTTCAGGAAGAAAAAACAGAGAGGTTTTAAAAAATTTGATCGTTGTTACATCTGCAAAAAGAAAGGGCACTACGCAAGACAATGTCCAAATAAGAAGAAAAGAGATAATCTTATTGGTTATCTTGCCCGTGTTGAAGATATTGATAATCCAGATGTCGAATCCGTCTTTTCTCTTGATTATGAACCTACAAATGATACTATTCTTGCAATGGTAATAGAACCCATCAGTGATTCATTAGGAGATTCAGATGATGATTCAGATGGAGAAGAAAGTGCAGATGAACAATTCATACTGTTTGATGCATACACCATCGATGTCTGCAAAGCTGAGAAACAAGATGAAACACTGGCGTCTTACTTAGCACAACCATCTCCAGAGGCCAAAATCTATATCTTTCCAGCTAAATATGATAAACCGATTCCGGTTGTTGCATATTTTGACACTAGTGCCTCATACTCCATCATGAAGCCATATTTACTCCCATCATCTTACTGGGAGCCATGTTCAGTAGGGTTCAGAACTTCCAATGGACAAATATTTCGCATATACTTTAAGAGCAAGCCTACCTACATCCAGATTTTCCCAGGATACATGATAAAATCCAGAGTATTTGGATCAGATCTCACCGGAAAAGATTTGATTATGGGATTTGATGTTCTTCACAGCCTCAAAAGGGTGTCTTGGCATCCAAAAGGTCTTAAGCATAAAATTAATTTGTTACCCTGGACAAGGGTCTCGCACATTTATTCTCTGGAAGTTCTTAATCTCATTAAAGAAAAAATAGCCAACACCTCATGTGCTGACTCTCATTCCGAGTTCCTTAAAAAATGCAACTCACCTTTATGGCAAAATCCAGAATTCTTCATTAGTCTACCCTTCAAGAAAAATGAAGATACAAACCCCACAAAAGCCAGTCATATGGGAATGAATCTAGACCATTACACTCTAGCCCTTCAAGAAGTGGAACAACTCTAGAAGGAGGGACTCATTGAACCAACAAAATCACCTTGGGATTGCGAAGCATTTTATGTCAACAAAAGGGCAGAACTGTTGAAAATCTATATTTCATTATACACAACGTATTCATATATGTTACATTTTAATTTAGTCATAAAATTAAAACTAGATCTTATGCATGCCAACATAAATTACAAGAGATGAGAAAACATTTTCCTTACTATGGGATTTCGGTTTTATGGGCACCAACAAGATCTCCTTCTTGTTAGTTCTTGAGATTTCCATGAATATAAGGATGATCCTCCAAAAATCCCAAAATAGAGATTCTCCTCTTGATTGCACCCAAGATTATCCCTTATCCCTACTAAATAATATTAGCTAGATATTAGTTTAGTAGTTTACCTTAAAATTGATTACTAACACTCATATATTACACTAATAATTTTAGTAATCTTTTATGAACAATTTGAATCAAAAATCTCATGTTTTGATGAAGATTAAAGAGAGAAGAGAAAATTCATGAACTTTTGGATGTGATATATTAGAATGAATGAATAAGAGAACTAATTCCCTTAAAACTAGAGGAGGTTCACGGTTGGGACTACCAACATAGGGCATCTTACTTTCTCTTTTTGTCTTCACAAGAATTAGGTGTGTAAGATGTGTAAGAGTAGGTGTAAGGCTAGTTGTAGGTAGGCCATGATTAGGTTATTTTATCTCATAAAATAATTCACCCACTAACACCTTCCACCTCCATTATTTCGGTCCATATACATAAAATGGACTACCATTTTATTTTGTCAATTTGTCATTTGTCACACAATATGTCACATGTAGTATGTTACATGTTATTAATTAATTTGATGCATATTTATCACATAAATATCATTTCATGAATTAATTAAATTACGTACAACAAATTGACTAGTGATACTTGATCACATAAATAAAATGGGTCATAAAATTATAATTTACAACATCTTGTAATTATAATTAACCATTCATTCTTATCTATATTGTTTCACAAACAATAAACAATTTTAGTAATAAAGTATTTCAATTACTAAAATAAATCTTATTTAATCCCATTATAATAAGATATCAATATTCTCTCTCGCAAATTGAATTGTTCAATTTTAAGGAATTGATTAACTTGTATCGTCATACAATTAATCAACTTTATGGATAAGGGCATCATCCTTTACGTGTGACCTTAAGGGATCAACTGACCACCACCGTCCCACGACAGTAACGTCAAACTCTAGCAAGCCAATAGTTACCGATTAATGTTGATCAGTTGACTATAAAATGAATCATCCCTTACGTATTCTTAAAAATGAGATTTAAACATGTGATCATCATGATCGACAATTGTGATCGCATTATTGTCGGAGGACACATATTCCAACAATCTCTCACTTGTCCTCGACAAGTGTGCGTCACCAATTCTCTTGTCCTATTACTATCTCCCACTCAATGCAAGGTGTCTTTCGGGTTGTACTTGCAAGTGATCATATCGAGAGTGGTTTCCTCGATCTGGAGAATAACTGATTGACCGGAATTTATCTACCATAGATACCTTCCGAGCGTGGCCACGCATTTCCAGTTCATTACTCCTCGAGTGGCCCTGAGATATTGTTATAACCCTGGCGAGGGGTGGACAATTCCTATTGCACTTGTTCCCTTCGACTAGCCACAGCCATCATAACCCAAAATATGCCTATTTGACCCCATTTACGAAGGTCATAGTAACACAAATCAAAGTTAATCTGAAACTGTGCCACCTTAGGCGAACAGTCTTTAGTCAAAAGAATCGACTCATCAGAATACTATAGTAGCTCTCGCCACGACCAGGCTATATAAATTTGCCAGAACTCTATAAGCGGTCACTGCCCGACAAAGTGTTCCCAACAGTCTGCCTATGTGATCGACTAGTCATTCTCATATGACTCTATGGCACTTGAACTTGCCATCAATCGCATCACACTCTAGTCACTTCGAGACGTCACCTCATACAAGCGACTATGGGCAAATACCATGTTAATCCGAGTTCACTTTAACGGGGTTCAATATTGTCTCTACAACCCGTTTGGATGTAACAAGGTATAAAAGGAGTTTTTAGATTTAAAAAATCGAACGACAAATGTGATTATCACATGTGAATAGTCAATGACTGATTACTACTTCATATTCTATAATCCAGTTTGATCTTGAATGTAGTTGTTCATCTCAATTCAATTGAAATGACATGACTCATCATCTTAAGCCTATGAGAAGGCTTTGATTAGTAGGTTTTATCAACTTCTTGTACCTTACTCAACCTTACTACATACTCGTTTTCCTTTGTAATGTATACATTTGCATTACAAAACTTTCTGAGTACGTGTCTAGATCCAATCTAGACATAAGCTCTCTAGCCTTAGAATAGCTCTCACTGTTTTCACAATGTGCGGGACTCATCCTTTTGCACATATCATGATTGCAAGTGTACTCAATTTCCGTCGTAAATATTTCTCATTGTTCTTTATTGCCTAGAACGATTCTATAAAATCTATTTCTTAAATAACATAGCCACAATGGTATCTTAACCATCCTAATGTGTTTTGATTAAGGTTTTGTCGGAAACCATGCGCAATCTCAATTGTCAATTGTCACTTGTGTAACACCCTTACACAAAATTGCATCAAAAACACATTGCATTACATCCTTAATGCTTCTGCAAGCACTTAAGGGTAATCTTCATGGCTTACTTGGTAACTATTACTTAAATTCGATTTGAAACAATTCATCATACTCAAAGTATATAAAGTGTTATACATCATTTCCTATTTAATTGATTCGGCAGCGGAAGCAAATAGAATCAATCAAATGTGTTCAACTTGATTGAACTAGTCATGAATCTTATCAACATAAGACTTTTTATTTGACGCTAATATTATGTGGATTTAACTCCATAAATTCGGATATTAAAGATGTATTATATTACTCCAAAAGTCTTAAATCATTCCCAATGATCAATATGTCATCCACATATAAGACTAATTAAATTTTCCGTAACTCCCACTAAACTTCATGTATAAACATAACTTCTCAACCTATTGAGAAAAGTTTTATCACATGATCAAAAATGTTGATTCCAACTCATTGATGTCCTACTTAAGACCCTCTCTTAAGTTTCACATTATCTTAGGATTGCAAAAATCTACAAAACTCAAGGCATGTATTGAATACATTCCTTCTAATTGAAGAAGTGGGTTTTAGATTCACTTGCTATATGTATATCATCATAATGAAACACAATCCCTAAGAAGACCCAAATAGACTTAAGCATTTCAACTAGTGCAAAACCCTTTGCTACCAATCAAGCTTTGAAATCTCTCTTTATTAGTGCAAAACCCTTTGTCACTAATCAAGCCTTTTATTTCGGATTTTTATGGCTCTAAGCCTTGCATTGAGTTGTGACTTAAACATTCTCATGTAATTCATATGTTCATTACTTTCTAGAAGTAATCAACTTGAATCAAACAATTTCTTTGTAAGTTGCAAGCTCTTTACTTTCTAAAAGTAACACTAATTCATCATTTTCAACAAGTGATGACTTTAACCTCCTAGGTTTTTGAAGAAACAACGTCTTACACAAAACGTCTCATGTAGCCAAGAAAGACCAGTTTCTTGCGACATAACATTCTTTGTGGTTCTTGAATAATTTCTCCCACTCTGTCTTCTAGAAATAAACTTGTATTTTAGAAAGACAGCTTCACGAGTCACAAACCCGTTGTACTCGTGATTATAATAAGGAAAAAATGAGCATTTGTTTCTTTTGAAAACTTACAAGCATGGTACTCTACCATTTCATATCTCATATGATTCATTTTAGATTTAGTGGAAAAATAATTTAGGCAAAATGATAAAATCCCCAAAAGGATCAAGTAACTCAAAGTAACTTGATTGAAGTCCAAACCATATCAAATAGCGTTTGATTTTTTATCCAACCACACATTATCCCATAATGTGTGTTAAGAGAGATTAACTTGTGATACTATATCACATTTCATTTGGCTTATATCAAAGTCTTCACTTTGATAATCCCATCACGACTAAATCGTGATTCCTCGAACTCTTTGAACTTCTCCAAAGATTTCTCTATTTACCTTATTAAGTGAACACATTAGCGTCAACTTAAATCGTTGGTAAAAGAAAATGATCAACCTATTTTGGATCAATGATTTACAACCTCGATCTCCTTTTCAACCAAAAAAGCACGAGACATCTTGCTTTGAATACAAGATACGCATATACCATAAGATCTAATGGTTTCAAGAGTACTCGATAACTCTTTGCGTTCATCATTCCAGAATTTAAGGTTTAATCTTGGGATACCAATTTGAGTCTTACATCATCTACATGATGTATCATTCTAGTTTGGTTTAGAATATATTCACCTTGATAATGGGCTAGCCATACCTCAAATTGTGGTGTATAGGGTCACAAAAGTGAAACCTCTTTTGTATCTTAACAAGTTTATATTCTTATTTAGAGTTTATGTACTTAATAGTCACAATTAAGTACAACTCCAAACCCAAAAACTAGATTTAGTACACAATGACTCTATCTCTCGACTTCATGGTTGCTAGTCGTCATATTCTAATCATCCCATGTATCAAACATAATGATGAAAACCACCACCGGTTTCTAATATTGACGAAGTAGTACTAGCAAAATTTATGTCAATCAAATAAACATTTAAAGAAGAAGGTCCCATTAGATGTCCCACAACTAACTTGTTGATTCTTCAATAATTTGGGGTAGTTTCCTTTCTAGTGTCCAACATTTAAGACAATGGAAACTATATCGGTCGGGATTGATAGGTTTAGTATCGTTATTCTCAATAACTTTACTTTTAACATTACCTTGTATCAATTCCATTCTAATTTTACTTCTTTAAAACCTTATCCTTAACGGTTTAAGGGAATGCTCCCACTCATTTCAATGAGTCTTTACTTAGAGAAGCAAAGTTGAATCTTATGAAGACTACTCTTCAATTCAATGTTTAGTCTTTAAAACTTTCATTGAAGTGGTTACGGTATTTTGGTCAATTTTGATTTCAAACAAATCTAGTTACCAAAATGATGTAACGTTTCAAAGTACTTAACTCAATTAAGCATATGAGAAACAATTCATTGTAAGTAGATATGTTAGTCAAGAATCAAAAACCCTTTTGATCACGAATAACTTTTATCTATACTCTTCGCAAGAGATCCTTAGCAATGGTTTATATGAGGTTTTAGAAGCAAATTCATATTTGTCTTTAGTTACGATATTTTAATGGAGATTTGAATCAAAAATCGAAATGATATCGTATATGAATTGTGGTAAAGAAATAGAACAATATGATAACGGAATGGTGGAAAAACTTAACATTTATCGTTATAATAATACTTGTAAATATAATAACAAGTAAAGCATTTACATAGTGACCTCTACCCAACTATGATAAATGATTTCAAGATCCAAATTCATATTAACTTGGGCACGGTAGGGCCGATTCATCCCTTATCAATATAACTCGGTGGATTAACGCTTTAATCGATTCTACTTTTAGAACTCTTGGTCGATAAAATTACATTAATATTTATCTTTAGCCCGGAACACATGCGACTACGGTCACGAATATTTCCGTTGAGATCAATCCAAATTTCGAATAAATGTGTCCATGATCCAAATCCACATCAACTTGGGCACGGTAAGGCCGATTCATCCCTTATCAACATGAATTCTGTGGAAAGACATTTATCACCCACTTCCCCTACGTAACAAGGTTTGTACCCCGGTAGGGCCGAGTGCACTCCCTCATGAAATAGGTTTTCATGGTTTCTACTTTTTGGTAAGGCTAAGTCTCAATTGTTTATTTTAGCGAGAGGTCATGTCAATTTATTATCTATCACGTTTTAAGTGAACTAAAGCGGTGAACTACGATAATTGTAATTGACACGGTTGAATAACTCGATTTAATGATAATGCATGTTTTAGTTATGGCGATTTAGCGATGCATGCAACATATAAATAAAATGCAAAGCATAAAATATAAATCCTAGTATGGCTGATACGTGCATATTCTATACACTTTATTTGCAGTTTTGGCACGTATTTCGTTGCGTATTTGTTAGCTTTAAGCTACTATTTCTCCCGAAACGGTTTACTTTGCGATTTCTATGATTTATTGTAGGAATGAGTGGAAGTGAGCTAAATCAAGCCTAAATCGTCCTCCGGAGGCAACTTCAGGGAAGCTTGGAAGAAGGGAGTTCGTACTCACTCACCTTGGGATGCGTGCATTGGAGTGAAGTGGCTGTTATGAAGAGAGGAGGAAGTTACTGCACAGCTCAGTTGGTCGATCGACCAAAATCACTAGTCGATCGACCGTAGAATTTCAGCAGATGCTACTGTACTGCAATCACCAGTCGATCGACCATGCCCCTTAGTCGATCGACCAGTCTGCGAGGCTGATGTTTATTCTACGTGTTAGGCTTTTGAAAGCCCAATTTGTAATTAACTTTTGGCATCGTTTATCAGTAGTTACGCAGTAATAATTAGGTTATGCTTTTTATTATTGAAGAACGGAAGTTTAGATCTAGTTTGGAGACGACGGATTCGAATTTCAATTACTTTGTTCATCAATTCTTTAGTAATCTCTTTAATGCAATTTTCTTCTTCTTTTATTTCTTGTTAATTTAATTCTTGTTGTTTCTAATTTATTTTCAGCAATTCAGTCTTTTATCTTTAGTTTTAAATTCAATTCCAATTATGTCAATCTTATTCTTTGCCTTCAATAATGCAATTGTTATAGTTTTAATCATGCATAGCTAATTTTATTGATTGGGAATTAGGTGAGCCATGGCGTAATTTAGGGTCAATTTTATTAGTATGATTTTCTTCCATATCGATCTTGTTTTCTCTTGATAAGTCTATCTTGCTAGATTGAAAGATTAGTAGGTTAGATTATCATTAGAATTGGAATTTCCTTTGAGCGAAAGCTTGAGAAATTCTAGGGAATTAGAAGACCGTAAGGTTATTATTGAGTATTGATCGAAAGGCTTGCTCTTACTCCCTGAGACCGTATTATAGGACCTCTGCTACCTTCTTGACATGATCTTAGCCATGGTGAACCGAAGTTCCCGATCTCCTTTTTATCTTGTTTGAGAAAATCTTTATTTTGTCAATTAGTCTTTAGAATCAAACCAATTCAAAACCCTCATTTAAATTGTTACTTCAATAGATTAAAAATTAGTAAATAGAATTGATCTTGTCTCTCTGTGGTTCGACCCTTGCTATCACTGTCTACAGTTTTAGTTTGGAATTATAAATTTAATTTTGATACAAAACGACGGTATCAAATTTTGGCGCCGTTGCCGGGGAGACGGTGTAATTCTGTTTGTTATATTTTTAGTTTATTTTTCTTGTCTCAAGGAACTTTGGTTCCTTGAGGCCGTTGCTTACTCTTGCTTCTAGTTTTGCTCTTGCACAGTTAGAAGACAAGTTTTTGAGAGGAAGACTTGAGTACTCTCAGTTTTGCGAACATGACTACGATATATGACAATCTTCAGCCAAAAGAGCAGCACATTCCAAAGGGACACGTATTACCTACCCCTACTACTGGTCACTTCGAATTTCGTTCCTCTTATATTGATTTAGTGGAGCGAAATCGGTTCTTCGGTCTACCGGACGAGGATCCTTTGAAGCACATGGAAATTTTCATGGACTCATACTGCTCCATATACATGTACCGGGGGGTGACCCAGGATTAAGTAAAGGGGATAATGGTCTTATACTCCTTGAAGGATTCAGCGCGAGACTGGTACCGCTACCTTGATAGGGTAGCAGCTGGAGTCACAGATTGGACATCTCTAGCATTTGCTTTCTACAAAAAGTACTTCCCACTTGCAAAGACTGATGCCTTGAGAAGTAAAATTACAAATTTCCAGCAAGGACCTGATGAGGGCTTTTGTGAAGCATGGGGACGTTTCAAGAGTTTGGTTAGGGCTGTCCCTCACCACGGTTTCCAGCAGTGGTACCTTTGCAACTTATTCTATAATGCTTTATATGATGACTACAAGGTTATCCTAGATGCAGCTGCGAATGGTAGGTTCCAAAATAATACCGGTCAGAATAAAGGTTGGAACACTATTGAGGAGATGGCAGTCCATAGAGCCGAGTTTGGAAGTTCGCGTGGAAAGTCGCGAAAGCAAAGTGACGAAATGAGTGCCGTTGTGACACTCATAACTTCTATTACTGCCCATCTCGAGAAGCTCGAGACCTCTGAAGCTTTCAAGGAAAAAGTTGAAATTCCTGTCCATAATTCAGATGAGACCGCGGAATTGAGAGACCTAGTCCGAACTCTTTTGGTCTAGGTCATGAAAATAGAAGAAGCCGGGATTGAGTCTACAAAGAATTTTGTCAAGCAATTGGAGAATTTAGAGGCTAGGCAAGTCGCCAATTCTTCAACCAAATGTGAAGGACCAATTGAAACCATTAATGCCATTAATCTCCGAAGTGGCCTTTCTTATGATGGTCCTGATAAGCCAAGAGAAGACTCGGGAAAGGATGAAAAGAAAAATTTAATTTCTGGTGCAAAAATGAACTCAATTGCCAGTACCAGCGGTCGATCGACCAACAACAGCTGTCGATCGACCGGGTTGTCAGATGAAAAAGTTTCTGACCAGAAACTATTCATACCCAGCATATGTGGTCGATCGACCAATACTACCAGTCGATCGACTGAAGCTCCTGACGAAGGAGTCTCTGTCCAGGAACTATTCACGCCCAGTGTGATTGGTCGATCGACCAATCCCAATGGTCGATCGACCGGGTCTCCAGTGCAGGACGCAAATCCGTCAACTAGTTTGCATGATTCTACACTTATTGATGATTTGACGGAGGTTTTAAACTTACGGAAGCCGAAGGTTACTGATCCTACAGCCAGTGTTGCAGTCCCGTATCCGGAGCGTTTAAAGAATACTAAGCTGGAGCGCAAGTTTGGTAAGTTTTTGGAGATGGTCAAGAATCTCGAGGTAACTATTCCTTTCACTGACCTAATTACCCAGGTACCCTCTTACGCTAAATTTATGAAAGACATTTTGAATCGTAAGAGAAATTTTCATGATGATGGTAATGTTGCTTTTGTGGAAGAATGCAATGCTCTTTCGCAAATTAATATACCACCCAAGTTAAAGGACCCGGGTAGTTTTTCAATTCCCTGCACTATAGGTAACCACGAAATTAGGAAGGCCCTTTGTGATTTAGGGGCCAGTGTCAGTGTCATACCATATTCTGTTTGTGAAAGGCTAAATATTGGTAGACTTAAGGTAACCGATATCACCCTTCAGATGGCAAATAGATCGACTCAGAGACCTTTAGGAGTCTTAGAGGATGTACTCGTTCGAGTGGGTAAGTTTTTTATTCCTGTCGATTTCGTTGTTTTGGACATTGCAGAGGACAGTCAGATACCTATTATTTTAGGTAGACCATTTTTACATACAGCTGGAGCTGTAATAGATGTCAAACGCGGAATCATTACCTTAGAGGTAGGGGATGACACCATTGAGTTCGATCTTGCTCGTAAGACGACCGAACCTCGATGATGATGATACGTGTTATTCCATTGATATTGTTGACAGGGCTGTTAATTATAACTGGAGGGAATCCTTAGCCAAGGATCCCTTAGCTGATCTAACCCGTTTAGATGAGTATGCAGGTGATACAGCGGAGAATGCTGAGGAGCCGGATGCTTTGGTAGCCTCAATGGAAAGCTATGAGCTCACAGAGGAAGAAGATGAGATGCTTTTAAGCCTGGCCAACGAGAATTTGGTAAATACTTGCTATACCATTGAAGCTGATTCTGTCTATGCTGTAGAGGTAAAGGTGCCAGAGCGTAAGCCACTCCCTCCTAATCTTAAGTATGTTTTTCTAGATGATACGGAGCAGTACCCAGCTATTGTTAGTGCTAAGCTTAATGATGACCAGCTTTCTGCTTTGATGTGTGTGCTTAAGAAAAACAGGAAGGCTTTAGGTTACTCTTTGGATGATATTAAGGGCATCAGCCCTGATATTTGTATGCACAGAATAGAGCTGGAGGAAGGCCACAAGCCTTACAGACAGGGTCAACGCAAGTTGAACCCGAAGATGCAGGAAGTTGTTATGGTCGAGGTGATGAAACTACTCGATGCAGGTATTATTTATACAGTTGGCAACTCCAAGTGGGTTAGCCCAATTCAGGTAGTTCCGAAGAAAGGAGGAACTACCGTGGTTAAAAATGAGAAAAATGAATTAATACCAACACGAGTTGTGACAGGGTGGCAGATGTGCATTGATTATAGACAGTTGAATGCCGCCACCAAGAAAGACCATTTCCCTCTCCCTTTTGTTGACCAAATGACTGAAAGACTTGCCTCTAACAAATTTTTCTGTTTTCTAGACGGATATTCAGGGTTCTTTCAGATCCCTATTCATCCGGATGATCAGAGTAAGACCACTTTTACCTGTCCACAGGGTTTTTTGCGTACCGCAGGATGCCTTTCGGATTATGTAACGCCTCAGCTACCTTTCAGAGGTGCATGATGGGGATTTTTTCTGATTATATAGCGAACATTATGGAGGTATTTATGGATGATTTATCAGTCTATGGTAATGACTTTGATCGTTGTTTAGCTAATCTTGATAAAGTCATGCAGCGTTGTATTGATGTTAATCTTGTTTTAAACTGGGAAAAATGTCAGTTCATGGTCAATGGGGAGTTGTGTTAGGGCATCTGATTTCTGATAAGGGTATACATGTTGATAAAGCAAAAGTGCAGGTAATTGAGCAATTGCCTCCTCCCGTGAATGTTAAAGGAGTGAGGAGCTTCCTTGGTCACGCTGGTTTTTATCGGCGTTTCATTAAGGATTTTTCAAAAATTGCTAAACCACTTACACAATTGCTCCTTAAGGATGTTGTCTTTGAGTTTAATGATGAGTGCCTTCTAGCTTTTAACAGGTTAAAGGAGGCTCTAGTTTCTGCACCGATCATTCAGCCGCCTGATTGGGATCTCCCATTCGAGATTATGTGTGATGCCAGCGATTATGCGATTGGTGCAGTTTTGGGACAGCGGAAGAATAAAGTTTTGAATGCCATATATTATGCGAGCCGAACTCTGGATGAGGCTCAAGTCAATTATTATACCACTAAGAAGGAGTTTCTAGCTGTAGTTTTTGCCTTAGATAAATTTCGGTCTTATTTGTTAGGTTCTAAGGTTGTTGTTTATACGACCATGCGGCGAAAGACTCTCTTTCTTAAGAAGGATGCGAAGCCGAGGCTTTTGAGGTGGATACTCCTTTTGCGGAGTTTGATTTGGAGATCGAGAGATAAGAAAGGTGCGAGAGAATGTGGTGGTGACCATTTATCTCGTCTACAAATGACGAAAAGGGAGGATTCGTTACCCATTAATGATTCTTTTCCTGATGAGAGTCTGTTAGCTATTACTACTTCAGGGTCTTATCCACCTCCGTGGTTTGCAGATTTTGCTAACTTTGCTGTGACAGGTAAGATACCACGCGAGCTTTCATGGCAGCAGAACAAGCGGTTCGCTTATGATGCTAGACAATACTTTTGGGATGATCCTTATGTTTTCAAGGAATACGCAGACGGTCTTATCCGGAGATGTGTGCCTCAATGGGAGGTGAAGGATATCCTAGAAGCTTGCCACTCTTCTGTCTATGGTGGTCACCATGGTCCGTCCCGGACTGTGGCTAAGGTACTCCAATCTGGTTTCTATTGGCCAACTTTGCATGCAGATAGTCGCAATTTTGTTGCTGAGTGCGATGCTTGTCAAAGATCGGGGAATATTTCAAAGAGACATGAGATGCCATAGTTAGGCATTTTAGAGGTTGAGATTTTTGATGTCTGGGGCATTGATTATCAAGGACCTTTTCCGATCAGTCAAGGTAATAAATATATCCTCGTAGCTGTAGATTATGTGTCCAAATGGGTAGAAGCTATTGCTACTCCCCATTGCGATGCAAAAGCCGTGATTAAACTGTTTAAAAAGATTATTTTCCCTCGTTTTGGTGTCCCTAGGGTTGTCATTAGCGATGGTGGAATGCATTTTAAAGAGAAACAACTTAGTGCTTTATTGACTAAATTTGGTGTCCAACATCGTAGAGGTTTGAGGTATCATCCCCAAACTAGTGGTCAGGTTGAGATTTCTAACCGGGAATTGAAAGAAGTCTTAGCTAAAGTTGTTTCTAAATCACGGAAAGATTGGAGTCTTAAAATAGATGATGTCTTATGGACTTATAGGACCGCGTTTAAAACGCCAATTGGGATGTCACCATTCCGATTGATTCATGGTAAGACATGTCATTTACCTGTTGAGTTGGAGTGTAAGTCTTGGTGGGCTATATGTGATTTGAATTTGGATCCTAACCTCTCTCGTGAGAAACGCATGACACAGCTAAATGAGCTGGAGGAATTTAGGCTGCTGGCCTATGATAATGCTAGGATCTACAAAGAGAAAACAAAGCGCTGGCACGACAAGAGAATCATCAAGCGCGAGTTCCATATTGGCGATAAGGTACTTCTTTTTAACGCTCGTATCCGTTTATTTCCTAGTAAACTGAAATCCAGGTGGACTGGCCCTTATACGGTCACATCAGTTACAAAATTCGGATCAGTTGAATTGGAGACCTCTGCTGGAGAAAGGTTCAAAGTTAATGGCCAATATGTGAAACATTATCACGGTGCAGACGATTTCGTTGGGCAGGTCGAAGTACTATACTTTGACCCAATTTTAGAAGCTGCAAACTGAGGTAAAAAGGTCGTGCGGGACCTCTTAAACCAGCGCTAACCGGGAGGCAACCCGGCTTGTACATTTTTTGTAATTAGGAATTTTACTTTTTTATTTCATTTGATTTGCATTAGGAACTTAGCTTATTTATTTTCAATTAGTAATTTCTTGGTTTGGAGAATGTGCGCCTTTGAGAATTTTTGCAGGTGATTATTTTATGCAAAGTGCGTAGGGTGAATTACTGAAGGTTCGTGAGAGAAAGACGAGAAAAATATGTTGGCAAAGAAATTTTAACGTAAAAAAGGATGTATTTCCAGTACCTGCAGTCGATCGACCAAGTTCCTCAGTCGATCGACTGAGGAAAAAAGGGGCAGAAGCTGTTTCACAGGGATATTGGTCGATCGACTGGGTAGGGTAGTCGATCGACCACTACACGATGACCGGGAGAGCTGTATGGGAGAAGCCTGGTCGATCGACTGAGCCTGATAGTCGATCGACCCCTGCGCGAGATCAGAATGCAAGATTAATAAGGGAAGTTTTACCTCTTTATTCATTCATTCTTTCATTCTATTTCAATCAAAAAAATAGAAACCCTTGTTCTTCTCCTTTCTTGCGATTTCCCCTGAAACCCCCCTTTATTCTCGAATTTTCTTGCTTAAATCTTCAAGTTCTCGTCAAAGGTATGTCTCTAATCCCTTCTTACTCCTTTATATTCGATTCAAGCTGAATTTTTATGCCCAAATTTAGAGCATTGCTACTTTTTGATCGAAAAATCGATTTGGGGAAAATCGATTTCAGGCCCGAATTTTATGCTTTAATTGCCTTTTCTACCCTTTTCCCTTGATTTTCGAGACAAATTAGCACTTAGGAGATGCTTATTGCCTTTTCCCCCAAATTTTCGAAACCCTAAATTCGTGTTCAGTTCTGATTTTGTTTCGGGTTTTCTAAATTGTCATTGTTTAGGGATTAAGGGAAGCTTGTTGCTAATTTGTTGTTTACAGGAAGCAACGATGACGAAAGGAAAGCAGCCAATGTTCGAAGGTCAGTCCAGTCAGGAAGCTGCCAAACGACCGCGGGTCCGCCGCTGATGATCGAGGATACTACGGATAGTCTACCTGACTATCCGCAGGTTACTTTCTCCACCTCTACCCAGCGAGCTAAATTCGCTCTCTTTGTTGCAAAAATGAAAGTCCAGGCCACTCGTTTTCTTCATCGGCCTACTTTAGAGAAACTAGGTTGTTTTGAGTCAGTTGTGTCTCTGCTAAATGGGACAGGAATGTCGGGGCTTGTGGACATGGCTGAGTTCACCTACTACATTTTGACCCTCGAGTTCTTCTCGTCATATGCCTTTGACCAGGCTTCTTTTGAAGCCAACAGGAACAGCTCTTGCATTTCTTTTCGGCTATTCAATGTCACCTACTCCCTGACATTAGCCGACTTTGCTGGTTATTTGGGTCTGTATTTCGAGGGTAACACCTCGGAAACTTCTGATGTTCATCGGGTCATGTGGTCATGTATCTCTGACTGGAACGACCCTAAGAGGACGGGCACTTCCGTCCACTTGCCCTTTTTTCGTTATTTTCTACGGCTAATGGGTAATACCATTTTCGGCCATAAGGAGTTAAATAATGTGAATACCATTGAATTGTCTATCTTGGCGAGCTATCTGAACATTGAAAGTCGGGTAGCCCGTATCTATAATATAGCTTATTTGACTGCCGCACACTTTCAAACTATAAGTGAGGGCACTTTGGCCACTATTGTTTGTGGCGGGTTGGTGACGCGTATCGCCAACCGTCTGGTTCTTCTGTTCCCTCGAGAGGAGGCCCCTCTTGATCCTGACTTACGCTTCATGGATCTTGCCTACGCGAGGTCTGTGAAGTGGATCGATAGTCGGAGTCGGTGGAAGATTGACTCCTTCATCTGCGACCGCATCCCTGTCCTCGGCCTCCCTCCTATCCTGCCCCTTACTACTGTCCAGGGGGCAGCTCGCCCGCCCTTGCCTAGCTACAGGCTTCCTATTGGGGCGGGCACCGCTACTGCTAGCACTTCGAGGCGAGCTCATGCCTCATTTTCACAGGCCTCCTCCTCTTCTACTCCTGCTTCCACGGGTTTCCCGGCCACTTTCCGTCCCCCTACACCTTTGGTTATCCCTCCGGTCATGGACCAAAGGGGGATGTCACGCGTGTTGAGTGACTTGTGTAGGAGCTTTGATCAGCACAGACTAGACACGGCCCTGGCCCTGTACCCAGTTTACGAGGAGTACGCTCGGACGGGGATGCTCCCACGAGGTGCCTGGACTCACCCGTCCTTCTTTGTTCCTCCGGTGGGCGGTTACCCTCAGCCTGCCACGAGAGCTGCCACTACTACTACTACTGCCGCTGCTGCTGAGGCAGAGGATGAGGAGGATGACTCAGGGTCAGACGAGGATAGTGGTTCCGAGTATGACGGTGGAGATTAGATGCTTGTGACTTCCTCTGATTCTGGCTGGTTTGGGGAGGTCGTCTCTTGTGAGTTTCCTATCCTTCTTTGTTGGTTTCCCTTTCTTTTGTTATTGCTTATATTCTTCCCATTTTGCTGTTGATGCTGGTGATTTGCTACTGAGCACAATGGGGGAATTGTGCGTCTTGGTTTGGGGAGGGTATTTGTTTATGTCTATTGCATCTGCATTTGTTTTTATTGCATTTCAGTCACACGTTTATGTCTATTGCATATGTATTTGTTTTTATTGCATTTCAGTCACACGTTTATTGCATTTTAGCTTGCATTTTATTTCAAAAAAAAAAACAAAGAAAAAAAATCGAAAAAATCCATAAAAATCAAAAATATCACGTTTACTTTTGCATATAGTCGAGTCGGATTGGAGTTTATTAATGATGACATTGCACTATTAGTCAAATATATGCCATTCCTTGCCCTTTCACAACTGCTTAGCGAGAATTAAAAGTGATTTCTCAAATTTTGTTGTGGAATTTACTTGGGGTTATTAGACTTGACTCATTTATTTTTGGCAAGCTACTTATACTTTCTGAGATATAGAGCCTATAACTGGTGACATTCATGACCGGTTAATTTAGGATTAAGAGTAGTACTCCCTTCATTTCATGTTTTGCACGTGTATGAGTTTTGATTGCTTATTGCCTATACGCATCGGTTTATGATCGGTATTACGTGTTTTGAGAACTATTGCATCTTCCCCTTTTTCATTTTGCCCCATTAACTCCACTATAAGCCATATCTGCCAGTTTCCCTTAACTACATCCCATACTTAACCTACCATTGTGCCGAGCTAGGAAGTAGTAGAGGAATTTGTCGAATTATAGCAGTTTTGGTTCGTTTTTGTTATGTTGGAGTGAGTATTTATGAGAAGTGCAGGAGTTGCCAATGTGTCAGCCTGAAACAAAGAAACTCAGAAAAAAATGAATGAAAAAAAAAAGAAGTTGATCTGGGCAGTGAGTTTAGTCCAGCAGAGGTGGTCGATCGACCGCCCATCCAGAAAAAAGAAAATGAAAAAAAAAAAGAATTTGGAAAAAAATAAGAAAAAAATTCGGCTGAGTTGAGAACACACCTCATGTGCTTATTTTATGATTTGGAGGTGTCTGTTTTGGGATAGTGTGTTGCCTAGACATTTAGAGGCAATGGTTTATATTTCGAGTTGGAGGAACGGGATACGGTTTCTGATGGTTTGTTAGGTACTAGCTTGGCTCTTACCCTCACATGTCCATACTTGTTTTGCCCTTTCCTTCCCACTTAGCCTCACATATCCAAATCTTGCAATAGTTCGGCATGTAATAGTCCTTGACGGTGGTTATGCGTGTGTACGGTAGCTAGAATCATTATTCATACTAGTCAAGCATACATGTTTTGTTGGTCGCAGTCTAGGTGAGAGTCTGTATTTTCTTCCCTCTCTTCTACATATATTCTTACCATTTGCCTTGCTGAGAGAAGAGTGACCCGGGAGAGTCCAAATTTATGAGTCTTGCAAGGTCGAACGCCCGATTTAATTCCATGATATGCATAAATTTGTTCACTTGCTTTGAGCTTTGCAGTAGTTGATTATGTGCATTAAACGGTTTAGCATTGACTTGTAGCTAGCTCTGAGATATACTCATTTCCATTAGGTTTTTAGTTGAGTCATAGTGCTTGCTTGGGGACAAGCAAGGTTTGGTTTGGGGAGATTTGATACGTGCATATTCTATACACTTTATTTGCAGTTTTGGCTCGTATTTCGTTGCGTATTTGTTAGCTTTAAGCTACTATTTCTCCCGAAACGGTTTACTTTGCGATTTCTATGATTTATTGTAGGAATGAGTGGAAGTGAGCTAAATCAAGTCTAAATCGTCCTCCGAAGGCAACTTCAGGGAAGCTTGGAAGAAGGGAGTTCGTACTCACTCACCTTGGGATGCGTGCATTGGAGTGAAGTGGCTGTTATGAAGAGAGGAGGAAGTTACTGCACAGCTCAGTTGGTCAATCGACCAACATCACCAGTCGATCGACCGTAGAATTTCAGCAGATGCTACTGTACTGCAATCACCAGTCGATCGACCATGCCCCTTAGTCGATCGACCAGTCTGCGAGGCTGATGTTTATTCTACGTGTTAGGCTTTTGAAAGCCCAATTTGTAATTAACTTTTGGCATCGTTTATCAGTAGTTACGCAACAATAATTAGGTTATGCTTTTCATTATTGAAGAACGGAAGTTTAGATCTAGTTTGGAGACGACGGATTCGAATTTCAATTACTTTGTTCATCAATTCTTTAGTAAGCTCTTTAATGCAATTTTCTTCTTCTTTTATTTCTTGTTAATTTAATTCTTGTTGTTTCTAATTTATTTTCAGCAATTCAGTCTTTTATCTTTAGTTTTAAATTCAATTCCAATTATGTCAATCTTATTCTTTGCCTTCAATAATGCAATTGTTATAGTTTTAATCATGCATAGCTAATTTTCTTGATTGGGAATTAGGTGAGCCATGGCGTAATTTAGGGTCAATTTTATTAGTATGATTTTCTTCCATATCGATCTTGTTTTCTCTTGATAAGTCTATCTTGCTAGATTGAAACATTAGTAGGTTAGATTATCATTAGAATTGGAATTTCCTTTGAGCGAAAGCTTGAGAAATTCTAGGGAATTAGAAGACCGTAAGGTTATTATTGAGTATTGATCGAAAGGCTTGCTCTTACTCCCTGAGACCGTATTATAGGACCTCTGCTACCTTCTTGACCTGATCTTAGCCATGGTGAACCGAAGTTCCCGATCTCCTTTTTATCATGTTTGAGAAAATCTTTATTTTGTCCATTTGTCTTTAGAATCAAACCAATTCAAAACCCCCATTTAAATTGTTACTTCAATAGATTAAAAATTAGCAAATAGAATTGATCTTGTCTCTCTGTGGTTTGACCCTTGCTATCACTGGCTACAGTTTTAGTTTGGAATTATAAATTTAATTTTGATACAAAACGACGGTATCAATGGCCTTCCTAAAATAGTAAATCTAATAAACTATTACAAATTCGGAAACCAACTCCATTGGTCCCTTGAACTTCGGTTTTGGCACGCATCTCGAGGTAACACCGTCTTTAATGGATCACCCTCTTAAGTGGCACCGTCTTCAAGGATCTCCGGTATAAATAAATTACATAACAAATTACATAATTTCCTATTATACATTTGTAATTAAAATAATCATAAAAATAAATCTATTAAATTACAAAACGGTGATACGAGATCACAATAAATTACAACCGAATTGATATTCCCATACATTTCGGGTAATACCAATTAAAAACTAAGGCCATACTAAGTAAAATTACATAATTCAAAAATTATATTAAATTAAATTTATGACAATCATAAATAAAATGCAGCATTATAATATGTATGAACATGCCCAATTTTATGCTAAATCGCCTTTAAGGAGCAAATATCGTATATTAAACGGTTTTTACGGATTTGCGTGATTCAACCTTTTAAAATCACAATAAATTACATAAAATCATATTTATGCACAAGTTAATTACCCTAACCAACTTAGGACTCAAAATTAGTCTCCACTAACATATTGACAATAATTAACTAATATTTCTTAAAATTGTTCATTAATGGACTCAAAATTACAATAAAATGCTATAGACTTCAAATACATCACAAAAATTTCAAATAAATTCAAAATTTGAAATTTAAACTCATGAACATTCTGGAAAAAATACCATGACACTCATAATGTCCAAAAACTTAGGTTAAAAATTTTGGAAATTTGTCGGGAAAAACAATGTTGCGGTTTATCAGATTTATCAATTATAATCATAAAAACATGAGAAAAATTATATTTATCAACTTTTCAATTTTAGATCTGAAAAAGGTAATAAAATGCAACATGTACCATTTTTCCTTAGTCATGAAGTATGTTTTAGCAATTATTCACTAATTAAAGTCACTATTTATGCTATTTTTCATCAAAAATTCATAAATCATGCATAAAAACTTCATTATAGCCTATTATTTTACACACATCTTGTAAAATTGCATGTGACAACATACTAAATTTCAATGACCATATTCGAAATATTTCTCATATTAACCTATTTTTCATTTAAATTCGATTTTTATCATGAAAAATCCATATTTCGAGCATAAGAACTCCAAAAATTATGAAAATTTATAGGTCATTTAAAAATAATATATTTGAAAACGTATCCAAAAACCACTGGAAAATTCGAAGTTTACCTATTTTTCGTCCAAAAATGACATTTTTATCATAAAAATCACATTTTAATGCCATTATTATATAAAATGAACAATAAAAATCCATAAATTAACCAAAAATCCTAAATATATTTTAGGATCAGAAAATTTAACATGCATAATAAATTTCGGGATATATAATAATAAACACAAATTTATAAGTTTTATATGTTAATCGTATAACTCGGAAAAACTATAACCGATTTGCATGCAAACAACCTAAGGCTCTTGATACCGCTTATTGAAAATCTATATCTCATTATACACAATGTATTCATATATGTTACATTTTAATTTAGTCATAAAATTAAAACTAGATCTTATGCATGTAAACATAAATTACAAGAGATGAGAAAACATTTTCCTTACTATAGGATTTCGGTTTTATGGGCACCAACAAGATCTCCTTCTTGTTAGTTCTTGAGCTTTCCATGAATATAAGGATGATCCTCCAAAAATCCCAAAATAGAGATTCTCCTCTTGATTGCACCCAAGATTATCCCTTATCCCCACTAAATAATATTAGCTAGATATTAGTTTAGTAGTTTACCTTAAAATTGATTACTAACACTCATATATTACATTAATAATTTTAGTAATCTTTTATGAACAATTTGAATCAAAAATCTCATGTTTTGATGAAGATTAAAGAGAGAAGAGAAAATTCATGAACTTTTGCATGTGATATATTAGAATGAATGAATAAGAGAACTAATTCCCTTAAAACTAGAGGAGGTTCACGGTTGGGACTACCAACATAGGGCATCTTACTTTCTCTTTTTGTCTTCACAAGAATTAGGTGTGTAAGATGTGTAAGAGTAGGTGTAAGGCTAGTTGTAGGTAGGCCATGATTAGGTTATTTTATCTCATAAAATAATTCACCCACTAACACCTTCCACCTCCATTATTTCGGTCCATATACATAAAATGGACTACCATTTTATTTTGTCAATTTGTCATTTGTCACACAATATGTCACATGTAGTATGTTACATGTTATTAATTAATTTGATGCATATTTATCACATAAATATCATTTCATGAATTAATTAAATTACGTACAACAAATTGACTAGTGATACTTGATCATATAAATAAAATGGGTCATAAAATTATAATTCACAACATCTTGTAATTATAATTAACCATTCATTCTTATCTTTATTGTTTCACAAACAATAAACAATTTTAGTAATAAAGTATTTCAATTACTAAAATAAATCTTATTTAATCCCATTATAATAAGATATCAATATTCTCTCTCGCAAATTGAATTGTTCAATTTTAAGGAATTGATTAACTTGTATCGTCATACAATTAATCAACTTTACGGATAAGGGCATCATCCTTTAGGTGTGACCTTAATGGATCAACTGACCACCACCGTCCCACGACAGTAACGTCAAACTCTAGCAAGCCAATCGTTACCGATTAATGTTGATCAGTTGACTATAACATGAATCATCCCTTACGTATTCTTAAAAATGAGATTTAAACATGTGATCATCATGATCGACAATTGTGATCGCATTATTGTCGGAGGACACATATTCCAACAAGAACAAGTTCGTGGAAAATTGAGGTTAATAATCAACTACCAACCACTGAATCATTTCCTTGTTGATGATAAATCCCCTTTACCAAAAAGAGAAGTGTTGTTCACCAAACTACCTCAAGCCCAAATATTCTCAAAATTTGATCTTAAAGCCGGGTTTTGGCAGTTAGGCATTAAACCCGACGAAAGACCAAAAACAGGTTTTTGCATACCAGATCACCATTACTAATGGAAAATCATGCCATTTGGTTTAAAGACAGCTCCGTCCGTATTCCAAAATGAAATGATAAAGATTTTTGAGTCGATTCTCGCAAATGCTTTGGTCTACATTGATGATATCCTTCTATTTTATCCCGACATTGACTCTCACACTGCATTAATAGAGAAATTCCATAAGATTGTCCTACAATATGGAATAATGCTATCCGAAAATAAAATGGTCGTTGGAGAAACACAAATAGATTTCTTGGGGATACACATTTCTAAAAGGCAGTATCATCTTCAACCTCACATTGCCACCCAGCTAGAAACGTTTCCAGTTGAAAAACTTTCATACAAACAGGTACAACAATTCCTTGGAATTGTCAATTACAAGGCAGATTTCATTCATGGTTTAGCCAAGTACAGGTCCACCCTCTCAGCACAGTTAAAGAAAGATGCACCTCCATGGAACCAGAAATGCACAGAAGCAGTCAAAGAATTAAAGAAAATTGCTAAATCTTTGCCAACATTAAAGATCCCATCCAAAGGCAAGAGAATTTTACAAACAGATGCAAGTGATTGTTACTGGGGAGCAGTCCTATTAGAAGAAGATGAGAAAGGAGAAAGGCACATATGTGGGTATAAGAGTGGAGCTTTCAAAGAAAGTGAAAAACACTATCACTCAACCTACAAAGAGGTTCTTGCAGTAAAAAGAGGAATTGAAAATCTTGAATTCCACTTAGTTGGACAACATTTTCTCATAGAAATGGACATGTCATCTTTTCCAAAAATGATACAGTTCAAGTAAAAAACTCTTCCCCAAGCACAGTTACTTAGGTCGGCAAGCTGGTTCTCACAATGGAAGTTTGATGTTAAGCACATAAAAGGAAAAGACAACTTTCTCCCTGATTTTCTTTCGAGAACTCAGCGAGAAATCTTATCAATATTCCCGGTGATATACACGATCAATCCAGCACAACCAACAGATGAGTCAATCAGAGCATTGATCAGCCATGTTCCAAAAGTCTTACAAGAAGAAATTCTTAAAAATGTTTTGAGCACTAGGGGAATTAGCAACCCTTAACAAGTTCCTCATGCTATACATACATCGGTATGGCCTTAACCAAAGTCCACTTCTTGGGTTGCCCTATCACCCAAGATACCCCTTCCTCACCACCATAAACATGAATCCAAATCACTACAGTAAGTTTCCACCAGAAGCTTATCTGTTGTTATGGTATCTTGCTGAGTTATACACCATTGAGGTTCTAATTGAAAAAAGCCTAGTGTTGCAGTATTTGGCAAAATGTCTCATAAACCGGAGAAAACCGCATTACAAGATCATGTACAAGTGGCTGACGTTGTTTCACGATGCAACGTGGTGGCTGACAAATATTCGAAAGCAGGAAAGTCATACTGTGTTTGTTATATTCAAAATTCTTACTGATCAAGTACAAAAAAAAGATGGTGTCCAAATTCATAGAAGATTTGAGGCCCAGTGTAACACCCGCGAATTTAACTTAATGGGTAATTTATTAAAATCACTAATTTAATAATACTCGATTTTAATTGGTATATTATTTATTTGGTTTTATAATTTCAAAATCGTGTTTTCGTTTCATAAAAATTAATTTGGTTTTATTTGGACTCGGAATGCCTTAAAAGTCGTAGTGTGAGTCTTTTTAGTGCAAAACGAGTCACAAACCAAGTGCCTTTTTTATTGGGCCAAAACAAACCCTATGAACCATCTTTAAAACAACAAAAACTCCTTTTAGGGTTTCCCTTCTAATTTTTAGCAACTTTTCTTCATCTTTTTCCTTAGGAAAAATGAGATTTCCACCATTAAACCTTCAAAAACTTAAAGCTTAAGACGGATGTCATTTCTTCGTTTCTCAACGAAATCCTATAATTTTAGTACCAATCTTCTCCTCTCCTTCCCCTCCTTCTTTCCATGTAAGAAAAAACTTACCTTTTGAACCTTTTAGAAAATCCATCTTTTTGTAAAAGGAGTTTTCTAACCCCTTTTGTCTTAAACTTGTTTTTAGGTGAAAGCTTTAGTATTCCGAAGTAGTATTGAGTCGGAATCATGTTATTTGAAGTGCTAAAAGGTAACGGTGATAGGTTACTAAACATTATATCAATTTTGTGTGTTTATATATTGTAGTATACTCATATGTGTGTTAAAGTTTGAATCTTTACATGTTTTACATGTTTATTGTTGAATAAGTTTGTATGTGAAACCATCTTATGGTTGTTTGAGAAATTTCTAGTCTTTTGGTTACATGAGTGTTTACATGGATGAATTGGGTTAGTTACATGGATGAATTAATGAGTAAACCATCTTATTCATGCTTAATATTTGTGTTTAATTAGGACATGAAATTGTTAGTTTGTAAACTTTGAGTTGAGAACAATTGGGTAAAGTTGGTTGCTTGGATATGTAAACTATTGATTTCCGTCTCAAGTATACATATGAAATTCCTTGTTAATTACATGTTCTTATTCAATTGGATTGTAATCATAATATAAGATTTATTTGGGGATAAAGATGTGGTTTGTATGTGTCGTGGAAAGTTACCGCAGCCACGGTTTCAGCCTGACTAGTTTTTGTAAAATAGCCATAACTTCCTTGTTTCTTGATCATTTTGGGCTTATGACCTACCGTTAGAACCGTAAGAGGATAAGCTATCACCTCCAATCAGGTTCACCTTATTATTATGAACTCAAGTTATGACCGTTTGAAGTTGACCCTTCTTGTAGTCGAGTACTAAACTTGTTGTTATAAATTGGGTTTTTTGTTTCTTGTTGGGTATGCATCTTAACCTTAGTTCTAATGCTTGTGTATGGTGTTTTGAAATTTTTTATCATTGGAGCCCCTTGCTTATGTCTCATTCACATGTTAAACATCGGTTTTGGCTGTTAAGCTTAAATGCGGTTCGGTTTAGGTTTATTTACATTTTATCTAATGTTTCGCATTACTTAATTCATTTGTTATCGTTTGTTTATACTATCTTTAATTAACATATAAATGTGAAATAAAATGTTTATTCATGATAGGAAAGTATGAAATGATGCTATATACTTCATATTTGAGTTCATATTCATTTGTTTTCATTTTGACATATGTTTCATATCACTTAAGTCATTTGTTATCACTTATTCCATTTTAAGCTCAAGTGACACATAAATATGAAACATAATGTTTATTCATGCTATAAAAGAATGAAATGGTATAGTATATTTCACTTATGGGTTGTTACTTACTCATTTTATGTTTTAATCATATTTCAAGTATGAGTGATTTATTCTAAGCAACTACTTGTAATGAGTCATGTTCTTGTGAAAATGCCATAATGGTATGCTTTCTTGCTTGACTTATCTTACGCCTTACTTATGCCGATCTGCCAAGTGTTGGTTAACTCATGCTCTTTCCGCTCTTTTTGTGCCGATCTGCCGAATTTGGAATACTCGACTTCCGGTCTGATGATCGAGTCTTGGATGCGGACTGTTTTGCCGCATGTCGAATCGGATAATGTGACCTTCCGAGAGTCTGGATAGATTTAGACTAGGATCTTATATAGCATCGTCGTCCTACCAGGAGGAAGTGAGTCTTAGAGAAATAAATGTCTTGCTTGATTATGGTCCTTGACATATGTCTTTCTACACGAGAGTTTACGTCTTATGTGGTTGAATTTGAGAGTCTTAGACCTATCGGAAACTAGAGGTGAGATGCAAGCCTTCTAGTTGCGATATGATCTCCGGGACTGATACTCCCATCCGTTCTTATGGTGAGATACAAGCCATAAGTGCGCATGTGACGTTAATAACCACGTCCCGTGCAATGTTTGTTATGAGATTTCCAAAGTAATGGCTATGCTTTTCAATTATATGTATTGCGATGATTGATTACTCGTTTATCTATCTCACATGATCTAAGTATTAGTCTTTTACAATTTGGATAGTTGCATATGTCACATTTCATTGTAATTCGTGCTTCTGATTAACTAACCGTATCTATGTTCTTTCCTTTACTTTACTTATTTAAATATGCCTATGACATGCTCATTTGCTTTTCTATCTTGCTTTCTCTTATTATCTAAACATGAATGATCTCATGCTTATTAGTCAAGTGAATCGTACCCCGTATTTATTATTCCTTGCCTTATTTGAGTTCTTTGTTATGTTCATTTTGATATAATGTGGCTGGGAGAACCTCGAGTTACTCCCCACTGACTGTGGCGTTTATGTTTACATGAATGACAGGTATTAATTGGTGCATTTATAGGGTGAAGACATGTGTGAACTAGCGAGTACCTTGACCGTTGTATTTTTATCTATCGTTATGCTTAGACTCACTTTTAGACTTGTTATTCGTGGGATATATTTTTCCTCTTTTTTTGCTAGACTTGGTTTGTAATAACCTAAGTTTACTGATTGTTGCACCCGTTTTATTTTATTAGTGACTCTCGCATGTTAAACTTTAACTAGTAGTAAGAAGTATTTAAAATTTCATAATTTTCGCTTAAATTCATTAGTTATATTTTCCGCATTATCGCGGGGTGTCACACCCAGATAAAGACAGGCTATAGTGATTCACCTTTTGAAAAAAAATTATTTTAGACAGAGGGCTCGTAGCCTGGCAGCTTTAAATGGAATAAAGGAATCTGCTATAAATGAAAACCTGTTTTGTCCTCTTACAACTAATTGGCACGATTCGGACACGTACCCCCAAGATTTTATCCAAGAGGTCCGAGAAAAAGTCCTAAGCTTTCATGACCAGTACTCTTGGCCAAAAAGCGACTGTGATCATCCAATCTACAGAGTTGAGGGCGTGGCCTACAAAATAAAGAAATATATTCCGGGACTGAAGATATATCTGGATGAAGTGGTTTCGGGCAGTGATGACAGTGATAATGATGAACCCGAAAAAACAACCTCCTCTTTTGGAGATAGGGGAAAAAGACAATAAAAAAATACAATAATGGAAGACATGAAGTGATAACTAAATAGTAGTCTAATAAAGGAATGATGTATAATATAAACTTTAATTTTATGGTGTATATTGTGTGATGTGATTAGCATATGCTTGTAATATTCTCCCTAGCTTGTATTATAAATATGGGTGCTTGGTACTTGTCATAACCAAGCTAAGTCTAAGTGTGATATCTCTCTAAAACATCTCTCAAAAAACCTTCCTTGTAAAATATATCCATTTTGTATAATATAAGTTTTCCCTTACTCATAATCTTGTCTTATAACTTCATAATAATCTTGTTAAAAATATATTGATCCTGTAAAACGTCTTTTGTGGTTGTACTCACTATGTTTCCGTAATCTACATATGAACATGATCGAATTGTTTCTGGTAAAATGAGGTTCCTTAGAAAACAAAGGGTTGTGTTTTTTTCACATACGAATTTTACTCTTTCACATACATTTTTTTTATAATTTTACCCTTGTCATTTTTTCCTATGTCCGCTCAAAACCAATTACCCACTTCTTCCCTTCCCACCCACCGCCCTACCCTCCTTCCTCCCTACACTTTACCCCACCGTTCGACATACCCTCAGTGCTCCGGCGTCCCTGTCAGACAACTTTATATTTTCAAAACCATTTGTCAGACTACCCACCATGTAGAACCTTACAATTCTATTTTGACAACCATTTATGGTCCTTTACTTCTTTATGCGTGAGTGTTGGTTCCTGTTGCTCGCAAGACGACATACATCAACAGTATCCCTTCAATCAGGGAATAGAATTTCATCAAGAAATGCACGAATTGCGTCTGCCACCATAAACTACAGTCAATGCTAATTTGATTGATTAAATAAAATTAAACAATCCTAATTTACCATTTAACAAACAAATAGGAATTGATTAATTAGATAAAACTCATACACCAAAATTAATAATGAATAAACAAATAAATTACTTCATTATATGGAAATTTAGGATCCATTGGTCGAGTCCTTTTTTTGCCTAGTTTTAGGAATGAAGGGTATTAGATGTAAAATTAATGAAAAAGTGTGTAAAAAAGTATAACCCGTACGTGAAAAAGTAATTTCGAAAACAAATTGGCGTTTTGGGGTTGGTTTCAACTATTTGGGACTAATGAGTCCGTGTTAGCATTTTTTTCTTGGTTTTACGTACGAACGTTAGTCAAACGAGTGGTTTTACCTTGTTTCCACCATTAACAAAGCGGTAAACCTATAACTTAAAATTAGAAAAAGAGCAAAGTTGTAGCCTCTATCTTAGGTGTGCACTCGGTAAACCCTCGGGTATATAGCTTGCAAACCACATATATCAGGTAAGCCATCCGAAGGTGACAGGCTCGAAGTCTATAAGGCATGGACTCGGCCTATAAATACTCCACAAAATTGCTCTTAGGGAAGCTTGAACCTGGGTCTCCTAGGAATTTCACCCTAATTTTAACCACTAGACTCCACCATTGCCTTTTAACTAGTTTTTATACCCGTGCAATGCATGAGCTAGAATTGGATTTCTCGCTCATGTATAGATTATCAATTATTTTTGTTTATAATTAATGTAGATATTTTTTATATTACAGAAAAATGAGCGCTAATCTAACTATAACGACTTTGTAGGTATTATATTCAAATTTAGTATGAGGTTCTACTTAGTAGAACTTATAACCTTTTTCTTTCCAATATTTTAGGAATTGTATAGTGCATATATCATATTGGAAATTTTAATTCGAGCCTATCATTTACAAATGACACTGTGGTGAGTTTTCCTCTATATAAATCAGAATATCAGTGAATAAACAAATTCATTCGAATTATAATGATAATTGTAAGATTAAGTTCTTTTAAAATAGAGGTACTAATTAATAAATTACCATGAAATGTACTTTACAGAGTTGGACCGAGTTATTAAGTGGCTTATCGAAAGGAAAAATGAGTTACTTTACTTTATTTATCTAGCCATTTTCTATATATATAGGTGGGATTCGGTGAGTCCACCTAAATATTTGAGTCCATGAGTCCATAAAACAATATCACGCACTATACAAAACAATATCACGAATTTTTTTTTTTCAAAACTATTTTTTTTCGAGAATTTTTTTTTTCGAAATTTTGTTTTCGAAATTTTGTTTTCGAAAATTTTTTTTTTGAAAATTTTTTTTTTCGAAATTTTTTTTTAACAATTTTTTTTTCGTGTAAAATGTGATATTGTTTAGTATAACATGTGATATTGTTTAGCATAACTTGTGATATTGTATTACAAAACAATATCACGAATTTTTTTTTTCAAATTTTTTTTTCGAATTTTTTTTTTCGGAAATTTTTTTTAACAATTTTTTTTTCGTGAAAGCTGTGATATTGTTTAGTATAATGTGTGATATTGTTTAGCATAACGTGTGATATTGTATTACAAAACAATATCACGATTTTTTTTTCAATTTTTTTTTTTTCAAAAAGTTTTTTTTTTTTCCAGCTGTGATATTGTTTAGTATAACGTATGATACTGTAAACTGTGATATTATTTAATATAACGTGTGATATTATATCATGGACTCACGGACTCAAAAAGATAGAGTGGACTCATGTGATCCTAATTCTATATATATATATATATATATATATATATATATATATATATATATATATATATATATATATATATATATATATATATATATATATATATAGAGAGAGAGAGAGAGAGAGAGAGAGAGAGAGAGAGAGAGAGAGAGAGAGAGGCGGGATCTCGTGAGTTTGGTTCTTATGGTGAGTTGTGAGTTTTAAAATCTGGACCATTAAATAGAGTGAAATCAGCGGCTGAGATCAAATAAAAAAAATTAAACAAAACCTGACAGTCTTCCTTTTTTTCCCTTTACGTCTCATATCAACATAAAAAACAAATTACAAACCACAGCCTCAAGCTAAAAATTCCTATCATACAAACCCTAAAATTTGGGGGAAAATATTGTAGTAGCAATCATTTCTTGCCAATTTCAACAATTAACAATCAATTTCTCAATTTCTATTCGCTTTCATCAATTATTTCAATTGAACTCTGTGTTTTGTTCGTGAGAATTCGACGAATATCGATTTTCAACCTAAAAATCGAAGTATAGGTAAGGTTTTACGTAATCGAATTAGCTGTTGTTCAGAACATTTATCAATTCGATTTAATTTTAGTAACGATTATGTTCGAATGAATTGTGATATACTGATATGCAATCATTCAATTCTTCTATGTTTTCCGGCGATTTCATATTTCTCTTAGATTCGCTTGTGATTTTTGCTGTTATGTTGTAGTATTGAATTACTTGTTGATCATGTTGTAGTATTGATTTAGTTGTTGATCGGAACAATTATCATTTCGTTTGAATTTGTAATAACAATTTGCTTCTTCGCTGTTGTTGATCGAAATTGAATTAGTTAATGATCGAATGAACTCTGATATGCAATGAATGATTCGTTTCTTCTCTGTTTTTCGGCGATTTCATATTTCAGTTAATTTCGCTTGTGATTTTGCTGTTAAGCTGTAAGATTAGTTAAGTCCGAAACTTCGCTGTATAAATTACTTTAGCCATTTTTTCGTTCATTCAGATTTCAGTTATTTATAAAAGAACATAAAGTCACTACAAGAAATAGGTCCTTTACCGTCCGTTTTGGACGGTTGGTAAATCTCTAATTCGGTCGGTAAATAGCATTACTGACCGATTTAAGGATATTTACGACCGACAAAAATCGGTCGGTAAATATGGACGGTAAACATAATTTACCGACCGACTACAAGCGGTCGCTAATTTAAGAAAATTACCTACCGATTTGGCGGTTGGTAAATTGAAAATCGGTCGGAATATAAAGGAGTTGACCAGTCAACGAGATTGGTAATAGCGGTCGGTAAATTCAAAATCGATCGGTAAAATAATAAAATTACCCACCGAAAACGGTGGGAAAAAGTAAAGTCGGTGGGTAAATAATGGATTTACCCACCGACAAGCGGTCGGTAAATTGATTAAATCGGTGGGTAAATTTTTTATTTCGGTCGGTAATTGGTTTTTTCGGTCGGTAATGTTGTGGAATGTGAATTTGGGCAGAATGTTTTCGGACGGTAAAATTATTATATCGGTCGCAAATTTGTCTTTCGGTCGCTATTTTATATTAGATTTGTGTATATATTTGCTCATTTGCCATCCCCTTTTGCCATGATTTGTTCCTTCAAATTTTTACAACTTAGTGTGCACATTTTTTGCCAACAAACAAGCGCTTCAAATTAACAAAGTCTTCTACATTCATTGCCAAATTGTCTCAAAATCATACCAATTACACAATCCAAGTCTTTTATACACCACTACATTGTCTTATACATACCAAGTTTAGCTAACCCGCATTCAAATGAAACAAGTCTAGAGTTACTTAACTAACTTGATATCCTACACCGGCTCCTCCAATTCCGCCTCCGCCGGAATTATCATCGTTTGGATTATGGGGAGTGTTCAAAAAGTTAGTATTGCAATGGTATTGAGTTTGTGATTGAAACATTTTAGTCAAGGTTTCAATTTGTCGTCTCATTTCTTCTTGACTTCGCAAATTTTCTTCTTGACTTTTCAATTGTTGTTGCTTCAATTCTTCTTGACTTTTCAATTGTTGTTGCTTCAATTCTTCTTGACTTTTCAAGATTAGCTCTTCTCTTTGCATTGATTCCTCTCTAAACTTCCTAAACTCATCGGCTTCTCTTTCACGTGCCTCCATTGCTTGAGTTAGAACACCGGGAATATAGGTTTGAGAGGCGGAAGACTTACCTTTTTTAGAAGTAGATGGGGTTTGAGTGTAATACAATGGGGCGGCCGTTCCCAAACCAAAAATAGCTCCCTTTACGAATCCGTTATTCAAATCAAACCAAATGGCATTAGGATCTACCGGTTCTCCTCTACTTTCATGGTCACGTACCCTTGTTAAATAATCTTCCTGCATTATCGCAAAAAAGAACAAATTAAAATAATAACATAGCTAATATTTGAATAAAAGTTAAGTGGTCCATACTCCATCCCATGTTCATGTTCATGTTCAACATCCTCAGCCACCTCCAATATTATTATATGAAAAAAGGGGGTCATTATGTTAAGTGATGCTTACATATTTTTTCTTTGCTTTCGGATGGCTCCATACTTCCTTGCCATCGATCATCTTCCTATGAGTATCAAGAAATAGCTCGACTGCATTAGGGATCTTTCCCTCCCTATCCTTCGCCTTTGAAATACCAAAACAAAGAATCAATTTCAAGGGACATACTTATATAACAAGACACTAACTTGTACAAATAACCACTTCTATCATGGGTGGCTGGACAACAAGACTTGTTCCTGTCACCACTATATAGTTCAACAAGAAATATAGTTCAACTATATACTCCCTCCCTCCAAACTTGTATTCTCTTCCAAAGATACACATATTCGACAAACTTCCCACGAACATATTCGGATAAATTTCCAAAGTCAGCAAATTCTTCAAATTACCGACTAACTAATGAACAAGTAAAAAGTGTAAGTTATTTACCATCTTTGCCGCATGTTTTACCGCTTTGATTGACCCATAATGGTGTGTAGTAGGGCCATCTTCTCCACCTCTCTTATTTAACGAAGCTTGCTCTGATTTCTTAACAAATCCCTTACCTTTCCGCTTCTCAAGGAACGCTTTGTGAACATGAGGTAGCATCCAACCCGGATTAGCTTTAGACCTAGCGGCTTCATTTACCGAACCTTTTAGACGTTTCTGAGCCGTCTCGTCATACCTTATCCTACATTCTTCATCATACCTTGAATCCCACTTGCACAAACTCTAACAAATAAAAAAAAATTAAGCTGTAAAATAAGGGAAATTTAAGATGTAAAAAAATTTAAGCTGTAAAAAATTTAAGCTCTGTTGCAGCCACTAACAAATCAAATCAAATTTATAACATTTGTAACCACCGACAACAAGAGCAGCCAAAATGCAACAATTCCCTCATGTCCAGCCGTCTTGGGACAGTTTTCTAGGCCAAACCAAGGCGGATTTCACCCAAACAAAAGACCCAATCCAAACATTTACATGTACTTGAGTCAATAGCAAGAAAGTTGGTTCAATTTAGCATAAAGGAACCCGTCAAAACAGCCCGCGAAAACTGCTCGACAAAGTCCATTTTTACGATTTATAAAGTTCTTTTGTGACCGTCTTAAGACGAAATTTTAAGCATGAAAAGGATAAAATTTCTCACATACCACCAACCCATTACATACTTGGATATACAAAGGAGGCGGGAATCAACTATTTGGTTCAAATCATCCGTGGGATCGACTCAAAAACAGTCCACAAAAGTCACTCATCATCAACTTATATATACATGGTTTTTCTAGCAAATTCATGAGGCCGTCTTAAGACAAGTTTTTAAGCATGTTACAAGGCCGAATCCATCCAAACAAAAGACCATATTCATTCATGTATATGCAAACAAGACGTGAGTAATCAAATTGACTCGAACCAACAACAAATCAAATTTATTGCTATGCTATATGCTTTTAAAGAAGCCATTGAAGACTATCACACCCCACCTCAGAAGACTCTATCCAGAGATCTAACAACCAGGATCAGTAATTATATTTCATACCTAAGTGAATGCAGACCCCTCTCTATCAGTATGAGAAATGCAATCAGGTCTCTGAAGACTCGTATTGCAAAGTTGCCTATCAGTCTCACGGAGTCTCACGGAGTCAGAGGCAAAGACTATCCTTTGCTCAGAAATTGATCTTTTCGTCAATGAAAAGATAATAATAGCCAACTAGGAGATCATGAAATGAAATTAAAAAATTTAAGTTGTAAACAAAGGTAAGAGACAATATAAATACCCTAAAGCCATTGAACCATGCATCTTTTTTGGATTGTGGAGTTTCCGACCAGTTGAAGTAAGGGAAATCGTAGTTGTTTTTGAAAGAGCGGGTAACTCTCCGGGTCACCTGGGTGTCGTCAAACCTATATCAATATTAATGCAAAATTGATTAAACTCGTGTTTAAATTGCATTTACTTAAAAAAATACAATATAGATAACAAATTGTACCATAGCTTTCCTGGCTCTATTTCAATAACATCACACTTTGATGCCGTAGATGCGGTGTGCTCCGGATTCTGATCCATGACCATTTCGGAGACATCTCCAGATCTGTCCTCCTCATCCTCCTGTTGCTGGTTCCTAAATACCACGCCTCGTCCTTCTCCTTTTCCCCGTCCTCGTCCCCGTCCCCGTCCTCGTCCTCGGCTTGACATCTTAAACAAATTAAATGCACACTAGAAAACATTAGCAATATAGATAAATGTCATGAATTAAAAATGTAATGAACTAATTTTAACAGAAAATGTAATGAACTAATACTCATGATTTAAAAATGTAAGTCTTAATACATAGATAAATTATATAACAAACAAGAACTAGTCTTAATAGGAAATTTAATGAACTAATCTTAATAGAAAATGTAATGAACTAATTCTCATGATTTAAAAATGTAAGTCTTAATACATAGATGAATTATAAAACAAACAAGAACTAGTCTTCTTCTTCTTCCTCTTCCTCCTCCTCTTCTTCTTCCTCTTCCTCCTCCTTCTCCTCCTCTTCCTCCTCCTCCTCCTCCTCCTCCTCATCATCATCATCATCATCATCATCATCATCATCATCATCATCATCATCATCATCATCATTTATAAAATCATCTTCATCTTTGTCGTACATGTCATTCTTTCCTCTTTGTAATCTATGAAACTCCACCTCTTCTTCATCTTCTTCCTCATCGCCACCTTCATCCAAAACTTGTAACAAATCATCTTCGACAATGGAAGACAAATTTAGAGGTGTCGTCACCTCTTCTTGTAATACCATAGTATTGTCAACGGGTTCATCAATTTCTGATCTTGCCTTACTTTTGAACACCGCCCACCAATGATCTCTATCTTTCCTTGTGTTTGGATAAGGAGCATAATATACTTGATTAACTTGATGTGCAAGTACAAAAGGATCGTATTTTCTGTACTTCCTCTTATGATTAACTTCTACAAGTTTATAGGTGTCATGAACAATTGTGCCGTTTGAAGAATTATCCATCCAACAACATTTGAACAAGATGGCGTTGTAAACCGTTTGTTCGCCACAATACCTTAACTCAATGATCTCTTCTAAGGTACCATAATAGTCATCTCCATCAATACCGTTTACGCAAACACCGTAATTCATACTAGCTTTATTTTTCCCATACTTCAATGTGTGAAAATTAAAGCCATTGATAGAATATCTCTGCCAAGTTTGTACTTCTTTAGAAGGACCCATTGCTAAGGCAACCAACAAATCATCTTTGATATTCTCTTGAATTACCTAATTTCAAAGTTAGATAAGTAAATATATTTTGTACTTAAGGTTTGTATATATTTGTCTAATGTTTACCTATGAAACTTACATGTTCTTTAAACCACGGTGGATAGAGCTTCTCATATGAACTCCAAACCTCATCGTCATTAGTAACTTGTGGATGTTGCTCACGGATGAAAGCTTCGAATAACCTAAAATTTCAAAGTTTTTACTACTATAAATATTATTAAAGTTAGATAATTTCATAAAACTAATTATGTTATTATACTTACGTACCTATCATATTTTTCTAATCGTTCACAGTTTGATAAGGCATAAAGATGGGCACGCTCATATTCCTCTCCATCCAAGTATCTTATTTTTCCTTTTGTGAATGATTTACCTCCATGTTTTTGGAATAGCTCGGGTAAAGTAGAATCAGTTTGCTCTGTGGTTCCAAAATCCAAATCTTTAGCCTTTGTGTCTATATGCTCTTCAAAATATTGGGAGCAGAAATTTGATATTTCTTCCACTAAAAAAGCATTGCAAATAGACCCTTCTATTCTTGCTTTATTACCAACTTTTTGTTTTAGGTGATTTAGAAACCTATATACACTTTTAGTGTTAGTAGCATATACAAGATATATAGATTAGTTTGAATAAGTAATTTAACTAAGAGATGTTTTCATTTACCTCTCAAAAGGGTACATCCACCTATATTGCACTGGGCCTCCTACTCTTGCTTCATAAGGCAAATGTATAGGTAAGTGTTCCATAGAATTGAAAAATGACGGCGGAAACACTCTTTCAAGCTTGCAAAGGATCTCGGCAATGTTGTGCTCTAGATTTTCTATGTTTTCGAGTTTGAGGGTCGGGGCGCACAAATCACGGAAGAATAGACTAATTTCAGTTATTGCATTCCACACATCTTTCGGCAATAAGTGTTTCAAGGCAACTGGTAATAATCTTTCCATGAATACGTGACAATCGTGACTCTTCATCCCATGAAGAGTGAGATCCTTTAGATCAACACACCTACTCAAGTCTGATGCATATCCATCTGGAAACCTCAAATTACAAATCCACTCGCAAAACACTTTCTTTTGAGCCTTATCAAGAGCAAATGGAGCTTTTGGCTTTTGACCATTCTCTTTTATGTGTAAATGTGATCTTTTGCATAATTTGGGCAAGTCTTTTCTTGAGTTGTGATTGTCGGCGGTTTTCTTCTTATTATCCATCACCGTGAATCAACAACTCAAAGAAATTCTTTTCAATATGCATGACATCCAAATTATGCCTTAGCAACAAATGCTTCCAATACGGTAATTCCCAAAATATACTTCTCTTAAACCATCCCGTTTTCAATTTTTTCAACTCCTTAAATTCAAAGATCCGTCACTCAATGATAGTTGGATAATCACGAATATTCTCCCAAATTTCAAAACCGGACATTATTGGAGGGGGTTCATCATTTTTTTGAAACTTATTCTTGAGAAAGGATGTTTTATTATAACGGAATACGTGGTTAGTGGATAAGAAATGTCGGTGACAGTCAAACCAACACATCTTACCTCCGTGAGGAAGCCAAAAGGCCTTTTATTCTTCCATACAATAAGGACAAGCAAGTTTACGGCGGTTGCCCAACCGTAAAGCATGCCGTAAGTCGGAAAGTCATTGATGGTCCATAAAAGAGCGGCTTTGAGCTGAAAGTTTTGTTTCTTCGACACATCGAAAGCGGGTATACCAACCTCCCACAAGTCTTTCAACTCTTTAATAAGAGGTTGTAAATAGACATCCAAGTTCTTTTTAGGATTTTTAGGACCGGGAACAATCAAGGAAAGAAACATAAACGGTTTCTTCATGCATAACCATGGCGGTAGGTTATAAGGAGTAAGAATTACAGGCCAACATGAATAATTATTCCCAAATTGACCGTATGGTTTAAAACCGTCTGTGCACAAACCAAGTCTAACATTTCGAGGCTCACTGGCAAATTCTGGGAACATTTTATCCAAATGCTTCTAAGCCTCACTATCACTTGGGTGAGCGAATGTACCTTGCACACGAGGGTTTTGATCATGCCATCTCATTGCCTCCGCAATATTCCTAGTTGCATAAAGTCGTTGCAATCTTGGACCTAGAGGGCGGTAGATTAAGAATTTGTGAGGTATGCTCTTTCCACTTGCAGGTTTTGGCTTGTACCTATCTTTGCCACACTTCTTACATTTTTCAAGTGACACATCTTCATTCCAAAAGAGCATACAACCCTCTTCACAACAATGAATCTTTTGATAGGGAAGTTGAAGAGCTTTAAGCAATTTTTTTGCGTTATAGAATGTGCGGGTCATCACATTATCCCGAGGTAAAGCATCTTCAAGAAGTGAGGCAACCTTATCTACACATTTGTGCGATAAGTTATCCTCACATTTTATGTTAATAAGCCTTGCAGTTGCTTGTAACACTGACATATCGCTCCCCTTATACAAAGGCATCTCCGCCGCTTCTAACATATCAAAAAAACTCTTCAATTGAAGGTGTGGAGTTTCTTCTTCACCGATAGGAGGTTCCTCCAAAAGGTCTAACGCCGTGTCTCCTAAACCATCTATTACCATGTCTCGATATGATCCGCCAATGGAAGCGTGGGTGTTTGGTTCATTGTTGGGTATTGGAAAAGAAAAAGGCTCACCATGACACACCCATTCATAATAGTTCCCCGTGAAACCCTTCCTAATAAGATGTTCGTGCACCACAAATTCACTCAAGTATTTCATATTTTTGCACTTGACACATGGACATCTAATGAGTTGTGAATGACTAAATTCATCTTGGGTTTTAACATATTCTATAAAACTATTCACCCAAACTACATATTCATACTTAACCATTTTTCTATCATCCACCCGTTCATACATCCATTCTCGTTCCACCCTCTTCATTATTGTTCTATATAAAAAGAGAAATACAACTTAGGATAAAAAAAAGACATGAATGAACTCATTAGCAATAAGAAAATAACTTAGCTTATAATTATACTAAGTAAGCTAACTGCTTAAGTCTATCAAACATTAATTAACTAAGTAAATCACAACATTAATTAAACTAATTTTAACAAATTTAAGCCTAATTACTCTTATAAATATCACAATATCAAATTTCTAACATCCCCAACTAAACAACATAAAATTAAAAACTCCAATTTCACACAAACTAAAACATTTCTACATTTAAATTCAACAGGTAGAACAAACATATCATAAAGAAGTAATAATCACTATATCTAAGTTACAAATTCTTGTTTAAGATCGTCTTAACTTAGGACGGTGAAATTATAATAGTTTGTGAGACAACTTAAATTAAGACGATCTTAAACAAGAATAACTGAAGTCAAATTATATGTCCCACATTTCATGGCTTGTATTTTTTATTTGTAGATACAGGATCATGGGGAGTGTCTAATTCCATTTGTGCTGCGGCTTGCGTGATTTTTAATTGTCTCTGGAAATGATTTTATGTTGGCATTGTATGATGATTCTAGAGTTCTTTCATCCAAAGTTTGATTTTTATAGTCCATATATCAGATATATCTTCAACATTTTCCCTACATGCCCTTGAAGTTTCCTGCCTCCACCATCTTATACTTATAGCAAAATTGAGCACCCTATGGCTGAATTGTCCTGATCCTTCGTAAAATACGTAAACTATCAAATAAGTTGCATTGGGTGTGAAAGAATGTATGGACATTATGATCATCCCTGTCTCTGTCCATCCTTTCAGTACACTACACCTTCCGAAATTTTGAAGAAATAATTCTTATGAAGTTATGTGCACTATCCGATAACAGAACAACGGATTCAAGTTTTATGTTGGATTTGGCAGTTGTGAACAACCATAATAACACTACTAATCTAATTTGTGAATACACCCAGGAATCGTGCTTTGCTTGCAATTTAATAAACATCACCAATATTAAATTAAACCAAAACCTAACCCTAACTTCCCCAATTTCACCAAAACCTAACCCTAACTTAAGCAATTTCAAAATTACATTCAAATCCTAACAAATAATCAAATATTACACAAACTTAAGTCTAAACAACCATAATAACACTACTAAAACAATTAAGAACAAAAAAATTATGGAAAAAACATACCTAAATAAAATTAGGAAAAGGAGAAAGAAGAGGTTTCAATCGGCCTGACCACAGTACCGGCGGTGAGGTGGGTCCAGTGAGGGTTGCTCCGGGAGTGTCGGGACGTCGACGTGATGTGGGTCCGGCGAGGGTGTGTCCGGCGAGGATGGATCAGTCGTGTGGTAAATTGTGGAGTATGAGTATGTGGTTGTGGTAAATTGTGGAGTATGTGTTTGTAACCCTAATATGTGTTTGGTCGTTTTTTATTTTTTTGCTTTGGTCTATTTACCTACCGATTGTTAATTCGGTCTCTAAATTGAGTATATCGGTGGGTAATTTAATATTTAGAGACCGATTTTATAATATTACCGTCTGAAAGATAATCGGTGGGTAAATTACCGACCATATTTAATTTACCAACTGATATCGGTCGTTAATGGGATTCAAAGACCGACTTTTTGAGCGGTCGGTAAAATCGGTTGGTAAACGACTTGTTTCTTGTAGTGAGTATTAATCGTCGATATTGGACTGGGAATATGGTTTACTGAAAACGATTTCGGCTGCATAGTTAGCGATTTTTTAATAACTGAATTCATAAAGTATACATCAGAGAAAAACTTCATCCTAAAATAAAATTTTCTCAATGAATGTACCGAGTAGACGAGTACTAGCTTTCTAAATAGTTAAATTTTGACAACTACTACAGCAAGAGCTGCAAAAGTTAAGCATTTCATATTGCTTACTTCATTGGGTACAAACAAGATCGGATTCCCTGCGACTATCCTCGAGTAAGAAGATAAGTTGTTGATTTTTCATTTTTTTCGTTACGATGATTGCATCTAAGATAAAATCACAATAACACAAGAATAACACCATAATAACACATGAATAACACCATAATAACACTACCATAACAGCACAATAACACGGGGTAAAAAAGAGTAAAAAAAATCAAAGTGACACGAGAATAACATCACAATAACACTAGATTAACAATACAAAAAATCAAAATGTAAAAAAAATCAAAGTGACACCGAAATAACATCACAATAACACCCGAATAACAGCACAATAACACGTGGTACAAAAAAGGTAAAAAAATCAAAGTAGTAAAAAAAATATAAGTGACATCGGAATAACATCACAATAACACCAGAATTACAATAACACTAGAATAACAACACAATAACATATGGTAAAAAAAGAGTAAAAAAAATCAAAGTAGTAAAAAAAATCAAAGTGACACCGGAATAACATCACAATAACAGCAGAATAACAGTAGAATAACAGCACAATAACACGTGGTAATAAAAAAAAGAAAAAAAAATCAAAGTCGTAAAAAAAATCAAAATGACAGCAGAATAACATCACAATAACAGCGGAATAACAATAACAGCACAATAACACGTGGTAAAAAAACAAGAGAAAAAAAAATCAAAGTCGTAAAAAAAATCGAAGTAAAGAAAAAGTACAATAACAACATAATAACATGAGGTAAAAAAAATAGGAGTAAAAAAAATTAAAGTAAAAAAAAAAATTGGTACAGAAAGAAAAAGAAAAAAAGGTAACATAATGAGAAAATTAGAGAAAAACATAAGAGAAAAAAAAATTAAAGTTGTAAAACAAAAGCATAATAACACGATGTAAAAAAAAGAGATAAAAAAATTAAAGTAAAAAAAAAAGTAGCACTAGAAAAAAGAGAAAATAAATAATTGACAGTGATTTTATATGACAGGTAAGATTAGATCTTGGTCATTCATCTATAATATAATCTAGTGGCTGAGATTTTCCAAACTCACAACTCACCATAAGAACCAAAACACACAAGAATCTAACTATATATATATATATATATATATATATATATATATATAGGAATGGGATCATGTGAGTATGACTCATATATTTGAGGATTGAGGATTAATACTAGCTGTCAGATCTAAGAGATCCAATGTCCATGATTTAGTGCCGATAAGTAAGGGTAATATGGTAATTTCGCGGGCGCACATATATACTCCTTACTCCATCGAAACAAACATAATTCATTCATTCTCACCCAAAGCCTTTCTCTCTACCTTCTAGCTTCTTCTACGCAACCCCTAATTTTCCTGTTTTCGTGATTTTTTTGTTTCGAATTCAATCTCAGCTCAATCATTTGTCATTCTTCTATTTTTTATCAACGGTCATACTCTTTCAATCGAAATCACGATGTCAGGTACATCTACTTTATCTTTAGTTTTTAATTTCAGTTTTATTTTCATGTGATTGTTGTTTCGCTACATATATTTGCAATTACTACTCATCTTACTGCGTTTGTTATGATTTTGTAGCTAACTAGCTACTCATCGTTATTTCAATGCTTTGTATCTCTTTTTCCTAAATTAGGTTTAATTTGTGAGGATTTCATATGATTTATTGGTCTTCTTTCTTATATATCTAGGTTAATTTAATTCGAACAAGTTATGAATTTGTTATATATTTAGTACTTTTTTCTGATCTATGTTCAACTCACATGTTGTTATGATTTTTTTGTTCTCGATTTATAATTTTGATGAGATTGATTCATAGTCTTGTTATTTGATTGCGATTTTAAATTATTTCACTTTGTTCGAGTTTTGTTGTCATGTAAACCTAATTTACATGTGTAGTATCTTGTTTCAAATATTTTTAAATTTGTGTCGATTGATTTACATCTTTTTACATTGTTACTCTTTCTTAGCTAGTAGTAGTATACATTTCGTCGATTTAGGTTCTAAATTGTTTGACATCTTATAAATATCACGTATTTGCTACTAAAGTATCCAGTGTGATATTCTTTAGAAGACTATGTGATATTATTTAGCAGACTGTGTGATATTGTTTTATTACATCCTTTTTACTTTGATTGTCAGAAATCAATTACTACTTTTTTGTTTACATTGTATTTTTTTGTGCGATTTTTTGTCAGATCGTGAAAGTTGTATAGCTTTGAGCGGCCTATTGGACAGAGATATGACTTGGTCCAAATTGGCCTAAGAAGCTTTGGGCTTAAGGCTTAATTTACCTGCCAAATGAGTCTCCAAGTTTGGTGTATGTTTGGTTTTGTTATAGATTTGATGTTGAGTTGTCATCATATGTTTCTAATTTACATTTTGCTTGTTTATTGAGTTTTGGTATTTTGTTTGACCATCACCATTTCATCTTGTTGAGCAGCAAGCACAACATAAATTTTAAGATATTGTTGTTGGTTCTTCTGATTCCATTGTTTTCATCAGGTATTGAAAAAAAATTAGATCGGATTTGTCTAATTTCAGTTTTGGCTTTGCTCATATTTTCTGTGAGTGCTCTTAATTCATTGGTGGATTCGATTTTTGATTAACCCACTTTCTTCTATTGGTACAATAGGTTGGACTTTGTCCCACTAGATTGTTGAGTTGTCATCATATGTTTCTGATTTACATTCTGCTTGTTTATTGAGCTGCGGTATTTTGTTTGACCATCACCATTTCATCTTGTTGAGCAGCAAGCACAACATAAATTTTAAGATATTGTTGTTGGTTCTTCTTATTCCATTGTTTTCATTAGGTATTGAAATTAATTAGATCGGATTTGTCTAATTTCAGTTGTGGCCTTGCTCATATTTTCTGTGAGTGCTCTTAATTCATTGGTGGATTCGAGTTTTGATTAATCCACTTTCTTCTATTGGTACAATAGGTTGGACTTTGTCCCACTAGATTGTTGGTTGCGTAAACCAGGTTGTTTAAGCGGCTTAAAGGTGAAGAATCATGCGGAGTAAATGTGTTGGCCACCTTTTCTTTCTTTGAGATGGATCATCGATGAAGTGGAAGTAGACGCCACAACACTGTATGGTTCATTCCTCTCGACGAGCTTTATTTTGCATCCTTGTATATCTCTCTCACAAGTTTGCTTACTGGGAATGGCAGATCCACTTTGAAGGGGATATGAAGTCTCATGATGCGTCCAAAGAAGCTAATTGATAAAACCAAGTCAGAAATGAAGCTAAGGATCGGTGTTACTTTCCAAGGGGATATGAAGTTTCATGATATTCTTCATTGGTGTCATACTAATGGTTTGATGTAATTGAGTTCCTGAAAGTTGAATAGATAGTCAGGTGGCTGCATTAAGTTGAGTCATGGTCATGAAATGGTTATATAAAACGGTTGTACTGGTGTTTAAAACAAGATGAGGTTGAACAAACGTCAAGCAAGAAGTTGAAGATTGTGCTGGAAAAAGATACCAAAAAGGATAATAAAAAGAAATTGGTAAAGGTAGAAGAAGGGAAAGGAACTAATCTGTGTACTCAGATTGTGTTGACAGAACTTTAATTGAATATGCACTGATTGATGTAATTTTGGAAGGATAGTAATTTGTTATATTCGTTATAAATTAATATTATTGTCGTTGTAATTTTGTGATACTGTTTAGAATCAACAATGATATTTTATCTTATATGCTGTGATATTATTTCTCAATAACAAAAAGTTTGAGTGTTTCAAGATTTCTTGTGAATGTGATATTGTTTTGGATAAAGTGTGATACCGGGATGTGTTGAAGTTTGATATTGTTCGGTAATGCTTCTAGAACAATATGACGTGATACTTATGAAGATATATATTGTTTCTTATAACTGTTTGTAAACTAGCAAATAAAGATAAATATATGATATTGTTAATAGCATAGTGTGATATTATTAGCACAATAACTTGATATTGTTTACCATATCATTTGATATTTTTTTTGAAAGAACTAAATCATTTGATATTATTAACACAATAATGGTGATATTGTTTTATGATATTCTTTACCACATCTTGTGATATTGTTAAGCCAGTAGTGTGATATTGTTTACCACATCTTGTGATGTTGTTAAACTAATAGTGTGATATTATTCTCAAAGTCATTTGATATTGTGTCATGAAAGGTGATATTTTTTTATAATTAAATGTGATATTGTTTACTAAAACTTGTGATATTGTTAAAACAAACGTGTGATATTGTTTACAAAAAAAAAATGAAATACTTTAAGAACCATATTCCCTATTTAATAACATAAAAAAAGAGGCAAATCCTGATACAACTATAATATTGTTACCATTACATTACATTCCAACTCCAAAATGCAAAAAAAAAAAAAAAAAAAAAAAAAAAATAATCGCTTGAAACAATATCTAAGAATACAGAATTTGTCTTTATAAGAGAAATGAATAACAAAACATGATTTGTTTAGTTGATCATGCACTATAGACTTCGCCAACATGCACACATACTCTTAAGTAACCTCCAAAAGCGAAGAAATCTGCAAAAAAAAAGGAAAAAAAAAAGTACAAAACATCATCTTTCAGACAAAAGAAAATACAACAAATATAAAAAACACACCATATTACAGCATTTACAACAACATTTTACATTATTTTACTGCAAATCAGTGACATTTTACATTGAAAACACCATATACTATAGCATTTTAGTGCCTTGATGACATTTTACAACTTAATTATGTAGTAGTCAACCTGCCAAAATGTATGAAAATAGAGTACCACGAATATTCACATTCAGTATCACATCATACAAACAACAGTATCACACGTTTTCCGTTATCATAGCCAACATGTAATTCGACATTACTCATCTTACTGAACACAAACGATTACTTCAATTCTATCATATGAAACTGTAATTTTGCACAATTAAACAATGTTAAACCCTAACTTTCGCGATTAAAACAATATGAAATCCTAATTTTCACAATTAAACAAAGTTGAACCCTAATTTTCACAATCGATCAATATTAAACCCTAATTTTAGCGATTAAAACAAAAAAGACATCTTACAAACAACTAAAACTTCAATTGATGATAGTAATTGATTCAATGTGTCGATATTATGAACGAAAAACGTTTAAAATCATTTATAAGTAAGATATTTAGAAATTTACAAAGAAGAACACGAAAGAACCCTAAATAACTCGATAATTAGTTCGATTTTGTTGATTTAATCCTATTAAATTCATCTAATTCAACATACATATAATAAATTCGAACAAAATCAAAATGTATAATCAATTTTTTGCTACAAAAGTTGAAAAAAATCGCAGAAATGGATAAAGATGAGAAACAAATGTACCTCAACGATTTTGGAGAGAATTATGGTAAGATTATTCAATCTAATGAACGAATACATCTATAATGTTGAAATGAAGTTGAAATCGTCTTTGAATTTTAAGTTTTTGCGGATTTTCGGCGAGATTTTAGAGAGGATTTTGTGAAGTTTTCGTTTGAGATGTTTAATTGATTTTGGTAAAAATTTTAGAGAGAGAAATGACGATTGATTTTTTGAGTTTTAGGTGGTTTTGTCTGTCAATTTTCCTCGCGATATTCTTTTGTATATGGTGTGATACTTTATTCGTTACTCAATCCTCAAATATTTAGGAGTTCTCACCGGATCCCGACTCATATATATATATATATATATATATATATATATATATATATATATATATAGAGAAGGGTTCTTATAAGGCCACTACATCTTATGAGTCCCTAAGTCCTTATAAGGACCATAGGATGAAGGGGATGGAAGGTTGAGATTTCATCTCATTGAATGGTCACAAATGAACATCACTAATATTCCTCCCTAATCATTCATAACTCCTTCTAATTCTAATCCCTTCTCTTTACCCACTCCCTCATCCCTCATTAATCATTCACTTTCATTCCTCTCATTTCCTCTGATTCTCTCTCAATAATAAAACCCAATAAAAAAAAACCAAAACCTAAATCTAAACAAACCAAAAAAACACCCGAGTCTTCCTTCTCCAGTGAACCAGACCACCAGCCCACCACCTCTTCACCCGCCCAGATCCCGAACACACCACCAGCCCACCTGCTGCCCACCACCAGCCCACCACACACCCGACCCATAACCCGCCAACACCACAAGATCCACCAGACCCACCACCACCACCCCCTCCTTCGTCTCCCTTCATTGAACCGCCACCACCGAGAACCAACGAACGCCTACCACATCACCACCACCACCGAACCTCAACCTCCATCACAAAAAACAACAACCTGCACCTCCTCCTCTCAGATCCGACCACCGCCTTCTGCCGCCTCCCTCCTCAGTCCGGTTTTCTTGTTTTGTTTTGTTTTTTTTGTTTTTTTTGTTCATGTTTTATTTTGTTTTGTTTTTATATATTTCATAAACATCACCATATATGAACATCAATGTTTTCGAGTAGACCAGAAAGATCGTAGATCAGGCTTCTTTTGGTTATTTTATTTTTTTGAGAGCTTTTGTTTGTGTTGTCTTTTGCTGTGCTTGTTTTTTATCATTTTTTTTTATCTTTTTTTTGTTAGATCTCTTTTTTTTTAATCCTTTTTTTTAAATGAGTGGAAGGTCATGATGGTGCGGGTGGTGGCTGGGTTGGTATCGGTGGCGTTTGTTGTCGTTATTGTTGTTGTTGTTTGATTGTGGCGTTTTTAGTTCCACCTTTTTAGATCTTTTTTTTATTTTGTTTGGGTTGTTTCCGGTGGAGGGTTGGATTTTTGTTTGGTTCTGGTAAAGTTACAAAGTTACACTAGTATTCTATTAAAGTTACAATATTTACGACTAAAGTTATACCCTTGGCATCTTTTTTTGTTCTTATTCTTTTCTTTTTTTTTTTGTTTTCCTGTGTGATTTGGTTACTTTTTTGTTTTGATTTTTATTGTTTAAATTTCAGATTTGTGGTTTTTGGTTTTTATTTGTTTGGTTTATTTTTTTATTTTTTTGTTATTTGGTTTTTTTTGACTTAGTGGTTAGTTTTTTATTATTGTTATTCAAGTTTTTTATTAAAGTTATACAATAATCAAAATAGAGTTATACTATTAATGTCTAAAGTTATACATTGTATAAATTGAAGTTACACAAATTTTTGGACTAAAGTTATACATCTTGTCTATTAAAGTTATACACTGCGTGCATTAGAGTTATACACACGATATTTAAATTTGGTTTTTTTTTATTGTTATTTGGTTTATTTCAGATTTCGGGTTTGGTTGGTTTGTTGGTTTTTTGGTTTTATTATTCTTATTTGGTTTTTTGTTTTTGTTATTATGAGTTTTTTTGGTTTTTGTTATTATTTTTTTTTTTTTTCATATTTTTCATATTTATTGTTTGATTTTTTACTATTTACGACTAAAGTTATACATTTTATGACTAAAGTTATACATTTTATGACTAAAGTTATACATTTTATGACCAAAGTTATACAAAAAAAGACTAAAGTTATACAAAAATTGGACTAAAGTTATACAAAAAATTGACTAGAGTTATACAAACTGTGACTAGAGTTATACAGTGTGACTAGAGTTATACGTTGAATCACTAGAGTTATACAAACTGTGACTAGAGTTATACATTGTATGACTAGAGTTATACAAACTGTGACTAGAGTTATACATTGTATGACTAGAGTTATACAAACTGTGACTAGAGTTATACATTGTATGACTAGAGTTATACAAACTGTGACTAGAGTTATACATTGTATGACTAGAGTTATACAAACTGTGACTAGAGTTATACATTGTATGACTAGAGTTATACAAACTGTGACTAGAGTTTTACTATTTACGACTAAAGTTATACATTTTATGACTAAAGTTATACATTTTATGACCAAAGTTATACAAAAAAAGACTAAAGTTATACAAAAATTGGAATAAAGTTATACAAAAAATTGACTAGAGTTATACAAACTGTGACTAGAGTTATACAGTGTGACTAGAGTTATACGTTGAATCACTAGAGTTATACAAACTGTGACTAGAGTTATACATTGTATGACTAGAGTTATACAAACTGTGACTAGAGTTATACATTGTATGACTAGAGTTATACAAACTGTGACTAGAGTTATACATTGTATGACTAGAGTTATACAAACTGTGACTAGAGTTATACATTGTATGACTAGAGTTATACAAACTGTGACTAGAGTTATACATTGTATGACTAGAGTTATACAAACTGTGACTAGAGTTATACATTGTATGGACTAGAGTTATACATTGTATGACTAGAGTTATACATTAAATGCCTAGAGTTATACAATTTTGGACTAAAGTTTTACAAGTATGGACTAAAGTTATACATATGAAGGACTAGAGTTATACAAAAATGGACTAGAGTTATACAAAAATGGACTAAAGTTATACAAACATGAACCAAAGTTATACAAAAATAGACCAAAGTTATACAAAAAAAGACTAAAGTTATACAAAAACTGGACTAAAGTTATACAAAAAATTGGACTAAAGTTATACAAAAATGAACCAAAGTTATACAAAAATGAACCAAAGTTATACAAAAATGGACTAAAGTTAGTCCATATTTGTATAACTTTAATCCATATTTGTATAACTTTGGTCCATTTTTGTATAACTTTGGTTCATTTTTGTATAACTTTGGTCCAATTTTTTGAATAACTTTAGTCCAATTTTTGTATAACTTTAGTCTTTTTTTGTATCAATTTGGTATATTTTTGTACAAAGTTCATTTTTGTACAACTTTGGTATATTTTTGTACAACTTTGGTATATTTTTGTACAACTTTAGTCGATAGTTGTATAACTTTAGTCCATAATTGTATAACTTTAGTCCATTTTTGTATAACTCTAGTCCTTCATATGTATAACTTTAGTCCATATTTGTAAAACTTTTGTCCAAAATTGTATAACTTTAGTCATATAATGTATAACTCTATGCATATGATGTATAACTCTATGCATATGATGTATAACTCTAGGCATATAATGTATAACTCTAGGCATATAATGTATAACTCTAGGCATTTTTGTATAACTTTAGTCCATTTTTTGTATAACTTTGGTCCATTCTTGTAAAAATAATAACAAAAACCAAAAAAACTCATAATAACAAAAACAAAAAACCAAATAACAATAATAAAACCAAAAAATCAACAACCCAACCAAACCCGAAATCTAAAATAAACCAAATAACAAGATTTAAAACCCGAAATCTTAAAAAAAAGTATAACAAGAAGAGATTTGAGAAAATGAATAAAAAAGGAGAAGTAACAAAATAAAAGAAAATAAAAGACAACAACAAAAAATGAATTGAAAAAACAACTCAAAACATGAAAATAAAGACCAAACGAAAAAAAAAAAAAAAAAAAAAAAAAAAAAAAAAAAAAAAAAAAAAAAAAAAAAAAAAAAAAAAAAAAGTTGGGGGTCGTGCGGTGGCGGCGGTGCGGTGGCGGCGGTGTGGTGGCGGCGGTGGTGGGCGGTGAGTTGGTGTCGGGTGGGATAGTGGTGGGTGGTGGTGAATGAGGAAGAGAAGAATGAATGATTTATTTGGGTTTTTTGATTTAATTGGATTTTTTGGGTTTTTTGATTTAATTGGAATTTTTGGGTTTTATTAATTTATTTGGGTTTTGGGTTTTTTATTTATTTGGATTTTTTGGGTTTTTATTTTTTGGGGTTTTAGAGAGAAGATGAGTTGTGTGATATATGAGAGAAGTGGATGAGAGGAAAAGAAGTTATAGTGAATTAGTGATTAATTAGAAGGATTAGTGAATGAGGAGAGAATGAGTGATATTAGTACATAAACACACTTTTTGAGGTTGATCTTGGCCATCCATCTCCCTCCATCCAATGGCTCACAATAGGACTTATGGACTTATTTTATCTATGGACCTTAGTTGATCCTTCCTCTATATATATATATATATATATATATATATATATATATAGAGAGAGAGAGAGAGAAGATCCGGTGAGTCCACCTATATTTTTGAGTCCCATGAGTCCACTTATGTATCACACGTTGTATACAATAATATCACGAATTGAATAACAAATTGGTGTGATATATAGTGTGTAGTATAACCCATGAGATTGGCGACATCTTTATATGGTATGCCTTTGTTTTCTTTCTTAAATGCCTTGCACATAGCTGTTCAAACGCATCATGCACTAGCATCAACAACTGTATTACACTATTACACCTGTGCCACTCCGCCATGGCGACATTGGTGCGTACGGGGGTCGTATCAACAGATGTACATAACCTTAAATCCATCTGTTTGAACTTTGAAACATAGAGAGGCTATGAGTTTAAAACATGCAGGTGAATTCCAGATGACTCGCAAGGCCGTAACTTTGCATTGCAATTTGCATTAAATCTATTTACTACCTCTTGCCACCCATGTGGAAAATAAGCTCTGTCCAACATATGGGGCTGTGGGCTTATGCCTCCTTGTTCAGTTTCTATCATTTGGGAACTGCTTGTTTGATTCTTCAGTGGTGTGATATATAGTGTATAGTATAACCCGTGATATTGTTTAGTACAACCAGTGATACTGTTTATTGTAAGGTGTGATACTAAACAATATCACAGCTTTTTTTTACCAATTTTTTTTTTTTTTTGTAAAAAAAAAACGTGATATTTTTGTGTAGAGCGTGTGATACATAAGTGGACTCACGGACTAAAAAAGATAGGGTGGACTCATGTGATCCTAATTATATATATATATATATATATATATATATATATATATATATATATATATATAGAGAGAGAGAGAGAGAGAGAGAGAGAGAGAGAAGAGAAAGTCCCTGTGATGCTTTCATTTTTTTGTTATAGCTCTATCTTTCTCTTATATAGAGAATGAGAAGAAGATTATGCAAGACGATGGCAGCAGCAAGAGTCGTTTCGTCCTTTGACTTTCTTTGCGTTGCGTTTGTTTGACTTAGCTTTGTTTGATTAGAAATGAAGTTCTTGATGCAACGGATATGCCCTACCTTACCTTTTGTTTTGTGCCTTTGTTATGTTTATTTTAAATTTAAATTAATTTTAATTAAAGAAAATCTTTCTTAAATATAATGTTACCTATATGATAGGCTCTTATATATATATATATATATATATATATATATATATATATATATATATATATATATATATATATATATATATAGAGGTAGGATCCGGTTCAAACGACCACTCGGTGCAAACGGTGAGAACGACTCTTCTCCATTGGATTACACAAATCAACGACCCATATTAGTGATATTACCCAGTCCCACGGTCCCACCCTCTACCTCACATTAACCCCCAAAAATTCAATTACCAGAACTCCCAATCATACACATACGAGCCAACAAGCCCACCATCACAACATGTCAGGCTGCCATTGTCGGAGGTCCGACATCACAGCGTGCGACAAATATCGACCAAAATCCCTTCTCCTTCAAACCCATTTTATCAACCCCCATTCCGTACTCTCGAGTCTGCTCAGGTGCTGTTATCGTCGGCGAAAAACGATTCAAAGGAACTTATCGTCGCCGCCAGCGACAGTCAACAACGTCGACGAACATCCCTTGTACCGGCGCAATTTCGACGAACAAACCTGCACACCAACGGTTCCCACATCAAATTCCTTCTTCATCATTGTTAAGAAACAATAGACAGGAAGTTGTGTTTATTATTGATCATCAGAAACGTTTATATAGTTACAACCATGGGCCACTATTAGGAAAGCTATATTTAGGAAATCTAATACGAATAGGAATATTATTCCTTAACACCCCCCCTCAAGCTGGAGCATGGAGATCAAGAATGCCCAGCTTGGAGAGCAGATAAGAAAATTGGGGCACACCCAAAGCTTTGGTGAAAATATCAGCTAACTGCTCAGATGTCGACACATGAACGGGAGAAATCAAACCCTCTGTAATCGCGTCACGAACGAAATGACAGTCAATCTCAATATGCTTTGTCCGTTCGTGAAAAACTGGATTTTGAGCAAGATGAATAGCAGATTGGCTATCACAAAATAATTTCATGGGCAATGAAAAATTAACCTCCAAACAAGTCAGTAAGCCCTTTAACCACTTTAATTCGCAAACAACCGCTGCCATGGACCGATACTCAGCCTCGGCCGAAGAAAGCGAAACGGTTGTCTGCTTCTTTGTTTTCCACGAAATAGGCGACCCACCGAGGAAAACAAACCACCCGGTGGTGGATCGACGAGTAAGAGGACAACCTGCGTAATCAGAATCACACCACCCTGAGATTGAAAGATCACTATCCGACCGTAATAAAATACCTTGGCCAGGGCTACCCTTCAAGTATCGGACTACGCGCAAGGCAGCATCAAAGTGTGCTTGCCGTGGTTCTTTAAGGAAGCGGGAAAGAATATGTACGGCATAGGACAAGTCGGGGCGAGTAACGGCAAGATAAACAAGTCGACCAACAAGACGACGATATGACTCAATATCAGCAATGACCGGACCGGTGACTGAACCCAGCTGATGATTTTGCTCCAGAGGCGTCGCAGCCGGCTTAGCACCAAGAAGACCAGTTTCAGAAATAATATCGAGGGCATATTTTCGTTGACTCAAATATATTCCGTCAGCACTACGAGCCACTTCAAGACCAAGAAAGTACTTAAGTGTGCCCAAGTCCTTCATGTGAAAACAGCTTCCCAAATATGTCTTAAAAACAGAAATGGCGGAAGCATCGTTGCCAGCAATGACAAGATCGTCCACATAAACAAGGACAAAGAGACGGACCTTATCTCGTGAGAATGTAAATAAAGAGTAATCCGAGTAGGACTGCCGAAACCCATAATCCCGCAATGCCGTGGCCAATTTGGCAAACCAACGGTAGCGGTGCACATCGCATGCACCATACAGAGATTTCTTTAAACGACACACCATACCTTCTCTACCACGACTGAATCCAGGAGGTAGTCGCATGTACACTTCCTCGTTTAAATCACCATGTAAAAATGCATTGTGGACATCCATTTGATGGAGTTCCCAATTATTAACAGCTGCAACGGAAAGAAAAGCACGAATAGTAACCATTTTGACAACTGGAGCGAATGTTTCACCATAGTCCAATCCCTCTATTTGATGATTGCCAAAAACAACCAATCGAGCCTTAAATCGCTCAACAGAACCGTCGGAGTTTTATTTAATTTTGTACACCCAACGGCAACCAAGGGCCTTTTTATCTGCCGGCAGTGTCGTGAGCTCCCACGTTTCATTGCGTTCAAGAGCATCAATTTCATCTTTCATGGCGACACACCATTTTTCATCTCGTATTGCTTCTTTAAAAGAAGGTGGTTCTGTATTCTCAGTGATTGCTGTAAGGAAAACTCGATGTTTCGAAGAAAAAGAATGAGAATCAATATAATTTGCTAAGGAATAAGGGGTACCTGAGGGCGACGATTCCGGACTTGGTGAGCGCGAGGAATTTGGACTTCGTGCGGTGCCAAGAACGTAACCTTTCAGACGGGAATTCGGGTATTTTTGTCGTCGACCACGGCCCATATCAGCAAGACCCGGATCAGCAGCTGTACTCATGTCACCCGTATCAACCACCGAACCCGCGGAGCCTGCCTGTTCCACATCCTGACCCGCGGACTCCCCCTGCCCAGTGGGCTCACCCTGACCCGTGGACTCCCCCTGACCCGTGGGCCCCCCCTGACCCGTGGACCCCCCCTGATCCGTGGGACTTGGCGGATCATCAAGCACAGTATCCCTGGTACCATTAAAGGGGGTATCTATAGGGACAATAGGAGGAGAGACGGAGGGAATTGATGGAGCGTAGGGAAAAATATCTTCATGAAAAATAACGTCACGCGAGACAAAATAAGTGGCGGTGTCAAGATCATATAATTTCCAACCCTTTTGAGTATGAGGGTAACCCACAAACATACATTTTCGCCCCCGTTTTTCGAACTTATCCCCACGGGTAAATTGATTATGCGCGAAACACAAGCAACCAAAGACGCGCAAATTTGTGTAAGACGGAGGATTACCATAAAGACACTCATAAGGGGTTTTATTATCAAGCAAAGGGGAAGGGGTGCGGTTTATTAAATGCGCTGCAGTGAGAATACATTCTCCCCAGAAATCCTTAGGCAAATTGGCTTGAAAAAGAAGAGCACGACCGACATTTAAAATATGACGGTGTTTGCGCTCGACACGACCATTTTGTTGAGGTGTGCCGACACAAGAAGTCTGAAAATGAATCCCATGCTGAAAGAAATAACCAGCCATACAGTTAAACTCATTCCCATTGTCACTTTGGACTATTTGGACAGATTTCGAAAATTGTTTATCAACCATGGCCAAAAAATGCATAAACATGTCAGTGACCTCCGTCTTATCAACCAACAAATAGACCCAAGTTGCCCTTGAAAAATCATCAACAATTGTAAGAAAATACTTCGCACCACAAGAAGAGGCAACACGATAGGGGCCCCAAAGATCACAATGAATTAATTCAAAAATAACGGTTGCTCGTTTATCATTCAAAGAAAAACTATTACGGTGCTGTTTGGCAAAATGGCAAGTCTCACAAACAGAAGGCTTACTAAAATTTAGACTACTAGCAAAAGAAATAGCTTTGAAAGCTTTATTCGACGGATGACCCAACCGTTGATGCCAGAGAGAAACGGAGCCTGTCTGAACAGAATTCACCACTGGTTTCTTGGCACCCGCACAAATCCAATAGAGACCGTCTCGCAGCTCACCTACTCCAATCGTCGTCCTCGTAGAAGGGACCTGAATAAGACAAGATTCCTTAGCAAAAACAAACAAAAAATCAGAAGCAACAATAAGCTGAGAGACGGAAATGAGATTGCAAGCCAAGCTTGGAACATATAAGACATCATGAAGGGTCAATGATTCATTAATAAACACGGAGCCCATAATTGTTGAGACAACCTGCTGCCCATTTGGAAGCCCAACTGGCCGAGAAGAAATAGTACGTGGTGCTTCTAAACATGACAAATTTCCGGTGACGTGATTAGAAGCACCCGTATCAAGAATCCAATAAAACATACCGCTTAGTCGATCAGAAGCAGAGATATTATTTGTTGACACACCGGCATGGACAAGGTTCGCTTGGACAGTAGGAGTTGCACCAGCCGTGGACCCATTAGACGATCCAGAGGCAGCTGCCGAAGCCTGCCCAGCACCCGTTGACCCGTACCCAGCAGAACCACGAGTCGAATTCCTCGACTTACTACGTGCGCGACGAAGCTCAGCCAAAGTACGTGGTCTATCGCCCCACCATTCGGGAAATCGCTGTGACTTAATATAGCAATTATTAACATCGTGACCACGAGTCTCGCAATGTTTGCAGAAAAAATTTTCACGCTCCCCCCTCTCCTGGTCACGCAACACCCGCCAATCAACACCAGAACTCGGAGTGGCAAAGGCAACCACATCCGAGGCATCAACAGTAGGAGTAGGAGAAGTACGTAATCGCTCCTCTTGGAGAACAACATGGTAGGCACGACTCAAAGAGGGAAGAGGGTCAAGCTGAAACTGTTGTGAGCGAACATTCGAATATAAAGTCGGATCAAGACCCATAAAAAACTGATGTAAACGCTCGTTGTCTAAACGTTTAATAGCAGCCGGGCCAATATTACACTCACACTTACCGCATTTACACGCAAAGGGAGGTTCATGAGCAGCTAGGGAATCCCAAAGCGATTTTATCTTACCATAATAGGTCGTAACATCCATACCTTTGGTTTGTTTGCAGTCACGTAATTGAGTCTTGAGGCCGTGTATCTTCGACCCATCAACCACCGAGAACTGGGCTTCTAATTCGGACCAGAGAACCGAGGCATCCTCGGCATAGGAAATCGCGTGGAGCAAAGAGGGATCGATCGTATGACGAATCCATTGAATGATTGTGCATTGAACGACTTCCCAGTTGTCAAGGTCATATTTTTCAGTCGGCTTTTTGATTGAGCCGTCAACAAAACCGTATTTGCGACGAGACTTCAAGGACATCTTCATGGAGTTTCGCCAGTCATCGTAGTTATCATGTCGGAGAGTAACGTGAGAAATTTTGGCACCAGGGACATCGCTTGGTCCGAGGTAATAGGGATTGGAAAAGTCGAGCTTCGGTGGCTCGAGTTTATCGTCACCAGACATCGTGGCGGCGTGTATGATCTTCGTGATATAGGGTTTGCTGTTTTTTTTTTTTTTTTTTTGTAGGGTTTAGAGAGAACCTGGAAACCTGATACCATGTTAAGAAACAATAGACAGGAAGTTGTGTTTATTATTGATCATCAGAAACGTTTATATAGTTACAACCATGGGCCACTATTAGAAAAGCTATATTTAGGAAATCTAATACGAATAGGAATATTATTCCTTAACAATCATCTTTCACCCAATCAATTTCCTTCTTCGCCAAATGAGTGTTAATACTCTTCTAATTATCCACTTGTTATCAAAGATGGCTCTCTTTCTTTTCTTCGACTTTTCTACATTTTAAGTTTGATTTGATTGCTACTTTAACGTGTACTGTGGACTAATTTAACAATTTTTTTAATTAGCTATTAATGGATAGTCTTAGTGGGTTGGGTTAATTAATTTGGTGGGTCTTGTTTAATTTTTCATTTTGGATTTGCTTTTTGATGTGTTTGTAGTCAGTGTTGAGGGTAGTGGTAGTGAGAGGTCAAATTAATTTACATGTTGCATTATAATTTTTTGTCATTATTACTATAATTTAATTGTAATTTTTGTAGTTATGACCTTGGATTGAGTTAATGTGTTAACGTGATAGGCAAAATGGGGTATGAGATGCGTTAGTTATAATATCGAATATATTTATATTCTTAACAAGCGTATATAGAATTCAGGCAAAAAGTGTACGTACGATAGAAAAACTTGTACCTACACTCTAAAAAAGTGTATATAGAATTCCGGTAAAAATTGTATCTAGGATAAAAAAAAAGTGTATCTACATTCTTAAAAAGTGTATTTAGGATACAAAAAAAAGTGTATCTACATTTTAAAAAAGTGTATATAGAATTCCGGTAAAAAGTGTATCTATGACAGTTAAAAGTGTATCCGGTGAGAACGATCATTCGGTGAGAACTGTGAGAACAAAAATTGGAATATATATATATATATCTCAAGTACACTTGAGAATATCGTATGTGCGTTTTTTACCCGAATTCTATACACACTTTTTCAGAAGGTAGATACACTTTTTTCTATCTTATATACACTTTTTACCAAAAATCTATATATACACTTTTTAAAGATGTATATACACTTTTTTATATTATAGATACACTTTTTACGAGATATATGTAATGTATCTGGTATCATAATTAACGTATCTAATACTCCCTCCTATTCACTATATTTTTCCCCTTTCATTTTTGCACAAGAAATAAGAAAGTGAATTTGGACCACACAAAACACACTACCCCACATGCAATTTAATTTGGACCACACAAATCAACCCAAAAAAGAAAATAGGGAAGAAAACCCGAATAATCCGAATAAGGAAATAGGGAAAAATATAGTGAATAGGAGGGAGTAATATTTTGAATGGTTCAAATAAATCAATAGCTAAAATTATATTATAACCTGCACTAACCAAGCTCACGCAAACACACAAATTCAATAATTAAATCACATTTCATATACACACAAGATCAGATGGAACAAATCCACGTTTGTCTAAAAAAGATGGAACAAATCGACATATTACCAACATGAATCAACATTTCCAGGCCGTCGAAGACGATAAGACACAGACCCACCAGAATACGACCGTCATATTGAGTCGATTTATGTAATCGAAACCGCCACAAGTCAAGCTCAAACTCCATAATTGACACATTGGGAACCGAGCTGGATCGAACGAGTCATGTGGATGGAGTTTGAGCGCAGAGGAGACGAGATGTTGGCGCGGAGGAGACGAGATAGTATCCAACTAACACAATACCCCACTCACTAACTAACTAACTCACTGAATCATAATCCACTAATTAAATTATTCACTCTAAGGTTTAAATAATCATATTCCACAAATCCCAACATTCTCATTTTTGAACACAAATCGTCATCTATCAATCTCCATCACCACCTCAGGTTGCCATTGTCGGAGATCCGACATCACCTCGCCGGTGTGCATTAAATTGCGACATCATGAGAAATCAACATCTCGTCTCCTCCGCGCCAAAACTCCATCAAGCTGCCACTATCTGATTCTCTCCTTTGCACTCGAGCCCAGTTGCCACCGAAGTCTCTGCAACACCATTACGCAACAACAGCAGCTTGACCTTCGACCACATTCCGACGCCGAACTCAAACACCTTCAATCATCCACTCTTTCTCGGCCAGATACTAATTCAACATCACCTTTGCTTTCTCCTTCCAACCATCCTCAGTTTGGGCTACAAAATTCCATACAAAATCAATCTGCGCTTACACCAAATTAATGTATCTCGTGTCTATATTGATGTATCTCAAAGTAATTTTAATGTACCTAGTAATTAATTTTGTGTATCTATGTTAAAATACATTAAAACAGTGGTTAGATACATCAAAAATTAGTGTAGATACCTTGAAATAGAAGGGAAACCAACGAAGAGGAGGAGCTGAGGTAATTGTCGCCGATGACTTGAAATATATATATATATATATATATATATATATATATATATATATATATGTGGACAAGGCCCTCGGGAACTGCGTCCGCGGGATCCACACCAGGCATAATCGACTCGAGGTTCTTTCGAATCGAATTAAGACATATTAGAGTCGCCACCAAGTTTTTTGGGAACTTGGAAACGTTCAAGTCAACTTTACACCTTTCATCGAAAAGCATAAAGCCAATCGACTACGAGTGATTAAAGATAAAGACTTGTACCCTATATCACTCGATTTGAATGACTCTCGTAATCCAATGGTATTTAGACGGATCCACAAACCATAGATCTTGAGTAAGGGGTGATGGTACGTGTTAGGAAGCCCATAAGGACACCTAACCCCGCCCGTCGATAACGGCCTCTACTAAGTCAAGTGTCGGATTTCAAACAAGGTCATAGCTACTACGATGTATGATATGCAAACGTTGTTTTAACCCTATCATGTGACAACAATTTCTATGTCGTTTTAGATGCAACTAAACTAACTTTGTCAAAGTTGTAATTTAGCATGTGGGTTGATTGATCTAACAACATACAAAACAAAGCAAACAAGGCTTAAGGGGGAATGGGGGAGCCGTTGGGATCTACCTATTACAAACCAGGCATTTCATGCCGACACGACAACAAATTAAAGATACAACTCGATCTAAATACAAAGCTATACACACGACGCAATACGCGACCGTTTGGCCTAGAAAACCATGCACAAGAGGGGTGACTCACGGCCTACATGACACACGGCCTTGGGTCACTCCTCGTGATGTGTGCTCTCGCTCAATCTCATCGAATTAGACATAGGGCCACGCGCCAAAGCATGCATTAGCATAAACCGGGCCATGTTGCTTTAAACAACATGCGGTTTACTACGCTCCTACAAGCATTGGGGAACAAACGTCTAACCAAACAAGACTAAGGGTTTAAGAAATCATTTGACTCGATAAAAGAAGACTAATTACAAACAAATTACAAAACGCGACTCAAAGAAACATAAATTAATTACAAGTGACAAGACAAATAAAGAACGAACGATGCAAAAACAAACGCAATAGGAAAGGCCAAAGGCCACGGCCAAAACCAAACAGACTACCCTAAGTCCTAGGTTAGGTTCATTAGTTAGATCGAATGATTGCGAAACGGATTAGAAAATGAATTAGAAAACAAGTTACAAACGACGTTGATCGATTGAAAAGAGGTTCTGCAATTGTGTATTCTACACAGCTCAAAAGGGGTCAAATTAGGTCAAGTTCGCTAATTAATTTAACTCATCGAGTGTTAATAAGAAGGTGCTAATCACGCACTCTTATACTAGCGAGAAATTAGGCGAAAAGAAAGATGTATTCAATTAGGTTATAGAATTGTTAATCAATTTTTAAAGCTATGTCGATGCCACCTAACATGTCTAATTAGGTTATTAAATTAATCTAATGTCGTCTAAATATGTCATATATTAACAATCAGAGGTTAAACTAACATACAACGGATCCTAGGGTGTATCGAATTGGCCGAAATAACAAAGGGGTCAAAAGCGAAGAGCGAAGTTAGAAACTCGTTTTATTTATGCCCTACCTTGAACACGAGGATATGTAAATGAGACGGGGGTGTACGACCGACTGAAGTAGCGGTTTCTTTTCCCATCTCAAGTCAACGCGGGTGTTCATGGTGGTACTTTAACTCATACTCGGACTAAACTAGTTTCATAGTTAATTAAACGATAAACAAAGCGATAAACGAAATAAAACGAGACAATAAAAAAACAAACATAAAACAAACGAAATAAAAGAGAAAAGAGGAGGATTTGATGCACCCTCAACCTACATGTATCGTTGACACCGTCTTGGGTCGTAATCGATGGTAGATTTTATCTCGAGAGGCCGTCGTCGACGAAGAAATAAAGCAACACGCGTTTTTTGACAAATCTGGACAGCAACTTTCAAACGATGATATCTCCCTCGTTTCACGACGAAAATTCGATTTAAAAGATGTTTTGAAAACTAGAAAGAGAAGAGAACAGAGATCTTAAAGCAACCCCTGCTCGTTTTGAGTTATTGGGCACGAAAAACGAGCACAAACAGAATCTGGACAGACAGAAAAACACAAAAACAGAGTGTATAACACTCTGTTTTTCGAGGGAATTCGTGTACTCTCAAGGGCAATTTGGCTCGTAAATCTTTGTCTAATGTGTAGATGGATGTTGTATGGTTAATTAGGAACAAGAAACTCGAATTTTGATGGAGGTTTGAAGGAGGAACGAATTTTATTTCGAAGAGGACACACAAACTGTTCCAGTTTGGATGTCGGTTTTGTGGAGGGTTTTTGAGAGGCAATTAGGGTTTGTTTCTGAGGTTTAAAGCTTGTGAGTGAAGGTAGGATGTATGGAGAACTTAGATTAATGAATGTATGGTGAAGGGGTGGTATTTATAAGGAGTTAAAGTAGGGTAAAAGAGAGGGAGAGGCAGTCGGGCCTGCTCACGCATAGCTGCTGTCCAGCAGCTTTTGTGAGGGTTTGAGAGGGGTTTTCTTGGTGATTAAGCTAGGGTAATATGGGTAGGATACTAGGGTATGGGTTAGGGTTAATGGGTACGGGTTTTGGTGGTATTTGGAGCGGGTTTTGGGCTCGGGATTTGAGCTGCAAAACAGGGGGCTGCTCGTGTATATGCGGGCTGTTTGGGGGTGTTTGGGATGGAATTTGGGCCGTGGTTATGGGGGTTCGAACTGGGTTGGATGGGTAGAGGCTTAGGTTGGTTAGTGTACTCGATATTCGTGCCAACTCGTAAAGAAAACGGGCCCAAAAACCGAGCTAAAATCGAGCTCAAAAACATGCTTCTAAAACGAGTTTTCTTCGCTTTTAAAATCGATTTTTCAAATCAATTAACACATTAAAATAAATGATTTTTCAAATCAAATATATTCATAAAATGATTTTTCGAATCAATTATTTATTTTATTTTCAATAAAATAAACTTGGGAAAATAAATTCAAAATAAAATAAAATAAATTGAATTCACCTCAAAAAAACCATAATTTAAATATCATTTAAAATGATAAAATGAACTCACTAAAAAAACATTAATTTAAATATCATTTAAATTAATAAAATACTTCATCGACGACGCCCATTCTACATCGTAAAACGAGCTCCAAATAATGACAATGACAACTAAAGAATACATGTGTCCTATCATCATCGGGTGTTTGTCGGGTTCTCTATAAATTCCAATATCGACGGATACGGGTATCTATAGAGCCCCCACTTTGACTGAGGCTTGGACAAGGCGAAAGTCAAAGTATACCCCAGTCCCTCTCGACCGAGGATTCTTCGGTCGTTTATAGTCCATTAGACTTGCGTATATAAGCTCGCTTGACCATAAGAAGAGACCATACCTGAAACTTCGTTGGGGATTGACTCTCGCTTCTGTTGTGTCAAATTATCGTCGTTGGTCGTCGACCCATAAAATTGCATATATGGTGGATTGAGCCTTATCCTTAGGCACCTACGTATCCGTTTCTGACGGAATCAAACCCGCGTCGTAGTTCGGCAACTGCTGACACATGCCCAAAACTTATCATCTGCTGGCACTTGTCTGAATGGAACGGGACTTTCCAAAGAGGTTGCCGCCGCTTTCATCATTTGCTTTCAGCTACGGAATTCTTCCATTTCATACTCTTGTATTGAATTGAATTCTGAGTGGATGTCATCCTTTACATCTTGATAATGGTCTCTGAAGCCAACGGCTTCAGAGCCCCCAGTTTGTGATAGCTCTAAAGTCGAAGACTTTAGAGCCCCCAGTTGAAGCATATCCTGCTATATTTGAAACATAGAAAATGTACTAGCAATAATCATCACATAAGCACATTTGGGTCATCGATCCTAAAATTAGATCATTTAAAAGATTGGGTCATCGACCCGAAAATTGAATTTGAAAATTTTGAATGATTGGGTCATCGACCCGAATTTTGAATCACTTAGAATATTGGGCCATCGACCCGAGGTTTGAAGTTGAAGTGCTGGAATGTTGGATCGTCGACCTAAAAAAAAATTTGAAATGAATCATTTGGATGTTGGGTCGTCGACCCAAAATTTGATTTTGAACTCTGAGGTTTGAACCTTGACTTGGATCATCTATCCATAATTCGCAAAAAGTTTTTGAAATTTCGGAATTCTGAAATTTTTTGAAATCGAACCTTGATGGGTGAGCATGAAATACGACTCAGACACTCTGTATGACTCGTAAACAACGTGGGCGTAGCCCGCTACCGTAAAACAAAAAGGAAAATAAAACCGTAAGTGTGCACGGGTTTTAATTCAAATATTGAATTGTTGGGGGTAGAAAAAATTGGCCATTCTGACGCCAGAAGATGACAAACGGGAATCACAAGGTCGTCGGACTTGGGAATAAGATTTCGTATGGCATGGGCGTGCTCCCGAGGGCACACGGGAATCAAGATCACTTGGCATTGACAAGGTGGATTAAACTCACGGAACAACAACGTTGGCTTCGCCCAGACACTAAACACAGACTGATTTTATGAGCACACTTAGACATCACACATGACTTTCGTTGGGAACATTTTGTCACTCTTCTCCTCGCCTCCTTTCTTTTCAGCGAGTTTCATCATTTCTTGCCACCGCCTTCTTTCTTTTCAGCGGGCTTTTACTATTTTTCTTCCACGCCTTCATTCTTTTCAGCGGGTTTTTCATATTTTCTGTTCCCAACACAAACCTACATCTATATGACTCGGCATCTTCCTAAACCGTTCGATAAAGCTCATTCTGAGACTTGATACTATTCATCTGAACCTATATCCTTATCCTAGCCTACATCGAGTGCTAAGACCGACTCAAACAAAGGTGGCTTCATTTGGACTTGGTTAAGACCCGTAAGAAACCGACAAGATGACAACTTGGTTGATGAGTGGATTGAATCCCTTATTCTGAAGGACTGCCTACGTATTCGCGTGGAGCGAAATCAAATCCGACGTAGTTCGATCAAGGTGCATTAAATTGGCATTTTGATTGTGTGTACACACTCGAAGGTTTCACCTAAGGTATCATGTCATATCCCATTCTAGCCTGTAAGGTACCGTTAAATCCCGTGTCTAGGGTTGGTACAAAAGGTTGTGGTTCTTTGGGATGTGGAGCTTGGTAAAAAATAGGTTTGAAAGGTAAACCATCATTCTGAAGGTTCGTTTTGTGGTGTTAAGGCCAAGGGCTATGGCTGCTGATGTGGTTAGAATGAGTGTCTCGGGTTTGATGAACCACGAGTGCAAATGGGTTGAAAAATGATGTGGGTTCAAATCTCCATATCTGGACCCTAAAGGTCAAAAAAACAAAGACAAGCGGAATAATTCTCAAAATTCCTGACTATCCCCTTGTAACTGTCTCAGGAAGGACTTAGAGGGTAAAGAGGTCACTACTTAAGCTTTTGGGCTTCGCCCATTGAACTTCAACTATGGGTACTTGACTTGAATTCTGGCTTCCGTAACTTCGACATTCGACCAAAAAGCATTCCGCAATGACTTCAACATCTTTTTTCTTTTTTCTTTTTCTTTCATCACTTTTCTTTTTTCATTTTTTCATTTCTTTTTTTCATTTTTCCAATTTTTCTCTTTTTCTCATTTTTTCATTCTTTTTCATCCTTTTTCTCTCTTTGAAAATGATCTTCTATTCATTCTCTTAGTCATAAATTGATACACCTTGAAAACTGGGCTTCGCCAACTAATTTGGGTAGGAACTAACAATTCCTTGTTAGAACGGATTGATTTCTTCTCTCTTCGAGATGGGATGATTTTGTTGGGGAAAAGGCTTGCCTTCCATCATCGATAGGGGAAACAAGGAGCTAGTCCGGGTTTGTCCTAGAATCATCTAAAAGCTTGTCTTAAGCACTGGTTCTGATGGAGGTTTTCTACCGCCAGACATGGAATAGGTAAAGGAATCAAACACAGGATCCTAGTGTACCTTACATTTTGAAACGGGACATATTTCTACCCCAGGGATGCCTTTGAGTGTGTTGTGCATTTTATCATGTTTTCGGAATGATTGAGGATTGAAAACAAGAGATATTTGGAAACGAAACTGCAACTTTTTATTGGGATGACAAATGCTTAAAAGACTCGAAGGAACGATTCCTAGGACACACCCTAGGTCATCGTGGAACAAACGACTCAACTTTAGGAAAAGAAAGTCCTAGACTCGACTCGACTAAGATAAGAAAACAGATCCCGACTCATAATTTTCAAATCTGGTCTTGAGCTTTCCTTTGTTCAGCTGTCAGCTTAGATGCTCGGCTCTGATCCTTGATCCCTTTGATGGTCTGCCTCCATCCTGAGGTAGTCCTCTGAGGATCTACGCCAGTGATGAAGGTTGGTGAATCGAATTGTCCTTTATTAACTCCGTTAACGAAATGAGTACATTCTGGAGCAAGACTCCCGACTTGAATTTCATTCTTCGGGTTTGCCAAGAATTCAAAGCAATCCACAAATATCTTCCCGATGAACACCCCTTTCAAGTGACATGGGCGTATAAGATGTGAATAATCGACATTGTCTTCGACAGAAACAAAGTTGGAGTGATCGCCAAATGGATTGGTGATGTTATTAGGTTTAACAGCTGGGATCGGGAGCGTTCCGTTCTCAATCATGTCTTGGATTTCGTGCTTCAGTCGATAGCACCTTTCAGTATCATGGCCTTTCCCTTGATGAAAGGCACAGTAGGCATTTGGTTTATACCATTTACCTTGTTGATCAGCAGGAGGGTCCGGAGTTGGACCAATAGGCTTCAGCTTTCCTTGGGCTATGAGCCTTTGGAGAGCGTATGTATAAGTGCATCCGATATCGGTGAATGCCCTAGGTGTTTGGCGCTGCGACTTCTTCGATTGCCCTTCTAAGAGATTGATGGCTTCTTCAATATGGGTCGTTGCTGGGGCCTTGCCCTTAGACGATGAGGCCCCTTGGTACCCTTCCGGCTTTTCAGCCTCTGCCCTTATGACATCATCTTCTACCTTTATCCCGATTCTTATCAATTCTTTGAAAGAGCCAAAATTCTGGTATTTCAGAGCATTGCGGTAAATAGGTCGTAGATTCTTTACGAACTTATCTACCATTTCAACTTCGTCAGGCTTCTTGGCTAACTTCACGCTTTCAGCGCGCCATCTTGCAGGGAATTCAGTAAAGCCTTCTTTGTCTTTCTGTGTCATCACCTCCAACGTTCTTATGTTGGTTTGAATCTCGACATTATCAGCATAGTGCTTACAGAACTCCACCGTAATATCTTCGAAAGTGGAGAAGTTCTTAAGGTCAAGATTATAGAACCACGCCTTCGGGTGTTCATCCAGAGATTGGGCAAAAATTTCAGAGAGCATGTCAGCAGGTACTCCCTTCAGTGCTAAGTACCCTTTATAGGCCTTAACATGGTGGACTGGATCTTCGGTGCCCTTGAACTTTGGGATGTCAGTGAGCACCATGTTTGTGGGCAACTTATCCTGAACTGGAGCATAAGCCCTAGCATTTTCGTAGTGGATGTTCTTCCCCTGGGAGAGTTTCAGACGGTCTTCGATGAACTTGAACCGTTTCTCCAGATCAGTCAGAAGTGGAGGGGAATCTTCACCCAGCTTAGATTCGATTGCATCCATTCAGGTCATCATGAGGTTCACGGCCTCAGTGAGCTTGTTAACATCATCTTCCATTGCTTGACGTCGGGTTTTTGGCGGCCTTTCTACAAAAAACCCCGTACTGAGTCAATATTTAAAGTAAGAGCCCCTGCACACTTAAGGACACGACCCCAACTTGACTCAAACAAAGACTCGACTTGAGATTGACTAAGCAGAGGTTCGACTCACGGTTGGATCTAGTCCTTGGTTCATTTTAGACTCGACAAAACGACATGACTCAAACTGTCATAAATCGGTTATAAACCGGACTCGGTGTGGCCAAACCCGTGATTGGACTAACATAGCCCATAGGTTCGGGTGAAACGCCCTAAATGGCCTAGCTTGGGCGTTTTTGTGGACTATCCTAGACCAAAAAGGTCGACCAACATGACTCAAGGCCCAAGAGGTGAGCTTGGGTGACCCAACAAGGTCGTGTTCTAGACTCTTAGAACGAAACACACCCGGCCTAACACGGCCATGACCTGGACACGACTTGACGCATTTCATGCTTGGTTGAGGTTCGAGAGGCATTTTGGATTGGTTTTGAAAAAAACGAAAGATTGATTCGAAAATGAGATTTGAAATGGGCAGCATGCCGGCTATAAAAGCTCATTTTGGGCCGAAAATTCTAGTCCTATTTGGGCAGCATTCCGCGTTTTTAAAACCATGCTATTTTGAAAGTAAGTTGTTCAAAAGTTCGGTTTTGAAAAGGACATGGGAAATTTCGAAAAGACTCGGGAAAACAATTTGCACATTGTCATTCTCATGTTACAAGGATGTATGCTCCTAGACATCTCTAAGTCTCGGCAAGTCTTCTACAAGAAGGTCTATGCCCTCCATCCTTTTGCGGTCTTATAGAGCAAGGTGTCTTAAGGTAGAGTACCTAGAAGATTGTCCCCACCATCAAGAACCACGCGAGGTGAAGTGGAAGCGAGCAATGTGCAGCTTCCTAGCATAGTGGGACGTCGCCCCCCACGCATCACGAAGAAACGTTGGGACGGCCCGGGCAAGTCCTTAAGGGTTTATGCATGAATCGTAGCACTATGAGTAATGTTTTACTTTCCAACACTTTCTTTTCAAGTTTCACCTCGGAGGAAAAGACCCTAGAAACAAAGTGTAACTAGTCCTCTTTTCCCAGTGAGTCGCCAAATCAGTGGACAAGGCCCTCGGGAACTGCGTCCGCGGGATCCACACCAGGCATAATCGACTCGAGGTTCTTTCCAATCGAATTAAGACATATTAGAGTCGCCACCAAGTTTTTTGGGAACTTGGAACCGTTCAAGTCAACTTTACACCTTTCATCGAAAAGCATAAAGCCAATCGACTACGAGTGATTAAAGATAAAGACTTGTACCCTATATCACTCGATTTGAATGACTCTCGTAATCCAATGGTATTTAGACGGATCCACAAACCATAGATCTTGAGTAAGGGGTGAGGGTACGTGTTAGGAAGCCCATAAGGACACCTAACCCCGCCCGTCGATAACGGCCTCTACTAAGTCAAGTGTCGGATTTCAAACAAGGTCATAGCTACTACGATGTATGATATGCAAACGTTGTTTTAACCCTATCATGTGACAACAATTTCTATGTCGTTTTAGATGCAACTAAACTAACTTTGTCAAAGTTGTAATTTAGCATGTGGGTTGATTGATCTAACAACATACAAAACAAAGCAAACAAGGCTTAAGGGGGAATGGGGGAGCCGTTGGGATCTACCTATTACAAACCAGGCATTTCATGCCGACACGACAACAAATTAAAGATACAACTCGATCTAAATACAAAGCTATGCACACGACGCAATACGCGACCGTTTGGCCTAGAAAACCGTGCACAAGAGGGGTGACTCACGGCCTACATGACACACGGCCTTGGGTCACTCCTCGTGATGTGTGCTCTCGCTCAATCTCATCGAATTAGACATAGGGCCATGCGCCAAAGCATGCATTAGCATAAACCGGGCCATGTTGCTTTAAACAACATGCGGTTTACTACGCTCCTACAAGCATTGGGGAACAACCGTCTAACCAAACAAGACTAAGGTTTTAAGAAATCATTTGACTCGATAAAAGAAGACTAATTACAAACAAATTACAAAACGCGACTCAAAGAAACATAAATTAATTACAAGTGACAAGACAAATAAAGAACGAACGATGCAAAAACAAACGCAATAGGAAAGGCCAAAGGCCACGGCCAAAACCAAACAGGCTACCCTAAGTCCTAGGTTAGGTTCATTAGTTAGATCGAATGATTGCGAAACGGATTAGAAAATGAATTAGAAAACAAGTTATAAACGACGTTGATCGATTGAAAAGAGGTTCTGCAATTGTGTATTCTACACGGCTCAAAAGGGGTCAAATTAGGTCAAGTTCGCTAATTAATTTAACTCATCGAGTGTTAATAAGAAGGTGCTAATCACGCACTCTTATACTAGCGAGAAATTAGGCGAAAAGAAAGATGTATTCAATTAGGTTATAGAATTGTTAATCGATTTTTAAAGCTATGTCGATGCCACCTAACATGTCTAATTAGGTTATTAAATTAATCTAATGTCGTCTAAATATGTCATATATTAACAATCAGAGGTTAAACTAACATACAACGGATCCTAGGGTGTATCGAATTGGCCGAAATAACAAAGGGGTCAAAAGCGAAGAGCGAAGTTAGAAACTCGTTTTATTTATGCCCTACCTTGAACACGAGGATATGTAAATGAGACGGGGGTGTACGACCGACTGAAGTAGCGGTTTCTTTTCCCATCTCAAGTCAACGCGGGTGTTCATGGTGGTACTTTAACTCATACTCGGACTAAACTAGTTTCATAGTTAATTAAACGATAAACAAAGCGATAAACGAAATAAAACGAGACAATAAAAAAACAAACATAAAACAAACGAAATAAAAGGGAAAAGAGGAGGATTTGATGCACCCTCAACCTACATGTATCGTTGACACCGTCTTGGGTCGTAATCGATGGTAGATTTTATCTCGAGAGGCCGTCGTCGACGAAGAAATAAAGCAACACGCGTTTTTTGACAAATCTGGACAGCAACTTTCAAACGATGATATCTCCCTCGTTTCACGACGAAAATTCGATTTAAAAGATGTTTTGAAAACTAGAAAGAGAATAGAACAGAGATCTTAAAGCAACCCCTGCTCGTTTTGAGTTATTGGGCACGAAAAACGAGCACAAACAGAACTGGACAGACAGGAAAAACCGCGAAAACAGAGTGTATAACACTCTGTTTTTCGAGGGAATTCGTGTACTCTCAAGGGCAATTTGGCTCGTAAATCTTTATCTAATGTGTAGATGGATGTTGTATGGTTAATTAGGAACAAGAAACTCGAATTTTGATGGAGGTTTGAAGGAGGAACGAATTTTATTTCGAAGAGGACACACAAACTGTTCCAGTTTGGATGTCGGTTTTGTGGAGGGTTTTTGAGAGGCAATTAGGGTTTGTTTCTGAGGTTTAAAGCTTGTGAGTGAAGGTAGGATATATGGAGAACTTAGAGTAATGAATGTATGGTGAAGGGGTGGTATTTATAAGGAGTTAAAGTAGGGTAAAAGAGAGGGAGAGGCAGTCGGGCCTGCTCACGTATAGCTGCTGTCCAGCAGCTTTTGTGAGGGTTTGAGAGGGGTTTTCTTGGTGATTAAGCTAGGGTAATATGGGTAGGATACTAGGGTATGGGTTAGGGTTAATGGGTACGGGTTTTGGTGGTATTTGGAGCGGGTTTTGGGCTCGGGATTTGAGCTGCAAAACAGGGGGGCTGCTCGTGTATATGCGGGCTGTTTGGGGGGTGTTTGGGATGGAATTTGGGCCGTGGTTATGGGGGTTCGAACTGGGTTGGATGGGTAGAGGCTTAGGTTGGTTAGTGTACTCGATATTCGTGCCAACTCGTAAAGAAAACGGGCCCAAAAACCGAGCTAAAATCGAGCTCAAAAACATGCTTCTAAAACGAGTTTTCTTCGCTTTTAAAATCAATTTTTCAAATCAATTAACACATTAAAATAAATGATTTTTCAAATCAAATATATTCATAAAATGATTTTTCGAATCAATTATTTATTTTATTTTCAATAAAATAAACTTGGGAAAATAAATTCAAAATAAAATAAAATAAATTGAATTCACCTCAAAAAAACCATAATTTAAATATCATTTAAAATGATAAAATGAACTCACTAAAAAAACATTAATTTAAATATCATTTAAATTAATAAAATACTTCATCGACGACGCCCATTCTACATCGTAAAACGAGCTCCAAATAATGACAATGACAACTAAAGAATACATGTGTCCTATCATCATCGGGTGTTTGTCGGGTTCTCTATAAATTCCAATATCGACGGATACGGGTATCTACAATATATATATATATATATATATATATATATATATATATATATATATATATATATATATAGAGAGAGAGAGAGAGAGAGAGAGAGAGAGTCAAGATCCGGTGAGAACGATCATTCGGTGAGAACAAACCTTATCCCTTAGATTAGAGTGAAATCAACGGCTAATGAAATTTCCAATTAAACCAATCAAACCATTAACTTCTCCCCTGCTTTCTTCGTTTTATTGAAAACCCCCAACCCCATTTTTTTAGTTGACAAATCAATTTTTTGTTCACCATTATTAACGATATAAAGTCAGCCCACATTAACACTATCACCATCTCCTTCTTCACCTATCACCAAGCAACAGTCCGACGTTCAATACGCATGCGAATTTGTCTCTATGCCCGACACTTCTCTTCTTATTCCTCTCTACTCGTTTTCGGCTCCTGCGCAAACGCCGAGGTACCACCGGCGAAAGGACCAGGCGTCGAATTGGACGGTCTTCATCAGCCACGCCGTCTAAGGTTGTTGAAAATCTCGCCGGAGTCGTCTATTGTGGTGGTTGTTGGAGTCCCTGCAAATTTGAGGCAACCAATTTGATGCGTGACCACTCGTTATCGTCTCTCAAAATAATGTATCTACACCGTTATTTTATGTATCTAAACTCTATTTTAATGTATCTACCGCATTAATACACCAAAATTGTTCCTAGATACATTAAAAACTGCTTGAGATACATCATTGTGAGGACTAGATACACAACATACACTATATTACTATCAGATTAATTGAATGGGTTTTTTTGAAGGAGGGCAGAATAAGAGGAGAAATTATTAGTCATGGTAGTTGAGGGTGAGAATCTGAGTGTATGGTGAGGTTAATACGGCGACTCGATCTGTGTTGTTGCTTGCATCAGACGCTGAACACTTTGATTGCGGTACCATCAACAACGAGAAATAGCAGGTTGGTATGGGCGTAAAAGAGAAATGCCCGAACTGTCGACGGTGACTAAAGGGCGGTCTGTGACGGTGCTCGGTGTCGGCGATGAGTGTGGCGATGAGCAGCGACATCCTTCAATTACTTCACAGATACAGACGACCAACATCATCATAGTTACACATTTAGGAATTGAACCAAGGAACAATGAACAACTGGAAATTGAAGTAATCTTTAGGTGAAAATTAAGCTTTAATTCATGAGATCGAATGTCGAAAAAAAAATTGATTTGCTAGAGTGATTTAGGGTGTAACAAGATAAAGTAAGCAAATTAGGAAAATTACAGGATAGAGAAAGGATAAGAGATGAGTGCGTAAGTTGGGTTTGTTTTCGCTTTGTTTTCAGTAACTTCGTGAGTTGGATTTGTCCGGATATTTAATTGTTTACATCACTTTTTCACTATTCGTTCTCACCGTTCTCACCGAGTGATCGTTCTCACCGGATCCTAAATCTATATATATATATATATATATATATATATATATATATATATATATATATATATATATATATATAGATATATATATATATATATATATATATAGAGAGAGAGAGAGAGAGAGAGAGATTGAATCATGTGAGGCACCCTTCTTAGGGTGAGGCGGCTGGACACCTTCTAAACCGTCAGATCTATAAATTATAGACTCACCAGATGATGCCACGTGTCCCCTTATATAACCCCAACCACCTCAACATTTCCCCTCAGTAACTCTTCATTTACTCGTCCTCTTTCTCTATCTTCAACTTGTTCTTCAGCTCAGCTACTGAACTAGCTACGTCTTCGCCATTACTGAGCTTTTCGACCGCCATTTTCATTGAGCTTTCGACCGCCATTATCAGTGAGTTGTCTACTTCCATTATCATACGCAAATTAGGTATTCTCGAATACTAATTTAAATTTCGATTCATCTTACTTTCATTCCTTATTTTTCACCCTAATTTTCAATCGACTTATTTAATCCGTTAAAATATTGTTGTTCTTCTGCAGTTTTTGATCGTTGTCTGAGCATAATCGAGCACAGTAGCAACATATACAATCTATTGAAGTCGATTTCTCCTCTTCTTCGTATGTTCCTCTCCGTTTCTTTATAGATTTTGATTTTGTTGCTTATTTAGTTAAATTTTTAGTTATAAATTTACTTAATTAGTTTAATCACTCGATTTCGATTGATTTCTATGCGTTCCTTTTCTGCTCGATTATGGTCGCAGTTGAAGTTTCATTCTTATTTTTCACTGTTAGTTATGACCGATTTCAGTTGATTCAATAGTTATCATTTCAATTCATCTGTACTTTCATTCCGTCTTTATCTCTGAGATGTCTCGTTCTCGCCATTATCACTGTACTTTCATTACTTATTACTATTTGCAACTAAAGCATGTTAAGGATTTGAATGATTTTACCGAATTTAATTCGAGCAAGGATGTTAGTTATCATTTCAATTCATCTGTACTTGTAAGGATGTTTTTTTTGTACTTCATTTTTGATATAATAGATCTTACTTTGACCTCCCTTCGCTTCTAACTACCAAGTTTGTGACTGTGCTTTAGCTGCAAAAGTAGAATTCACATAAATTTCTGAAGCCTAAATGTGTTAGCTTTGTCATATACATTGTGCCTTAATGCCAATATCTTTTGAAGATAATTTGTGTACTCCGAACGAGAATGTGCCCTTACATGAGTTTATGGAGCAGATTTGGTATGATACACTACTTGCTTTCTTGACACCTCCAGTTCAGTATACAATCAATCACATTCTGCTTCCATTGCTCCAATCAGACCTGCTGTCTCATACACTGTCTACTAAAGTGACAATCAAAAAACAGATTAGCAGGAGTCTCATCTAAACTTCCACACAGGTAGCATAAACTATCAGTCACCACACCAAACTATCACTTTCGATTCAATAGTTTGTGGTTTCAATTTATCCGTACTTTTCCTTCCGTCTTCTCCGATTAATCTTATCCAAATTGAGCCAATGACTCTCTTGAAGGCTCGGGTAACGGCTATTAGGCAATAAGCCTTCAACATATTGCAGATGACATTGTCTACTCTCAGTCTCTACTTGTGGTTTAGTTCAGAGATTGATGTTGTAAGGTAAGCATGTGAGACACGGGAAGTGCTTAGCCGTGAAATATCTCGTCTTTGTTCTAACTTGGTCCTTGTATTATCACGCAGATGCTTGTCTATGAGTTCATGCCAAATGGTACTTTAGAGGATTGGCTTTCTGGTATGACTGACGCGTTAGCTTTATGTATTAGTCCATGTTATTCTCCTAAAAGGCCTTCCATTATCTTTCTTGTTGAGTTAGAGTCGAGCACATCTTTCTTTTAAACACTTAACTCGGAGTTAGTTTTTCAGCATGTTTTTAGATCATGTGTACAGTCTGCTGTCATGTGGCGGAAGTTATGCTGATGTTTCACCTTTGTCATGAATCATGATCGTAAAACCAATTTTATTGCTGATTAGGTAAATCTGAGAAGATTCTGGGCTATTCCACAAGGTTACACATTGCATTAGGTGCAGCCAATGAGTTCTTTACCTGCACAGAGAAGCAAATCCTCCTATATTTCACCGAGATATTAAAGCCAACAATATTCTTTTGGACTCGCATCTAATTGCTAAAGTTGCTGACTTTGGAATATCGTGTCTTGCTCCCGTTTTAGATGATGAAGGTGATACGTCTCAGTATTTATTTACAGGAGTCAAGGGTACACCTGTAAGTGGACTAAGCTGTTGGAAAGGTGTTCTGATATATTTTTTTACTCCTAAAATAAGAGGGTTTCTTATTATGCATTCGGGTTAGTCCAATGTTAAATTACATATTCTACGCTCATTTTACACTCTACTGCGCAGTAGAGTGTAAAATGAGCGTAGAATATGGTTTTGAGGAAAATAAAGAAAACCCATCTGAGCTAGTGAGTTTTTACTAACAATGAGAGTTCGTCAAAAGCTAGTTGTCTACAATGGTTTTTAAGGCATTTACATATGTAATTTAACATTGGACTAACCCGAATGCAGTAGAAGTTTTCTACTATACCTGAAAAGGGCTACACATGCACTGACTCACTGAGCCTTGTTAGTGCTAGTTTGGGTTGAAAAATTCTTATCTACGAGTATAAGTTGTTATTTGTCTACTTTCATATCGGATTTGGCCATTGTCGTCTATTAGCTCAAAAGGTAGAGCAATGTGTTATTGCATATGGTGTGGGTTCGAGCCCCACATAAACGAACATATATAAAGCACTAGTTACACTTTGTAGTAACATTAGTTGTTCTATGTGGTAACAATAATTATCGAACAAAGTGATGCTAGCTAAGAATAACACTAGTTATTTGATAATGTAACATTGTTTCGTATATATAATAACACTTTTTTATTTGATAAAGTAACACTTATGTTACATATATTGATAATAGAAGCTCATGTAGGAATTGAACCTACATCCTTTGTGCAATTGCACAAATGCTCTACCAATTGAGCTAATGAGCTAGTTTAGTAGAAACTGAATATTCCACCAACACACTACAGTTGATGTAATGGCCACAATATAAGTTTATAAGTCACCACTTCACCTGAGTATTCGAGTCATATGTTTCTCATGTTATTCCAAAGAGCATGTAGTGTTATTCCAAAGAACTTGTCATGTTATCACATAGAGTAACCGTGTTATTCTATTAACTTGTTACGTTATTCCATAGAGCCAAATAATATTCCGTGACACAAAAGCCAGGTATTATAACACAATATCCTATTATGATAACATAGTTATAGTTACGGATTATAAAGCGCGAAAAACCAATTCTAATGATCTGAAGACAAACTAGTTCCGTCGATGACCGTATAAGGCACATTATATGCATTTAAAATCTGAATAAGGTATGAGATTCACAAAATAAGGTCTGAGATTCACCAAATAAGGAAAAGAGCAAAAAAGGTGATTTTAAGACCAAGTTTCACAAAACAAGCTCTAAGATTCACTGAACAAGATCTGAGATTCACAAAACAAAGTCTGAGATTCACCGAATAAAGAAAAGAGCAAAAAAGGTGATTTTAACCACTTATGATGACCAAGTTTCACAAAACAAGCCCTAAGATTCACTAAATAAAGTATGAGATTCACAAAATAAGGTCTGAGATTCAACAAATAAGGAAAAGAGAAAAAAACGTGATTTTAACCACTTATGATAACCAAGTTTCACAAAACAACCTCTAAGATTCAACAACAAGGTCCGAGATTCACAAAACAAAGTCTGAGATTCACCTAATAAAGAAAAGAGCAAAATAGGTTATTTTAACCAATTATGATGATCAAGTTTCACAAAACAAGCCTTAAGATTCACTGAATAAGATATGAGATTCACAAAATAAGGTCTGAAATTCACCAAATAAGGAAAAGAGCAAAAAACGTGATTTTAACCACTTATGATGACCAAGTTTCACAAAACAAGCTCTAAGATTCACTTAACAAGGTCTGAGATTCACAAAACAAAGTCTGAGATTCACCTAATAAAGAAAAGAGCAAAATAGGTGATTTTAACCACTTATGATGATCAAGTTTCACAAAACAAGCCTTAAGATTCACTAAATAAGGTATGAGATTCACAAAATAAGGATTGAGATTCACAAAACAAAGTCCGAGATTCACCTAATAAAGAAAAGAGCAAAATAGGTGATTTTAACCACTTATGATGATCAAGTTTCACAAAATAAGCCTTAAGATTCATTGAATAAGGTATGAGATTCACAAAATAAGGTTTGAGATTCACCAAATAAGGAAAATAGTAAAAAACGTGATTTTAACCACTTATGAAGACCAAGTATCACAAAACAAGCTCTAAGATTCACGTAACAAAGTCTGAGATTCACAAAATAAGGTCTGAGATTCACCAAAATAAGGAAAAGAGCAAAAAAGTGATTTTAACCACTTATGATGACCAAATATCACAAAACAAGCTCTAAGATTCACTGAACAAGGTGTGAGATTCACAAAATAAGGTATGAGATTCACCAAATAAGGAAAAAAGCAAAAAAGGTGATTTTAACCACTTATGATGACCAAGTTTCACAAAACAAGCTCTCAGATTCACTGAACAAGGTCTGGGATTCACAAAATAAGGTCTGAGATTCACCAAATAAGAAAAAAAGCTAAAAAGTAACAGCAAAAAATTCTACTATAAAGTTCCTGAAATAGAAACTAAGATGTAAAACATCAAACATAGAATGCCCTCATTCTATGTGATTCACAACACAAGGACTGAGATTCCTAACACTTATGGTGACCAAGTTCTAGAAAATTATCTTACAAGTTCACAAAACAAGCTCTAGGATTCACAACATAAGGACTGAGATTCACAAAATAAGGCAAAGACCAAAATAGGTGATTCCTAACACCTATAATGGCCAAGTTTAGAAAATTATCTTACAGATTCACAAAACAAGCTATAGGATTCACAACATAAGGATCGAGATTCACAAAATAAGGAGAAGAGCAAAACAGGTTATCTCTTATCACTTATAACAAAATTTAAGAATATTAGCTTCTAAGTTCACAAATTAAGCTCTAAGATTAAGAGAATAAGGTCTGACATTCACATAATAAGGTTTGAGATTAACATAATAAGGTCTCGAGATTCACAATGCAAAGAAAGATAGCACATATAGCATAAAAAAACGTGCCCATGATTTTATTGATAATCAACTTACTTGTTTATTACTCTCCTCTCCGTCTCATCTCGTTCTTTACGTTTTTTATTCATTTGATGTGAGGAGTATTTTAACCAAAACGTAAAGAGAACCTGAAACTCCCATTTCAAACCAATTGACGGCTTCAAATCGAGTAGAATATAGACCTCAAGAAATCAATCAATATGGATCGACGAAGCTCTAATGAAGACGATGTTCAATTGCGCATACACAAATCAGCACCATTTTTGAGCCTCAAACTACTAGTAGCGAGGCGAGCAACGAGAAGCAAGAAAGCGATAATGCTACAACTTCCTTACCTCCTATAAACAAGTAATCAATTTCATCTATGATCGAAAAAAACGCCGGAATTGATCAAATTGATCGAAAAAAACTCTGGAATAGATCAAACTGATTGGAAAATCGCTACAATTGATCGGAAAATCGCTGCAATCTACGAACAATTGCTTCAATTGATTAGGTTATGGAGATTGATTTGGGAAAGATGGCTGAGAGGAGTTTTGATGATGAAGAAAGAACGTTGTTTGTATAGGGTTGGGCGTGTGTTTGTAATACTGTAATTGAGTCAATTTTGATCTAAGCCCGCGCAATATATCATAGTCCGGTCAACATGTATCATTTTGGTGAGTCCGGCCGCCTCGCCATAATGAGGTGCCTCACCGGATCCGGCCTATATATATATATATATATATATATATATATATATATATATATATATATATAGAGTTAGGATCAAGAGAGTCTAGCTTCTTAGGGTGAGTCCGTCCTACCAATTTCATCCGTCGGATCTAAAACAATTGACGTCTGAGATTAAAGTAGAATAAGATTAGATTAGATGACACGCGCATCTTTTACGATTTCCCATTCCTCTTCATTTATCAAAATTTCCTTCTCTCTCTTCTTTCTCTCTCCTTTATCAATTCCTCTGAAATCTTTACCAAAAATAAACAAAGAACTTCAATTTCGTCCTCGTCTTCTTACAAATCGATTATCTTTCAAATTTCTTTTCCTATCATCTTCATTATTACAATTTGTTTATCGATATCGTCGGCATTGATCCTAAATAATTCATCAGCATCAATAACTTCGTGTGAAATCAAAGAAAATCTAAGAACAAGCAAGCAGTATTAGCTGTGCAATTCAACTTTCCTGTGAAGATTAATTGGTCGCCTTTTAAAAAAATAGGTAATTTTCTGCAATTATTAGTTTGAATTGATGAGGTTTTTACAATAGCTAAAGCACTCTCGAAGCCTAAGCACCCACTCAACAAGACGCGGTTTATCGCAATTTTAATTCAATTCAAATTTGTCAGGGCGCTAATTATTTATTCGAAGTTCTGTTTGGTTATTTGTTTATAAAATCTTGTACTTTTCGGTGTGCTCTTAGATTGTTATTATCAACTTGCCAATTCGCAGAATTCCAAATCGGTGATGCATATTAATCAATTGTAAGTTATACTCTCTACTTTGTTGTTAGGCGACATCGATTATTGAAATAATTCCTCAATTATTGAATTTTGCTAGATTTACATTTGACATCGTCTTAGTATCGTTTTGAAGAGAAATATACAAGGAAGAATCAATTCGCATAGTTTTATTGTGTAACTGTGTCAAAAGGAAGGTCTCCACTAATATTGTAATTTTAGTGGTATAATTGTGTTATATTAATGGAATAAGTGAGTTACTGTAATTTCATGGCAGTTCAATCAATAAGGAGGAATTGGAAAACAGAACATTGCTTAATAATTTAACTGTGTGTGGTGGGACGAAGTTTATTGCGTTCAACCAATGAGGAATAATATTCAATAGTGTTTTGTTGTAGCATTGGTTTATCGAGTAACTAAAGAAGTTAGTCTTTACTGTAACACTAATATGTCCTTAGTGTAACAAAAGTTGGTCTTTATTGTAACCTTAGTATGTACTTAGAGTAATAAGCGTTAGTCTTTAATGTAACGGTAGTTTGTCCTTAGAGTAACATAAATTAGTCTTTAATGTAACACTAGTTTATTCTTAAAGTAACACATGTTATTCTTTAGTGTAACACTAGTATTAATGGCCAACATGAGAGTCGAACTTTAACAATATATTGGTGTTACTTTAATGAAAAAAGTGTGTTACTTCGGCAAAACTGTGTAAGTGTATGAATCGGTAAATAATGAATAGTTATTAATGTTTTTTTTTTTTGGAAAAGTGAATAGTTATTAATCTAATTGTGTTATTCTAATGGTACATTTGTGTTATTGTAATAGTATGGCTCTGTTATTGTAAATAATTTATATTGTATAAATCTGTTACTCTATTGGTACAAACGTGTTATTATAATGGTGAACTTATGTTACTATAATGGTATATGTGTGTTATTATAATGGTACTAGTGTTAAAGTACAAAGAACTTATCATGATTCATGAACTTATCATTGATTCCTTTCCTCACCTAAAGGTCTATTGACAAAACTTATACATGTATTTTCCATAATTCATTTTTGAAATGTGATTGTTATTTAGTGCTGCATTTTGTGAGTAACCATTTTGTTCTTATGTTTTTTCTCGTCTATTAGCTCAAACGGTAGAGCATTGTGCTAAGCACAAGGTGCGGGTTCGAGCCCCGCATAGACGAATAATGCAATTGGTATAGTTCAAACTATAATGGTGCGTGAGTGCGTAACTCAAATAACTAGTAATGTGAATATAATCACGAAAATCGAGTCATGAGAATAACACTAGGTATTATATAAGGTAACACCTACTGTTATACAAAGTATTATCCGGAATAACACGTATTGAACATATCTTTGAACATTGAAAATAGCCATACATGGATGACGAATTTAACCAGCTACACATAGCTAACGGGTTTTTACAAGTTGTGGTTAACACCTTGATAGTATGAAGCTCTATTTTACAAAGTTTGAGCAATCTTTTATGATTTCTTCAGTGAGCTCATGGCTACTTTTAAGAGAATATGACAAAGCTGATGTCACTGCAGGGTGAACAAAAACCATTTTCGCTACCTCTTGACCTACTTTAAGAGAAGACATTAGCACCAAAATGTACTCCACCAATTTATAACCATCACCAAAATGTGCTCCACCAGTATAGTAATATTTAATTTTCAATAGAATAACCCAAACTATTAAATAAAGTAACACAAGCTATTAAAATAAAGTAACCCTAATTATTCAATACAATAAGATTAATAATTCAATAGAGTAACACAAGTTAGTCGGTAAGGTAACACTCGTTATCCAATATAGTAACACAAGTTACAATATCAAGTAATACTAGTTATTCAATGAAAGAAGATTAGTTATTCAATAGAGTAACAGAAGTTAGTCCGTAAAGTAATACTGGTTATTCAATATAGTAACACAAGTTACACCCATCAAGTAACAATAGTTATTCAATAAAGGAAGATTAGTTATTCAATAGAGTAACACAAGTTAGTTGGTAATGTAACAATGGTTATTCAATAAAGGAAGATTATAGTTACACTATTAAGTAACACTAGTTATTCAGTAAGGTAGCAGTAGCTATTAAATCGCTACCAACGTTAACATTCATTACTTAATTGAGCAAAACAAATGAATTAGGCTATGTGGGAATCGAACCCACGTCTTTGTACAAAATTGTACATTGCTCTTTCCCTGAGCTAATAACCTTGAGAAAGATCTTAGGCAAACTAACGTTGCATATTCATCTCAAAAGAGTTGAGACTCACGTTTAATATGCTCAAGAGCCATTATGCATGCAACACACAAATATACTCGACAATCAGTTCTTAACAACTCGCTAATAAGCACTTTATATTGCATAAGATAACCTATCAACAACAACAAAATTGTCAAAAGAGACAACGATATGTCTCCAGGTTATGCACTGGGCAGTAGATTTTCAATGCTAATAAAATTAATGTTATATGCAGATTAGCTATGTATTATAATAAGGGTAATTAACTAATTATGTATTACAAGGACTAACAGTCGCGCTGATGAAATTGCTGATGATTTCAGTTGAGTAATCAAATTAAATATCATGAAAAAAAGTAGCGACAAAATGTCAATTGAAAAAACAAATAGAAATGATCATCTAATATCATCTCATAAATCAAATTAATTTTGCAAATATGAATTGAAAGTCAATAATTAAACACAAAATTAACACGAAAACATTTTTTTAGAACAATCAATACAAATATATTTAGGTAAATAATTACAAATACTTCAAGACAAGAAATGAAGGGAACAAAATTTTACCACCACCGAGAATTTTGTGTACACGTTGACGGCGAAGAGAACGATAAAACTTGGAATTGAGCGAAGAATCGGATGACTTGTAATCATCGGATGGCTTGTATTCATCAAATAGGAATCGGAATCGGAAGAAAATGAAGAATCGCGATGGTGGATTTTCTTAGCAATCTTCTCCGTTATTGTGTTTGTAGTTGATTTAGGGAATATTTTTACTAAAAGTGATTAGATACAGAGAAAGAAAGAAAGAGAAGGACGATTTGATGATTTTTATTCTTAAGACGTGGCGCAATCTGGCGACTTGAATGATATGAGATCCAACGGTGTATAATGATAGGACGGACTCATTTAAAACCCTGGACTCACCGGATCCTTGCTGTATATAGAATTAGGATCACATGAGTCCACCCTATCTTTTTGAGTCCGTGAGTCCATGATACAATATCACAAGTTATATTAAACAATATCACAGCTTATACTCCCAAAACAAAAATCGTGATATTGTTTTGTAATATAATATCACCCGTTATGCTGCACAATATCACAACTTACAGTATCACACGTTATACTAAACAATATCACAGCTGAAAAAAAAAGTTTGAAAAAAAAATTGAAAAAAAAATCGTGATATTGTTTTGCAATACAATATCACACGTTATAATAAACAATATCACAGCTTACATTTATAAAAAAAAAAAAAAAAAACCTTTTTCGAAAAAAAAAAATTTGAAAAAAAAAAAATTCGAAAATTTTTTTTTAAGAAAAAAATTCGTGATATTGTTTTGTATAGTGCGTGATATTGTTTTATGGTCTCATAGACTCAAATATATAAAAAAAAATTTCGAAATTTTTTTTTTTGAAATGTTTTTTTTTCGAAAATTTTTTTTTTCAAATTTTTTTTTTTGAAATTTTGTTTTTTCGACTTTTTTTTTTTCGAAAATTTTTTTTAACAATTTTTTTTGTTCGTGTAAGCTGTGATATTGTGTAGTATAACGTGTGATATTGTTTAGCATAACTTGTGATATTGTATTACAAAACAATATCACAAAATTTTTTTTTTCGAAATTTTTTTTTAACAATTTTTGTTTTCGTGAAAGCTGTGATATTGTTTATTATAACGTGTGATATTGTTTAGCATAACGTGTGATATTGTATTACAAAACAATATCACGATATTTGTTTCAATTTTTTTTTTTCAAAAAGATTTTTTTTCCTGCTGTGATATTGTTTAATATAACGTGTGATACTGTAAGCTGTGATATTATTTAATATAACGTGTGATATTATATCATGGACTCACGGACTCAAAAAGATAGGGTGGACTCATGTGATCCTAATTCTATATATATATATATATATATATATATATATATATATATATATATATATATATATATATATATATATATATATATATAAATTAGTGTAACACTCCTGATTTTCGGCTAAATTAAAACTAACTTTTACATACAAAAATGGCCGCAATACAAGGATATTATAATTAATATACAAAGTCTCTTATTACAAATCCCTTTTAAAAATAAAAGAATACAAAATGGAACCAAAACTTTATAAAGTCTTTAATAAAAATCTTCTCTTGAAATAAAAATCCTTTTGAACAGCAGCGGAAGTAACCTGAAATAAAACCAGAAGACAGAAAGGAACTACCCCCATGACGAGTAGCCCAGAAGGGAGAAAACACGTCAGCCGGAAAGCTGAGTAACAGATAATACCTCAATATAAGCAGAATAGTTTTTGGTCATGGCGTGGAAACACAAACACGTAAAAATAAAATAAACAGAGAGAATAATAAAAACACTCCCCATGACTAATATGAAACTTAAACTTAACACTCTCATCCCAATAATTAACTCAATCTCAAACTCAAGTCATTACTCCGTCTCACTCATTACTCCGTCTCATAATATAATACTCCATAGTAACCAGATATCGTATTCTCATCGTCGAACCTAAGACAAAGACAAGGGGTGAGTGAACTGGCGGAATAAAACCGCAAAACAATACTTCCATCTCAATATCGATTTCAAACTCGAATAACTCAATAACCATGGTCACACTGGACCGTAAACATAACTCGGCTCAAAGGCCACATAACTCATAACTCATTACCGGTAACCAATTTCCATCTCAATTTCAATATCGATATTGTCAAATATTCCATTAAAGGAACTGCTCAATACTTAAAATACAAGACTTTAAGCTACTCACCCGCGAGTCAAGGTCATAGGAAACGATAATAAAAACACAATACTAATTGAAACCCGATACATAATACGGTCCTAATACCAATACTCAGTGAAAATCCTTGATCTCAAAGCCTTAGTAGTTCGGCCAAACAACTATGTTACATGCATACACTCTTTTCAATCATCTAATCCTCCTCATATTAATTAAATATAACAAATCCTCCAACAGCTAGTGCATCTCAAGCATATTTAATATTGCTCTTACCTTTCAAATTCACCCACCATCAAATTTAGTCTCTGTTTACGCATACGATGGCTACGATCAATCGCAACCCTCAAATATATTAACCTATGTCACAACTACGGCAGAATAATTATTACTATTATTACTACTAATAACAATTATCGCATATCATCTTTAACAATCAATTTATCACATAAAACATGTACAATAGACATAAATTCATACAACCTCGAACAATAATAATAATATTAGGATCGGTAGAATCGTGTTACCTTAAACTCGATCTAAATTATGCGCAAGAGGAATTGTACATTCACGAATTGTTGTCAGCAATCAATTGATAAAGAGATATAAAACGAGAGCATGAGGTTGCAGGCTAAGAAATTTGAAGGAATTGATGCAAATTAGATAGAAGAAAGTTAGGCAATCACCAAAACAAAACCAACGAGATTTATGGAATTTGATTTTGTGTAACCAATGATAATGGGGTTGATAGATTTTATAGGAAAGTTAGCTAGGGCTTTATTCGGGAACTTAGAAAATAATAGAAAGTTTATTATTTAACCCTTATAAATAAAATTTTCATAAAAAAAACGTAAGAATTAGACTCCTTTAAAATAAACTTAAATTCAAGTAATATAAGCAAAAATATTATTATCAATAAATGTCGAAAATAATTGGGATATTACAATTAGGATCTAATGAGTCTAGTTCTTAGGGTAAGTCCGTCCTATCATTTCTAGCCGTCTGATCATCTCAATCGGATGGCTCAGATTTGATCTAGGATTTAGATTGTAATTATAAGCAATATAAACTCGTTATCTTTCATAACTTCATTCATAATTCAAAAAAACTTTCTGTCTCTTCTTTCTTTGTCTTCCAATTTCGCCCTCTTTATTCAGCTTTCTCATAATCTTCACGCTGCTCTTTCAACTTTCTGATGAATCCTCTTTATCATCTTCAATTTTTGTTTAATTCTTCTTTTTCATCTTCAATTTTTCTACTTCTCCTTCTTCGATTACTCTAACTGTTCTTACACTATTTCCTGTTTTATTTGTGTACAAGTGCTGATCTTCATCATCATCTACAATCGTCTATGTGATTCCTTTCGATTTAGGTATTTTCTGCAGTTTTTTTACAATCATTGTTCATCTTCAATTTCGCTATCATCGAATCAAGCTTCCGATTCGCGCGTGTTACGACTCTCTAGGTTCTTCAATTTCATTTCTATTCTATCAAATTCTCTTAAATTGATGCCTTACCCCCTTCTTATGAAATAGAACATTTATTCGCAATTCAATTTATCGATTTTCATAATTTCAATATGCTTATCAATGGTTCATAATTATTTTCAATCAAATACCTGTATAAACCTTAAATAATTAACATCTTCATTGTTTTGTCCAAACTTGAAGAAAACCTAAAAGTACTGCGATTCTGTTACGTACACTTGCTATGATGATTATTCACTCAATACCTCAAAAGTTAGATATTTTATTATAGAAATTTTGGTTTGGATTGCTTATGTTTGCATTTTTGTCATTTTCTTGATTTCGGATTCGATTAATTACTATGATTCATGATATAATCGTTGAGTATCTTGAGCTTTGTACTCTATCATTTAAAGATGATGAAGAGAGAGATTTGTTATAGTAATGTACTAATGTATACTATGAGTAGTCTAATTATCGACCTATTATTTATTTAATGGTGTTGAATGTTTACGCTTATGTTGTAACTCGCTTACAGTAATTGTATCTGTGTGTTACGGTAATGGTCTACTGGTGTTACAATAATATTTTGTATGTGTTACAAAAATGGTGTATACTTGTAAGCGTGTTATGATGCTTGCTTAACTTTGTTATAATAATGTTGTTTATGAGTTGTCTGTTTCATCAATTTTATATACGCATATCAGAATGGTGTAGTTGAAATTGTTGTTGCTATTTTAGATTTCTAAAATGCAATAAAATTCAAACGATATTGATCGATTGCTTTAGGATATGTATCCATATGTAACAGTTGTGCCAATTTGTTGATTATTCTTGAACGCATTTTATATCTTATATCTATTTTCTGAAGCGTATTTGAAATTTCCGGTTAGTTACTGACTTGTTGCGTAAATTCAAAGACTTGCATTCAAAAGGCGCATGATTCCTTAATAGTTGGTTTAGAGAAGTGAGAAACATTTGTGCGTTATTGCTAGACGCTCAGTCTTTTCTCGTTGGTGACTCAGTTTCGAGTCAATGATAGATAAAGTGATAAATGAAGCCTTGACGAATTTCATGGTTAAGAAGTATGAAAAGCAATGGGAGTGGGCCGAGGCTCATATGGAAGTAGGAAAAACACCTTTAAAAGTTGTTGAATGTCGATGATTATGAACTACTTTGCACATAAGAGGAATTACTCTAAAGAACTCTCCCCATTTCTATTTGATCAGTAATGAACCTATTTTTTGTGTCTTACAGCCTACAATATTTACAAGTGCAAATATACGTTTTAGACCGCCATACCTCGAGTAGTTTAAGGAATTTATTTTTTATTTGATGATATTGTAATTATTGTGGTGAGATGATTGGCATATTGAAAACGTAATTGCCATTCGATTAAAGAAAGTAGTATAGGAGCCTTCTTTGAGAATCTCTATTAATTGTTTTTATGTCCTATTGCATAGAATTGGGAAACAATAGAGGATACATACCATCTCAGTTCTTATGTTACACGACACTATATACATGTTACAATAATAGTTCATGTGTGTTATAATAATAACAAATAACTATTGTTGTAACATAGAATAACTGTTATTGTAACATAGAATCATTGTTATTATAACATAGAATAACTGTTATTGTAACATATATGAGATGTTATTTTTAACAAAAAAAAAATACTCTGTAACTGTTATTGTAACATATATGAGTTATTGTTGTAACATAGAATAATTGTTATTGTAACATAGAATAATTGTTATTGTAACATATATGAGTTGTTATTGTAACATTGAATACCTGTTATTATAACATAGAATAATTGTTATTGTATACACATATTCTTGTGATTCTAATAGACGTGAATACACACAAAAAAAAAAATTGGGAAGGGTCACTCGAGTTCGTTTCCGGGTCTGAGTCTGCTTTGGGTGCGCTTTTACTGAATCTTACTATGTTAGGTTAGCTTTAGCCACTGATGAAGGGAATGTAAATAGCTCCAAATCTCATTTGTGCAGCTGTTGTCATTTCAAATTCTTTATATTCACTATGACGTCTATTAGCTCAAAATGGTAGAGCATTATGCTACGACATAAGGTGTGGGTTCGACTCCCACATAGACGAGGAAATAAATATCGTAAGGAGGACATAATTTGTTCTAATGTTCAAGCTTAGTTATTTTGATATAAAACACTACTTATTTATTTATGGAACAAACGGATGAGTAATTCAAATTAGGATAACACACTCTAAATATTAGAATAACATGCCTATATAATTAGAATAACATGCTCAAACAATTATAATTAAAGTGACTAGAAGACTTCTAACAACAAGAAAAAGAGGAAACTTTTCTCTCTCTAAAAATTCTAGAGAGTTGTAAGTCTCCCTTGAGAGCTTTCAATTACACCTACTGTAGCTACCATCATCTCCTATTCTCATCTAAAATCCTCTTTTTCTTTCCCCCAAATTACACCTGGTGCTAATTGGGTGTTCTGTAACCCCTAATATTCCTTTTGCTTTTCTATTTTCTCAGCTACCCTATTAAAGGTGGTAATCATTTGGAATTGGAGGCATTAATTGGGGCTCGTAACCCTAATTTTGTGTCATAATTTTTCTCAGATGATTTTATCCCCAAATCCTTCCATATTCCATTTCATCATTAATATGAGCTTGTCTTAATTGGTAGTCTCATTAATTTGGACAGCTCGAGGTTTTATTCCTCCATTGATTTGCGTTCAGTGAGCTCTGATTGAAACGACGGTGAGGATTCCAATTTTTTGCGTCTTTTCAGATTGTTGCATTCCACTATTTAAACCACGATTATGGTTGTTGGAGTTTCATACTCATCTTCACATTTTATCAATCTTATCAACCTAAAAAAGAAAACTCGTCACAAAGTTCAGAGGCAAGACACATTTACCAGTAATAATACTAAGTTCTTTCAATCAAACAAATTTTTTCCTAAGAGGATGGAGGCTGAGAATCATTTTGGGGGTAATTCTCATGGGAATAATGAGCCTGGATATGATGTGCATCACGACATGTACGATCATCAGGGCTATCACTAGCCTCATCCATCAGCTGATTTCAACCCAATGAATCCTTTACACGTGAATATTTGGAGGTATCCTAGGTCGGGTGGGATCATCAATGTTGACCCTTCTGAACTGGGATAGTCTAGGGAGTTCTGGAGCTGTTGTGTACTGGGTTTCTTGGTTGATTATCGTTTATTTGAGGCGGAGCTGATCAATGATGTGATCAGGAAGAAGTGGACCACTAAGGGGACTGTCACAACTTTTCGCATGAGTGAGGTCTATGTGTTCCACTGTACTGAAGCAGAGGAGATGGAGGGTTTGTTGCAGAGGACGACAAGAACAATTGATGGAGCTGTTATGGTTTTTTCGAAGTGGTTTCCTAACACCGTGCCGCGTATAGTCAGATTCCCATATGTTGAGGTCTGGGTAAGAGTCTGTGGGCTTCCTTTTGAATACTTGAATATACAAGTAGCCCATATTGCTGGTAAGTTACTAAGCCATAACTACCAAGTGGAACCCTTTCATTTCGTTCCAGACAATGACTTCTTAAGGCTGAAGGTGCACATTCAATTAAATGAACCATTAATGCCCGACTTTTTCTTGGCCATGGAAGGGGGTTATCTTTTATGGATTTAATTTCGTTATGAGGAAGTTTTTAAATACTGTATTAAGTGTGGCAAAATTGGTCACAAAGGGGCACAGTGTAAGGAAACTATTATGACTGTGGTCTATGGGATTAATGGTATGCTTGATAGGTCAGTGGAAAATGGTTTCCCGGTTTTTCAAACTAACAGTACCCATACAATGTTCAACTTAGATTTACGTGCTACTCCCTCTACTACTAAGTATTTGTCTTCCAGAGTTAGGCTGGGGACTGCTAGGGGTCTTAATAGGAGAAGAAGGAGGTGGGAGTCTCCAGAGAGGGCAGTGGACTTTGACCTAGGCATAATACCTGGAGGGAGAGTCTTACCGGGGATGGCTTTTGCAGTCACAGCTCAACCTTTTGCTGGTCCAGTTGTGTTTCATGTTGGAAATGGTGCGGGGGACCATGGCATGGGTATGGGGCAGGCTAGTAATGGGGTTGGGGAGGTGGCTTTTAATACGATCAATAATATTCATGACAGTCACATTCCAGGAGAGAATAATGGGGTCAAAGTGCAGGGTGATGTGGCTATGACTGAGGCACAGGAAGTGGAGGGGGAGGGTAATCAGGGACAAGATCAGAATGACCAGATTTAGGATGTAGAGATGGCTACAGATAACCATGTACCACCTGGGGCAGGAGGTTGGTTGGAGGAGAGAGATGCCAACAATGAAGTTTATCATAGTGCAGGGGAAGAATTGGAGGTTCAGGGAGAGTTGAATATATTGCAACAAGGAGTGTTTGACCAGATTCATGCTGAGGACCCTTATGTTCTGTATACAAATCAGAACAGTCTTATTGGTGCTTTGGACTGTGATCAGAGAAATCAAGCGGCCATTTTAAACAGAATTGAAGGTGATCTGGATTGGGCACATATGGAGGATGAACACAGAGGGTACAATCAAACTTTTGACCCACCTGTGGATGGATGGCCTTCTGTGTATCACCATGCTGATGGGACCATAAGACAGGTGGGCCAGAGGTCAGGGCAGGTAGCTGGAAATGGGGAAGAGAATGATGGGATTATGATGGTTACAATGGATAAGGGCACTAATGAGTCCAATGGTTTGGGTAATGACAACAATGAGGATACTTAGGCCAACAATGTTCCTGAGGACACCCACAATGTTGATCCATCACTGTCTGGAGAAGCACTTGTATCAGAATTTTTCTCTGATGACAGGGAAGGGGATGAGGTCATTGTAATCTCCTCTGATGATACTACGGAGGTTAATACAGATCTGCAACTTGCTTTGGGTGGTGTATCAGAGGTGGGACCCCTTAATACCACCTCTCATGAGTCAACTGGGGATGATATGCAGAAAATCTAGGCACCACCTTCATTCTTTTCCACTGCTATTGTCAAAAAGGGGAAGGAATTGGATGAAGGTTCATCTAACTTGGCTCCATGGGAGATATTAATACAGGCTGATGCTGATAGGGCTAGGATCAGGGGTAAGGGAAAGCAGCCAGTTAGGGATTATGGGGTCAAGCTGTTTGATGTACCTGAGGTTGGGGCAAAATCAAAGTTGTTTGCTGCGTTGCCTGTTGGCAATTCTTCTGATGGCTGCTTGGGGTTAATTGATGTCTATTATTGTTCTGATTTGAGGAAGGATTGCAAGGAAGAGATAATAGGGGCAAGGAAGCGTAAATGTTGCACTGATGCTGGGGAGTATATTGTTCCTGACTTTGCTAAGCAGTCTGTGGAGGAGGCCAAGAAGTACCTACGTCAAATGGCAAAAAGAAGATGCTGGGCAAGAGAGAGTGAGAGAGAGGAACATGAGGAGGAGCAACCCACTTGGGGTTTTAGAGTCCATGTGGAGGACGTGGTGATGGTGGATTCAAGTGATTCATTTATTCCGTCTGTGAATAGGAGGGGCTTTGATCCTGATTTGGATGGCTTTGCGGAGGTTGGGCCTTCACAACCTCCTCTTTCACCATGATGGGTCTAGTTTGGAATTATAGGGGTCTCAATAATACGCTCGCCTCTACGATTCCAAAAATAAGAGCGTTGATAGGTAGTAAGTTTTACGATTTTCTGTTTTTAATAGAGACTAAATGTAATGCTAGTCGAATTTTCCCTATGTTTAGGACATTAGGTTTTGACAAGTGTTTTAGGGTTGATGCCGTGAGGGCATCGGGTGGACTTTGGGTGGGGTGGCGGAAGGAGTCTCGTATGAAGCTGGTTAAGGCATGTAATCATTTTATCATCCTGTTGGTTGAAAAATATAATGGATTACTATGGTATCTTGTGCTTTTTTATGGCGCGCCGAGTGTAAGCTTGCGTGCACCTGTGTTACAAGAGGTTGAGGAATGGATTGGGTCTTACAAGGATCCGTTTCTTATGGTGGGGGATTTTAACCAAGTTGAGTATCGATGTGACAAACTAAGCTTGAGCCAAAGGCCTATAGGAGGGGCTGATGAGTTTAATTTATGGAAAATTCGTAATGAACTCTTGGACATACCGTTTAAGGGACCACGTTTTACGTGGTGTAATAATCGCAAGGGTGAAAAGAGGGTTTATGAACGAATTGATAAAGCCTTTGGATCGAAGGATTGGTTCACTGTTTTCCCAAATACTGGAATCAAGCATTACCCTATCCAAATATCAGACCATGCACCCATTGAAGTCGACTTGAATCTTGTAGGAACTGCAGGAAACAAACCATATATGCTTGATGCTTGGGCGTTGGATCATGAGGAGTGTTTGGAGAGGATTCGGGTTGATTGGAAGAGGGTTGACAAGGGATCACCGGCGTATCAAGTGAATAGGAAATTAGTTAGAATCTAGACGAGTGTTAAGAAATGGACCTTAGATAAACGAGCTGAATGGAGAATGAAGTGGGATGAATTTGATCAAAGATTGGAACATGGCATGACGTTGGCTATCACGGGGAGTGGAGATGAGGAGTACACAAAAGTAAGTGAGGAAGTAACAGAGTTTTCAAAGGCTGCGGCAGCCTTCTGGAAGCAGCGGGCTAAGATTAAGTGGATGGTGGATGGGGATACTTGCACGAAATATTTCTTTAATTGGGTTAAAGGTCGGGCGGGGAGAAATCACATTCACGGGATAAAAGGCTCGGATGGAAATTGGTATTATGATACGGGTCATGTACGAGGAGAATTTCAGAAAACTTTTATGGATCTTTATTTATCCTCGACCGATAGCGTGGAGTGGAGAGATCGTTCAGCTTTTGAGAATACGCTCAAGCATCTTGAACATTCTTTCTCTCAGGATGAGGTGGACCGTCTAAATAGGCCGTTTACGGCTAAGGAGGTCCGAGCGGCGGTCTTCCAAATGGGAGCCCTTAAAGCTCCGGGACCTGATGGTATTCCCGCAATCTTCTATCAAAAGTGTTGGTCTATGGTCAAAGGCGACTTTACAAAGGCTATTTTATCTATTCTTAATTCCGTTAGGGTGCTACGGGAACTTAATAGGACGTTTATTGCGCTTATTCCCAAGAAAGAAAGTCCGGAAGGGGTTCGGACTACCGCCCTATTAGCCTTTGTAACGTGATGATGAGGATTGTGACAAAATGTATAGCAAATCATTTGGCCAAGGTGATGAGTTCTCTAGTCAGTGAAACACAGAATGCATTTCTCCCGGGGAGGAGCATTAGCGACAATATCCTAGTGGCTCATGAGGCCATTAATAAAATTTCGATGCACAGGTATGGGAGACAAGCATTATGTGCTTTCAAGGCGGATATGAGTAAGGCGTATGACAGAGTTAGATGGGATTTCTTGGAAGCGGTCTTGGTAAGGTACGGCTTTCCTCAACATTTGATAACGCTTGTGATGAGCTGTGTTACATCGGTGAGTTATGAAATTCTGGTGAATGGAGTGCCTCTCCCTCAATTCAGACCTAGGTGTGGTTTACGACAAGGTGATCCCCTATCCCCCTATCTGTTTATTCTGTGTATGGAGGTTCTTTCCCGGAATATTGAGCATGCTCATGAGTTACGGTTTGTTCATGGACTTCAACTAGTTAGGGAGATTCGGCCAATTACACACCTATTTTTTGCGGATGATTCGGTCTTCTTTTTTAAGGATAAAGGGGATACGGTGATTCAGTTAGTGAAAATTATCAATGACTATTGCGAAGCTTCGGGCCAAAAGTTAAATGTGGATAAGTTTGGGATTCTTTCTAGCCCGAATACTATTCTGATTAAGGCTCAGAGGATTATAAAAGCTTTTAATATCAAGAAGAACAATGGCATTGGGAAATATCTCGGGATCCAGGCGGAATTTAAAGAGTCAAAGCAAGGTATTTTTACTGCCCTCATTGATCATGTTACCAGACGTATTTCTTCGTGGAATGGGATTTTTCTATCACCAGCAGGACGACTTACTCTGATTTCATCGGTTCTATCCAATCTCTCGAATTATTTTCTATCGGTCTTCAAAGTTCCGGTAAGTGTGGCAAAAAAGATTAACTCTATTTTGGCACAATTGTGGTGGGCGGGATGTATGTTGGGGAATATAGCCACTGGTGTAGCAAAAAATTTCTGAGTTTGCCAAAGAGTGCGGGTGGGTTAGGCATTCGAAATGTTAAATGCCTTTAATCAAGCGTTGTTGGCCAAACATGGGTGGAGAATTATTTCTGGAGAGACATCTCTTTTTTGCAGAATTTTCAGACAAAAGCTGTTTGGCACACAAGTTTTCCACCATGGTATAAATCCTATCAGGGGTTCCGAGTGTTCATGGGGGCATACGTAGTATTCTGCATGGGCTAACTATAGTTATGGAGAACATTGGCTGGAAGCCTGGTATTGCTTCGAACCTAAATGTCTGGACGGCAAGATGGGTGGGGGGAGAGCGTCCAGAGCCTAGGAATGAATGGCTAAATCCAAGTAATAGCCATTTGGCTAATTTACAGGTAACACATCTCTTCCAAACTGATGGTAGCTGGAATGAAGTCTTCATAAAAGGTTTGTTCACGGACGAGTGGGCAGCACGGATTCTTGCAATACAGCGATGTGAAGTGAGGATGCGTGATAGGGTTTATTGGCCACGCTTGACATCGGGAGTTTATACGCTGAAGAGTGGATATGGCTTAATTTTTGATGATTACATGGTAAAAGCAGGAACTATAAAGGACAACAGTAGACTCAATGATCGAGGTCGGGATTTCTGTCGGAAAATGCTTTGGAAGTTACCGGTTCCGCATATGTGGAAGATCCTTGTCTGGAGGATTATTACCAACGTTTTGCCCACTGGGCACGAGTTATCTAAGCAGAATATACCTGTGGATTTTTTCTCCGGCTTGTGTGGAGGAGATCAAAGAAGCATGGAAACTTCTGAACACATTTTTCGGGATTGTGGATTTTCAAGTAGAATCTGGGCAGGCTCGGATTTAGGCATCAGGGTTGAGGGAGCAGGGGGCATTCCTTTATCTGATTGGACATGAGACTGGATTCGATATTTGAGCAAAGGAGAAGAGGGGACTTGCCATGTGATCAATTTTGTGGCTGTTCTGTGGTGTTTATGGACTATGCGAAACAAGACCAAATTCCAGGACGAGGTTATAAACTCGCAAGTGATCACCAATATGATTTATAATGTTGTCCAGGAGAGAGTACAAATCTTGTGTAAGTCTTTCGCTTCGAGGCAGCCTCGGGTGGCCATGGGAATTAAGGAGGAGGGGTCGTCCCAAAAGGATGTATTAGCTATTCGTAATGGTCACCCTGTGTGTATTATAGGTAAGTCGGCCGGGTGTGCTGTGATATGTGTAAAAGTGGATGCTAGATGGAACCGGAATTATGAGGCGGCTTTTGGGTGGGTTGCTTATGATTGTACGGCGCAGGAAATGGGACGGAGGCAGGTGCGCACCAGAGCTGAATCGGCATTGCAAGCTGAAGCATTGGGAGTTAGAAATATTGTGGTGTGGGCACAAGAGTGGCGGGTTCTTCATCTTGACATTTCGTCGGATTGTTTGCAGCTTATCAATCAGATCGCGGGAGTCGACAAGGACAACCACAGGATTGCGGGTATTTGGAGGACATTCGGGGTTCTTTTAGTTTTTTTCATTGCTTATGTTTTAACTTTATTCCGAGACATCTTAATGGCTTTGCGCATAGTCTAGCAAAGCAAGCCATGAAACTGTGAAAACTTTATTTACAGCTGTCAGAAAAAAAAAATTATAATTAAAGTGATTGTGTAGTGTTGAATAATTTTGAGTGCTATTCTAATCATGTAACTGTGACGTAGTTTGGTTGTGCATCGTTTATGACTCAAAGTAAATTTACAAGATAGCCTATGTGGGATTTGAACCCACATCATTCGTGTTGTTACACGATGCTCTACCAATTGAGCTAACAGGCTTCATTACACATATTGACTCAGAGGAAAAACATTACAAGTATAAATATGCTTTACGATTACAATGCAAGACATACGAGTTATATAGCTCTAAGTTTACGAATTAGATGTAAACTATTTGAGAATGATAGGCATTGACCATTCAATTGTCCTTTAAATTCCTGTAACTTGGCATAAGTCTCCTCTTACATTTTTACAAAATCAGATTACTCAATTCTCACCAATAGCTGAATACATGTATATGTGTTATCAGTTGGGCAAGTGATTATTACCTGTTTCACCATTGTCTCCTTCTTCCATGCCACAACACCTTTTATGTAAGATCTCACTACGACTGATCTTAGTCGTATTGTTGATACCACAAATCATTGTATTAAATATTGATATGAGAGTTTAATAGGACGTTTGACAATAGGAAACTATAAAGGCATAAAAGGAACAAATAAAAATAAACGAAGAGGAGAAAAGAGGAACAAGCAAAAGAATGAGAAAATCAATAGCACAACTCCACAACATCTAATACGATAGCAAAAAATCAACACATAAAGTCAAATCAGCAACTGTAAGCATAATAGAACAACTCTCAACCGATAGCAGCCTGGGGTATTAACTCCTTATGTGCCAAAATTGATCAACACTTGATCAACTTTTACCATCAGAAACTGTCACACGGGGTAGGGACTTGTAGAGGAATGAATTACACCATTTATATACTTTATCAAAGGCCACCTACTTTCAGAAAAGCCAGCCCCGGGGAAACAGATCGAGTTACAATAACGACAAATCTCTGTTACAATAACAACAAATCTTTGTGACAATAACAACAATGTTTTTTAGATAAATAAAAAAGAGTCCAAAGTCGCATTTCATATGTTTGAAGACTATCTTCCATAAATATACTCAATAAAATCTGGACAATCCACAATTAACACTTTAAATTGCAGATGATAACCTATCAACAACAAAAACTATCCCAAATTAAATGTGACCAAGATAAATCTCTCGATTATAGATTTCTAATGCCAACAATAATTAACTATCAAAAATACGACACAATCAATCAATAGATGATTTACTACCAGAAATATGACACAAATCAATTTGCACATGAGATCTCTAAAACGATAATTAAAGATAATTATAATAACCGTAGAAAGAAAATCATATTCATAACTGAAAACGAATTACAACAACAACTAATTATTACGCGAGTGAATTAAACTAAATTCAAGATCAAAACTGAAATTTGTACCTATTTGTTGGTAAACGTTGAGAATGGTCCCTCATTTGTTGAATTTTTTAATGAAAAGATAAACTAATTAAGAAAATGTGATCTTCTATTTGATTTTCTAAACTTTTGATAAAACTTGGATTTGAGTGAAGAATCTGAAGGATTGTGATCATTAAAATCTGTATCATTGTTCATTTGATAGTTTTGTTAGAGTTTCGGGAAATTTTTTAGGGATTTCTGAAGTCGATATTGTTTTACCAGAGAAAATGAGGAATGCGATAAAGGAGAGAGAAGCTGAAATGAAGAATGACGGAGACGATTAAGGTATTGCACTATTGTTTTAATTAATGGGGGCGACGTGGCGCAATTTGGCGCGTCTGATGCCATTAGATCCTATGGTTTATAATTGTAGGACACTCATTTAAAACTCTGGACTCACCGGATCTCCATTGTATATATATATATATATATATATATATATATATATATATATATATATATATATATATATATATATATATATATATATATATATAGAGAGAGATTGGATTTGGTGATTTTGGTTCTTATGGTGAGTTGTGAGTTGGGGAAATCTCAACCATTAGATTATATTAGAGATGAGTGGCCAAGATCAAATCTTACATGTCATATAAAACCATTGTCATTTACTTATTTTCTCTTTTTTCTAATGTTACTTTTTTTTTACTTTAAATTTTTTTTCTCTTTTTTTTACCTTGTGTTATTATGCTTTTTTTTTACCACTTTGATTTTTGTTTTCTCTTATGTTTTTCTTTAATTTACTCATTATGTTACCTTTTTTTCTTTTTCTTTTTGTACCGGATTTTTTTTTACTTGAAATTTTTTTTACTCTTATTTTTTTACCTCGTGTTATTATGCTATTATTGTGCTTTTTTTTACCTAGATTTTTTTACGACTTTGATTTTTTTTTTCTCTTTTTTTTTTACCACATGTTATTGTGCTGTTATTGTTATTTCACTGTTATTGTGATGTTATTCTGCTGTTACTTTGATTTTTTTTACGACTTTGATTTTTTTTCTCTTTTTTTTTTTACCATATGTTATTGTCTTTGTTATTGTTATTCATTGTTATTGTGATGTTATTCTCATTCTTCGTGAATTTTGTTACGACTTTGATTTTTTTTTTCTTTTTTTTTTTTTTACCGCGTGTTATTGTGCTGTTATTCTACTGTTATTCTGTTGTTATTGTGATGTTATTATGGTGTCACTTTGATTTTTTTACTATTTTGATTTTTTTTACTACTTTGATTTTTTTACTCTTTTTTTACCGCATGTTATTGTGCTGTTATTCTGGTGTTATTGTGATGTTATTCCGGTGCCACTTTGATTTTTTTTACGACTTTGATTTTTTTTACTTTTTTTTTTACCCCGTGTTATTGTGCTGTTATTCTACTGTTATTCTGTTGTTATTGTGATGTTATTCCGGTATCACTTTGATTTTTTTTTACTACTTTGATATTTTTTTCTTTTTTTTCGACCGCTTTTTATTGTGCTGTTATTCTGGTGTTATTGTAATGTTATTCCTGCCCAATAAATGACAAAAGACACCAAGTCAGTGTTTTTTGCGTTTAATTTTGTTGGTATGAGTTCGTGAATGAAAGGAAGATCGTCTAAGCAAGATGGATCGAGGCGAGCCAAGTAAAGCGGGTCTAAGTAACAAATTGAACAAATTTTGAGGAAATGTACGAGATCCAAAACAAAAGACAGACCAAGGTCATTGACCTGATCCCTTCACCATACCAAATGCTGCCATTTCTTTGTCATTGTCCTATTCATAATATAACCAAAAATAGTGATGAGGGATGCAAGAACACTAGCTTTGCACCTGATAGATAACTAAATGCAAACGCAAAGAATCGCTTCAATTTGACAAATCTTTGTATTCAACTCCGAAGAACATTTTTAACTTTGGTTTTATCAAAAAACTCCAATGGTCAATGATTTTTATTAATTATTTCCTCTGGAACACCAGCAGAACAAGGCACATATGTATGAAACTAATAGAAAAACTGCAAAATATTACATCGTCCAGATAACAAGTTAAACATGAACTGCTCTCGCAAATACTCCCGACACTAAACCGTTTTAGAAAGAGAAATAAAAAGTACTCTCCTGCTTAAACAAGAAAGACAACAAGCTAAGCATACAATGATATAAAGAGGAGATTCCACTCTCAATTGATCAAATCCGACTTTGTGAGCTCTAATTTCAAGCCTGGCGTAACTCAGGGCGGACGAAATCAGCATCAGCAGTCACAGAGATATCTACGGAAGGCCTGAGCTGGGCGCAAACTCCAATGGCCTCATGAACAGGATCCGAAAAGAAGTTGCTGATCAAATCTTGGTTGATTGGAGCATTGTTATCAACTGCTACTAGAGCTTGTTGGTTTAGGATGTAATCGAATCGTGGGGCCCATTTCCTTGAACCAAGTCCGCGGTGGTCGAACAGCTTATCAACCATGAAGGAGACACCACGGGCGTGCATGAATGGGTTTAACGAATCAACACCTCAATCAATCTCATTGATGATCTCTGAGTAGGAGTGGCCCTTCTTCCTCAGGATCTCTATCTGTTAACATAATCAAATTTGCATATTAATTTGCTAAATATGGAGCTGATCAAACAAATTACTCACGTGGGACGTTCTTTATTTTGGACAAAATACAGGGCAGCCTTGTGAAAAGATTATCATGAGAATCACTCGTAGTGGATAGTTAATTCTTAAAACAGGTAGAGTTTTTGATTAAATAGCCAACATTAACGGACCTACCTTAAACTAGCTATACATAACTAGGTGCAAAGAAAGCCGTTTCGCAAAAGAGCCGAGATTCCTCCGAATTCCAACAAAGATGAACGAAGTCGCCCCGTTATGAACCGGACATAAAGAAATTAATTTACATCAAATTTTAAGCACAAACAAAAATCTCAATTAATTTCATCAACATAAAATTAGCAAACCTCTCGGATTCCATTTCGGCTTAGCGAATAGATTACATATAACAATTAGCGTCGACACCGTTGCCGGAGATGACGTTCTCTCCACCGTACTCGCCGTCCTCATCCGTACCGAGAATCATCTGTGCGAGAAGGAGATGACGACGATAAAGGAATAGGAGGATAAAGCGGAGGAATCGCCATTGTTGTCGAACAGTTCGAGCTCGAACACTCCGTCGGCGATGTCGCCGCTTCGTTGTCGGACGAGATCGACTTCGATTGTGATTGTCATTTACATCGTTGAAGTAAAAGTTAATTCCTAACTTATTTTTGTGATTGTCGGAAAGGACAAGGAAATGGATAAAGGTGAAGATTTCAATGAATTATTGGCTTTGTCTTTGGTTGAGGACGCCATAGTCTGGCGATATGTGGAGTTTTTTTTGGGATTTTTGTTGACAGAGAGTTTAGTTTATGGAGAGAGAGATGGTGAGACGCGTGATTTTGTTTTTTTATAGGTTGAATCTCAACCGTGTATTTCTACTTATCAAATGGTCCAGATTTTCCCAACTCACAACTCACCATAAGACCCCAACTCACGAGATCCCGCCTCTATATATATATATATATATATATATATATATATATGTTGACAACAACTTACACTAATTTATTGTCAAGTTCGCGAAAAAAATAATTATATAATATTTAATATAAAGCTATTATTGTTGTCATCAAATTTATTTATTTATTATATAAAGGTTATACTTCAATTGATTATTCCAATCTTCAAACTTAGTTTATGCTTATAATTTGTACTTGATTTACACGTTTTATAAGTGAAAACAATTTTTTCTACAATATCAGTAGTCTGAAATTTTATTTATATTGAATATGCAGATATTTGTCATTAAGCATAAACAAAACACATTGTACTACTAAATATCTTGACAAATCATTATATAAAAAAAACACTCTGGTTAAACATAATCATAGTCGATACTACATAAACACTATGAATTTAGAGCGAAAAATAAAATTAGCATAAAAAATGGTTGATATGCATGATTAATCAGTTATATTATTAGTGTCAAAATGAAGTCCTATATGTAGATCCGCTTCTAATTTATACCATGACCATTGAACATGATTTTGATTGCCACATGTTGACTGCAAATGAAATTGGCATAAACGAAATTAATAGAGATTCAATTTTTAAAAAGACTATGTACATTCAAAACACACGAGAAAAAAGGTTTAATAAAAATTATTATGTACCAATATTATTTTCCATCTTGCTCAAGAGCAAGAACTCCTTCTCGTTCTAAATTTGTGTAGGTCCTCCATTAGTAATTAAATCATTTTTCTGAAATATCAATAAAAAAATTTGCGGTAATAAGCTATCAAAGATGGAAATTTGCAGGAAAATCAAATAAATAGAAGTATTAGAAATTAAAAGTAGAGACCAGTTTTGTATGTGAATATTATAAAAAAAGCCAAAATATTTACTGCCTTCTTATTGGCCGCTGAATTTTAGGGTGTGATATACCAAACGGGCTCCACGATTCTCCCCATTACAAGTTGCAAGATTTAATTTTGATTTCCACAATTGGTTTTTAATTTTTTTATCTTGTCATTTACTATTTAAAGACTCTTTCATTTTTTTATTTAAATTGACATAACAAATTGTTATATTACAATATAATAATTTTTTTGTCCACCAGTGTAAAAGAACAAAACAAATAAAAACAATTAAAGTTTGAAATTTATTAAAAACGATACCAAAATAATAAAAGAAATTACTATGTTAAAGTTTAATACTCCCTCCTAGTCGGTGTTTTGGTCCCCTTTCTTTTGGGCACCAAAATTAAGGAAATGAATTTGGACCACACAAAATACCCTACCCACATGAAATTGAATTTGGACCACACGAAACTTACCAAAAAAGAAAAGAAGAACCAATACCCGACAAGCATGGAAAGGAAAAGGGGAACCAAAACACCGAATAGGAGGGAGTATATTTTTTTTATTAAGGTAAGCAAAAATTAGAAAAATATTAAAGTCGAATAAAACAATCATTAGATTAGAACTGTAGGTTTAAAGAAAAAATCATGCAGAAATATTATAAACATATTGGAGATTAAGGAAAAAAAAGATTGTACATCAGATATAATACCTCACACCTAATGAGTTTTTGAGGTTATGTCTATTTTTTTGGAATATGCTAAATCCTGCACATAATTTTACTAAATCCCGCACATTTTTGGCTCTTATTCTGAATTTACCCTCCCATTTTTCACACCCACCAAGAGAGGAAAAACTAAAAAAATACAAAATTCCCAAACCGGCGACGGCCCACCTGGAAAAGAGACCAACGGGAGAGATGTAGGGTTTTGAACACCCCATGAGCCCGGATTAATCGCAAGTATTATACAAATTAACATAGGAAATAAGATGAATCACATACCTCTTAGCGCAGCGGAATAATAACGACAATAAGAAGTATATTTGATGTAGAAATCTGAAACCCCAAACGAATAATAAGCACCAAAAATGTGATGCCTCTACCAGTATCCACACAGGTACGATGCTCCGCCTAGTATGATAGTACCTGAAGGGAAGAAATCTAACTTAGAGAAAACTCCTTTTCTATCTCTCTCTCTTAGTGTATCCACTACGCCAAATCTGGCAATCAATAAGGAGCGTATCACAATGGTTTACTGCATTTAATAACGACACTTAGATTACCGTTTTCCAAATATTGGCGGAAACCTAGACCGCGCTAATAGGAATTACGGTTTTCCTCGAAAACCGTTGTTTTTATAATTTGACAACGGCTGATTAACAAACCGTTGTCAAAAACTTTTAACGGTTTCCAAAAACTCGTTATAGAATCACTCTTATCAACGATTGTTAGAAAACCGTTACCAGTTTAAGATATCGGCATTTCAAAAACCGTTACTAAATTAACACCAGCAACGATTTTTGTTACCCGTTGTTATGTTATTGCTACGGATTTTTTGTAACCGTTATTATTGTTTATTATGAGATAACGGTGTTTCAATTCAACCGTTGTCAGCATTTGATTAGATTTTTCAATTTGATTACTGCATTAAAAACTGAACTTTAATAAATATTCAATTTGACCAATAATATTCAACTTGACCAAAATAATTCTATAAATATGTCTTCATAATGTTTTAGGTCAAATTCTAAATTATCAAACATTTACTCTCTAATTTATTTCTAAATATCTCTCTAAAAAAAATGGCTGGTGAGCTACAATCACGTTCTCGTTACGCACAGCCTTTTACTTGCATTCTCCATAATCTCCCGATTCATTATGGTGTGAATGGAAAGGGTTTAAACCCTAATTTTGGGTGGCTGACGGAAATGCTTCATAACTTCGGTTTCACCGCGGTTAAAAAAGTGTACCATGTGTCTACAAACAAGCAAGGTTTTGTACGCTTCGCTTTTATCGTGTTTGACGAAGCCAACTGCCATGATAGTTTTCATCAGGCAAGAAAATTAGGGGCTAGATTTGCAGGGGAAGATGCGGGGAAAGAGGACTTCTATTCGGATGATAAACAACAACGCCCTTATCTATTGTTTGCGACCCATATTGATCATCATCTGCTGAAACATTGCAGGAAGCATCACATTCTTGCCACCGTGCCTATGTCATGGGAGAGAGAGGTCATTCCACCTGCGCTTCCCGGTGATAATGAAGGGTTGATCTACGACTTGCTCTATACCGAAATTAATAATGAGTATCCTAATACTTCATCATATTCTAATAATTAAGTCTTTAATTATTATCTGGCATTGTAAGTTGTATTTGGATTATGGTGGTGGTTTGAATTAAAGTTTAATTATTTATGTTTTTTGTTACGTTTTTTGTTACCCCATCCTCTGGAATTCAGAGACAATATCACCACAAAAATATCAAATTTTTATTATAATGACTTGGGTTTTTAGGAGTACATTAAAATATCAAGCTAAAGAAAAAAAATCGCGTAAAACAAGCGTTGACAAATGTGAAAAAGCAAATGTGTAGTGTGGAGTTGGATGGAGGGAGTATGTTTTTTGTTACCCCATCCTCTGGAATTCAGAGACAATATCACCATATATGTCTCTTTCATCTTCAGCCCAATCCACACAGTCGTTTTCCCATTGCAACGGCACTGTCCCCTGCTTGGCAATGCGACCTTGGCGGTGCAGAATCGGAAGTAGTAGGAGACGGTCAGATTTATTCGCAACCCATAAATATGGCCCTACCCGCTGTTCATCCTGAACAAACCAGAGTCTCGAAGAGTCATTGTTATAGAATGACCGCTCAAGTTTGCGAGCCTGACGAAGGCATTCCCGTTCCTCACCCCCGCCAAACTCGATGAGGGCACACCGCCCGAAGCCATGATGCGCATCATTGTCCGGGTAGATAGTTTGAACCAAATTCAATCCGGCTAACCGAATCAAACCTATTAATCAGTCAAGGCTATACGAGAGTATAGCCTTTCCATGCCCGTCCTCTGTATACGGGAGATTGTGAATGATGCACATAAAGGGTTTAGCGTACATAAATCTACTTGGGGGTCCTACAAGAGGTTCATATGATGCTTCATCATCATCATCATCAGCGGATGAATAATATGAACCACTGTAAGTTGATGAACTTGACGACATAATCGATGTGGAAAATTAATGGAGGACTTAACAAGTTAAGAATTGGAAAGTGCAAACGGTACAAGTTAAGATTGTGAAAATTATGATTCTACTTATAATGAGTTTGAGTTGTATTAGAAACGGTATAATAAGATAGTAAGAATTGGAACCGGTATAATAATAAGATAAGAATTGGAAACTTAACAAGTTAAGAATTGGAAAGTGGAAATGGTTAAAGCTAAACAAGAATCGGTCCAATTACTTAACAAGAAACACAACGGTTATCAAAAAACCATTGTCCAATTAGTAAAAACACAACGGTCCAATTACTTAACAAGACTAATGCATGCCTTGCAATTTTTACTTTTTCTGATTCAAAGTTGCAGTATTGCGTGTTTGACTATATGTATAACATAAAATGATAACGGTTCTTTGTTAAGTCGTTATCATATTTCACATATCTACAACGGTGGACAGAATCCGTTTTAAAAAATATTGTTTAATTATCTGTGATTTTCTAGTGTTTGTGATTTGAGTAATGCATGCTCTGTAATTTTTATTTTTCCTGATTCAAAGTTGCAGTATTGATTCTTTGACCGTATGTATAACACAAAAAGATAAGGGTTCTTTGTTAAGCCGTTATCATATTTCATATATCAACAACGGTTTTTTGTAAATCCGTTGTCATATTACACTAATAAACAACAATTTTTCTTATAACCGTTTTAAATACAGATCCAAAACTGAAAAGTTTGTGGTTTTACCAATGCATGCCCTATTATTATTAGCTGTTTTGACCATTATTCACTTCATGCATGCATGCACAATTAATACAAGTTTGAATGTAACGTATGGATGAAATTAGTCTAATTAATTATAGCTTTATTATACTATAAATAGCATCACATTTGCAGTAACAATAAGAATCACTTTATTATTACTAACCTTTCTACTTCACTTTTTTAATAATCTACATATACATACATATAATAATTTAAAGAATGTCGTCGTCTTCATCATCTGCAGTCGCACCTTCTCAGCCATCGGTAACCCGCTATATCAACCCAATTACGTGCATAATTCAAAATCTCTCAGTCATACGCGATTCTACTAAGAAGCGAGCTTCTATGTCTCTTAACCCATTGAGGGACATCCTCATTGAGAATGAGTTTTCAAATGTTAGAGCAATCCACTCGGCTTGGATTTCTGGTCGTGGGTTTCTTGGATATGCTCTGATCGTGTTTCGAGGGAATGGTCTTGACGATTTTTGCCAAGCAAAACAACTCGCTGCAAAGTATGCATCACGTGACAAACAAAGGGGCAAAAGTGACTATTATGACGGCGACCCTAAGGATCATTATGTACACGCTGGGCCATACTTATGGGTTGCCACCGCTGAGGACGCTCATCTGATGAGAAGGTTCATACCGTACAGTTTTATTAATGTGTAACGAAATCATGGGAAGACGAAGAAGTACCTCATTTTGATCACCGTCGTGATGCCGATGTAGTAAGCTTTATTTATAATCAAGTTTATCCTCAGTACCCATCTCGGCGTCAGACTCCTATTAGGGTGTTTGATTAATTAATTTACTAATTAGTTAGCTGTTTGTTTTGTGGTTTTTATTTTTTATTTTGTTTCTTTTTTTTCCCCTTGTTGTACTGTTTTTTTATTTCGCCATTGTATAATATGCTCGTGTTAATATATGCTCGTTTTATTATATAGTTCTACTCTTTATTACATGCATCTTGAATATAAACATCCTAAAAATGACACGGTAGTGCATAAAAACCGTGTTAGATCATAAACACCTCTAAAAATAAATGGAAATTCGATGATATTAATAAGATAATTACAACGGTTTTTATAAGAACCGTGTTAAATTATGCAATTGCTAAATAACATTATTTTAAATAACCTTCTTTCTTTGTTTCTTTATTTCTTTCTTTATCTCTCTCTCTCTCTCTCTCTCTCTCTCTCTCTCTCATTACTCAAATTATGTCAAGTGGTAGCTCTTCTTCTTCCTCTATTTCAACAGGGACATGTAATTGCTCAGTTTCGGCAGCATTGCGGACTTCCTGGATTTTGCAAAATCCGGAAAGAAAGTTTCTTATTTGAAAATTCTATAATCCTGTGACTAAAATGCGTGGATGCAATTTCTTCAAGTGGGTTGATGAACCAATGACTGAGTGGCAGAGGAAGGTTATAAACAGGTTAGTGAATGAGAAAAAGAGGATGGATATCGAGATTACTCAAGTGAGAAGTATACTATATCAATTTGAAGAATCAAAGCGGGGAAATGACAGTGAAATATTGAAGGCAAAAGAAGAATGCAAGAAGTTAACCATGGATATCGTAGAACTCAAAAATAATGAGGCATGGCTTAAGTTAATTGTCAAATTTCTTCTTCTAATTGTTATTTACCTAGTTTATTATGTATGGTGGTAGTTTGTACTCTTTATGTGTAAACTTGTAATCCTTTAAATTAATGGAAATATAAGCAAGATTTTCTAAGAAACATATTGTAATTAGCTGGCATATACCAAATGATGCTTTATTTCTTGGCGGTAAAATCAAACACAATGAAATATAAAATAAAACGGCTATACCCAAACCATTGTTAAGGACGTATACAGTTATAACGGTTCAGGCCGTTGTTATGTATATAAAAATGATACTTTATTTCTTGGCGAGAAAATAAAACAACATGAAAATATAATAGACAACGGTTATTTATGACCCGATGTAGATAGTACGAATCAATTACGGTTTCAAACAAAATCGTAGTCTGTTTGGAACAAAATATAACGGTTTTTCTTATACCGTGCTTATTACTTTCCAATAAACAAGGTCTTGCAAGAAGTGTTGTGTTATTCACACATATATACTCTGAGCTTCCCTTCCCCCACATAATATTCTCAAGCATTGAGCTTCCCCTCTATCACCAGCCTACACATCGCCATCGCAGTCATCGTCATCGTCATTATCGCCATTGCCACCGCCAGATCAATCTGGATTCTCCTCTTTAAAGAAGTAATAAACCCTCCTCTCGGTAGATTTGTTTGTTTTTATAAGTATGCATTGTTATTATTTGTTTATTAATTTCTGCTTTAAATATGGCCCAAAAGCGCTAAAAAAAATGATGGAAATGTGTTAGGCGATGACTCGGGTGATGAGAATAATTTGCAACACACTTCGGGTCGAATGCGCCATAGGGTTTTCCTAGAACCAATAAATTCAAAGATACCTAATCCTTTACAATAATGGGATAAAGATACGGGGCTGCGATATGGTGAGTATGCCGGGTATTTTGCGAGTTGGATTGGTTGTTGTGTAAGACAGTATGTGCCTTTCGGTACACCGCGTATCAGTGAACTGAGTAAAATACGAAACACCATGCTAATAAGCAGAATAAAGGTATGTATATACAATAATAAATGTTTTTTCTGAAATTAAGTTACTACTTGATATGTGTATTAGCCGAAACACTTGTACCAACTATGCTCATCATATATGCAGTTAGCTTACGTTGTCCCCGAAAAGTATGATAAGTACCTAAAAACAAAGACAGGGGAAGCCCTCATTTCTTGGAAGTTAAAGATGGTTGAGAACCACTTGTTCAACAAGGAAATCGGGGATATGAACAAGAATCCACCAATAAAGAAGTATATGTATGTCAGTCAAGACCATTGGGATAGCTATATCGCTTATAGACAGTCTGACAAGTTTAAGGTAACTTAAAAATAATAAGTAAAGAAGTATACTTAGTTTAGTGTTTGGTCATGCTTACGTTTCTTGATATAATTTATTTGATGAAGGCTATGAGTGAGAGGAACAAGGCGAACATTTCAAAGAAAAAGACCGTCTTTTACGGCTTCTGAGGTGGTTATAGATTGATTAAGAAGAAACTTATAAGTACTACATAATTCTTATAGTATTAGACTATTAGGTGTTTTAGTCGGATGTTATATATGTTCCTCGTAATCATACATATTTTGAGAGGATATCAATGTGATGAATGAATTGTAGGCAAAGCTTGGAAAATTCAGTCGTCACGACGCTTGGGTGGAAGGTCACACTCCTACGAATGGAAAGACGGAAACTGAATATGATAAGGACATCAAAGAGAAAATTGTAAGTTTGAATAAATATGTCACTCCTACCACTGGTAGTCGGAGTTATATAATTGTGTGTTGCTTAATGGTTTTATGTGTATGTAGAGGATCTGTGAGAAGGAGGTAGAAGAAGGAAAATGGAAGCCTGAAGGACGTGATGACATTCTTGCTAGGGCAATCGGCAAAGCAGAGCATCCAAGTCGTGTGAGAGGGGTATCGACGCATGTTGGTATCAGTAAGTATTTTGGGAAAACTACTCGAAGTGGTGATGACTCCAATAAGGTAATCTATAAATACTGTATTTGAACCAACGTAATTTATAACTATATATGCTGACATTAATCCTACTACACAGCTACATAAAATAGCCAGGTTGATGATGAGAATGTTGGAAACTGGGGAAAAGCCAACAGAAAAAGAGTTGGATATGGTTCAAGAGGTCATAAAGGAAGCAGATGAGGAGGAGAAGGAGGAGGAGGAGGAGAAGGAGGAGGAGGAGAAGGAGGAGGAGGATGAGGAGGAGGAAAAAGAGGTAATAATATTTATGTCTTATATATATACAATGTGATATGATTTGGAAAATCAGTATGTGTTATATGGACAAGTGTTAATGTATAGAAGGAAGCCGAGGAGGACATGGCAAGCGAGAAGGAAATGGCAAAGGAGACAGGTGGGAGCCGAGGATCGATATCAGGCAGTTAAAGAGGAAGAGGAAGCCAGTAAGGCCGTGACATAGAAAGAGATTGAGGTAGTTGATGATCAAACGTTCTTCTCTACACCGAAAAAGGTAATAGCTGCTAGTTTATAATTATTCATCTCAGTACACATTTTTACTTATAAAATTTATTAAAGGTAGTAAATGTATGTGTACTAATTGATTAAAGCTGTCGTGAAGGGCGATTACAAGGTGCCTTGTTGTCTGTTCTATTTACAGGGGAAACAGAAAGTTGTTGTTGCCAGGGGATACGTGTTCGCTTACGACCGGCTTCAACAAGTTAAGGTTCATGGTATAGCCCTTCGTCACAATTGCAGTAAAGTGGAAGTGTCCCAATTATATAAAGACGAGTATGGGGAAGTAAAAGTACCATTTCCTAATGAGGAGGTCACGTATTTGAAAGAAGCCCTGAGCTCTTATGTGCAATGGCCTAACAACCTAATCAATGTTGTCATCCACGAGGTACCTATATGCAGACGTTAATTATTACTTGTTCTTTAAATATATTAGGGTACGAATATTAACACATCGTAAATACTTTAATCTTTACATTTGCAGAAGTTAAGCAAAGCCATGGCAGAAGCTAAAGCAATTACTACTACGTCAATGAAAGTTGTTGCAGTCAAGTCTGCTTATGATTCTTATTATGAATCGTGTGACTATAAGAAAAAAATTGAAAACTGCTTCGCTGATGGCTTTGCACAACCTGGCTGTAAAGAAGTCACTGATAAGTGCATATTTTATATATTTTCATCCCCTATATTAGCTCTATTTTATATGTCATTTAGCACTTATCATAGTGTTTTGAGCTAATATTTGTTATTCTAGTGCATTTGTTTGTCTCCACATGTTTTGTAGGATACTTGAACTTTTTGGAGCTAAAATACTACAAGATGACCCACTAGAGTACAATGGCTAAACAAGACCCAATATTGGACTAGCATGAAGTGTTTGCATGGGTTTTTCATGAAGAAGTTGATGGACTAAGGTGTGCAATGCAATTGTGTCAACAAACCAAATTCAAGCCAAACTCAAAGTCCAAGTCAAAGTGGAAAAGATAGGATTCCAAGTTACCTAGGATGCCAAAAGTTTAGGTCTTAACCGGGTGATTAATCGCTTAATTAATAACCCACATAGGATTCTCCAAACAACTAAGAGGAGAGTTAATGGAAACGGGCTGGAAACACACGACCCCGATCAGGGCCCCCAACCCCAATCGGGGTTGCACGTTCCTAGCTCGTTTACGTTTCACTCCCCTCCCCTATATAAAGGAGAGGCATTTCATGCTAGAGGGCATCCAATTCTTACGTCTCATATACTTTACATAGCCTTAAGCATTATAATTCTCTCAATAGTTTTCATATTAGTTTACAAATTATTAAGCTTTCCTTAGTTTAATCTTTCAACATTTTGTTCTACATTCAAGTTATTATTCAAGCATTTCTTATTCAAGTTAATTTGGTTATTTGTCCTTCCTTGCAAGTTCATTTCCTTAAGGTATTTCTATTTTACACCTCTATTTAGTTTACACATAGTTTATAATTATGTACTTTATTTATATTACCTTAGTTTTATTTCTTTTACATGTTATATTATTTAGTTTATATAAATCATACAATTATGTTTAGCATTTCTTAGCATATAATTTATAATTTACACCTTAATATGAGTAGCTAAGTTTCCTAGTCTAAGGGCTAGGGGAGCCATGCAAAATCAAATATATAACATGTTAAAATAGGTTGATAATAATATTGTTCAATTATTTCTATCACATGTTTCCATTGTCACGTTTAATCTTTGGTTATCGGCCGTAATCGTAGATTAAGTTTGTTCATTCATTTTAAAGTTGAGAGGTACGGAATTGAATTAGACTAAGCATGTGTAGTAGGACGACCTAGTCATGGACAAGAGTTTCTCTAGGACCCGGTCTATGGTTGACACTAATGCCGTAAGGTGGGTGTCTCTAAGCCTAAGCAATTGACAATGTTCTTAATACCGAGTTTAACATATTTATATATTTACCTTTGCATGTGTGACTCGACCCCCTTAGACTCCTTTTTATTATATAATTTACATCATAATTTTTATTAGTCATCAAACCAACAACAAACAAACAAAACGAAATCGACCTTGATAAGAATCTTTCCATAGCATTTCACAACGTAATTCCCGTTTCCTTGTGTTCGACCCCTATTGCTACATTCATTTGTTTTTTAGGGTAATTATCTTTGCATAGGTACACGATAAGCCTATTAGTCACCTAGAGGGGATGTAGTCATGATTAACATTGAACAGGAAATTATGGGCGCAGCTGATGTAGCCGTACTGGACCCGAAGCAACTGATCGAATTCGTCGACCTTGACAATTTAGATGCTGTTCACATTTTGATTTGGATGAAGTAAGTTTTATTAATAAAACTATTTAGTCATTTTCATTTACGAATAATGATGTTTGTTTAAATTATCAATTACAATAACATTCTTTGTTCCATGTGGCGTAATAGGTACCTGAATAATCAGATCGCTGAGTGGAAGGTCCCATTTCACGCCTACGGATTCTTGAGTCCTAAGGCGTTCTCTGTGCACAGAATTTCATACAAAGAACAAATCAATAGTATCGCTCGTCGGTTGATGTCGTCCAAAAAACTATGGCTTGCCCCCTACAATGAGAATATGTATGTATAGTACGTGATTATTGTAATGAATCACAGTTCTATAAATTTATTACTAACATGCTTAAATGCGTTTAAATGAACTAACAGTTCAATGTTCCAAATTGAATAGGAAGCATTGGGTGCTACTGGCAATCCAAGTGGAAACAAAAATAGTGTACTGGATTGACTCTCGTGAAGGCAAACCCTCTGACAGTTGTGTAAGGATGATAACTGAGTAAGTTTACAACCTTCAATAATGTCATTTGTTATTGTATGACTTGAGACATATATATGGAAATAATAATGGCATGTGTGTATATTTATGATTTAGCGTTTTTGAAGCAAAAAAAAGATTATGTCCACTTGGGAAATATGAAAGCGACGTTGTTCCCAATTTTATCACGCCATTAGTAAGTGTATTCTTAATAATTACTTGTATCATTTAATTAATGTTTATACGAGAGGTTGATTATCTAATTCAGCTGATTTGTGTGTGATTTATATAATAATCTCCTAAAGCACCAGACGACAAACAATGCGGTTTTTACGTTTGCCAGTCCATGTGGGAGGTTATCCACAGAAAACTATCTACCATTCCGATACGGGTAGTGTGATTTAAAAACTATTTAAGACGTAAATTGAGTTCAATTCTGTGTACTTCCACCATGTATGACATCTATTTTGATTATGTATATTTTGAATTGTAGTTTCCACAAATACTCAACAAAGTCCCGGAATATTCGCCAGAGGACATCAACCAGATGAGAAATATGTGGGCCAGTTATGTTGTTTCATTAACGAGGTCTCAATAGTTTTCTCATGCTTTATGTACGAATGTGTATATATAGATCCATTGTGTATTGGTTTCTTTTGTTTTCTCAATAGCAGTTGTGTTTTGGCTGTTGATCATCCTGTTTGTACTGATTTTATACTGGGTTTAATTGATTGCGGGGTGTAATATTTTGATACAGGATTGAATTTTTGCACTTTGCGCATTTTCTTTGAATGCTATTTTTCAAAGAAAGAAATTAAAAATAGCATTTCAAAGAAATGCTACAAACGTTGCTGAAAAAAATAGCATTTCAGCAGCTGCTAGAACAGGCTAAAATCATTTTTAAAAAAAAATTAAAAATGATAACGGCTAAAAACAACCCGTTGTAAACAATTATTTGACAACGGTTTTATTTAGATAAATAACCGTTGGCATATTTTTCCTCCCATTCAAACCACCAAAAAAATAAGATAACGAACGATAACCGTTGTCGAGTTCAAAACTTTTACAACGGTTTATTTAAGCAGAACCGTTGACAAAATTTCATCAATATAAATAGATAACGGTTACATACCGTTGTCAACAGATGAATATAACAACGGTTTTGCACGCAATAAAGTCGTTGTTAAATTTTGACATTCAATTAAATAAAATAACGAAATGAACCGTTATCATATATAATATTTAACAACGGTTTTGGAACGATAAGTGTAATACTACGGTTTTCATAGGCTGGTACTCGACCGAGTATGGCCTACTCGGTCGAGTAAAGTGTGTCGTGTAGCTTGTTTGGCTACTGCCCAGAAACACTCGGCCGAGTATGTGGAATACTCGACCGAGTAGAGGGTACTCGGCCGAGTATACTCTATACTCGACTGAGTATCCGGTCTATCGAGTGTTTTTCCGCGGTTTGATTTGGAGATGGTTAGAATTATATAATACGCGTAATCAGTTTCTAATTACATTTTTACAAAACCTAAACACTCAACGACGCTCTAATCCTCTCCAAATCTCTCCCTATTGTGTGGATCGTTCGTGAGTCTAGTTCACCTTTCCTTGTGTCGATTGTGTCGGTAAGCCTCCAATTTCGTAAGTTTCATTAATTTGTCTTTTAGGGTTTTGCCCTAATTTGTGATTTGGGGGAAAGGGATTTTGGCATGTGGTAATTGGAATTATGTGATTATTGCATGTATGTGACGGTGTCATGAGGAATTGCTATTGATTTCTTATGTGTGCTTGGATTGCAGAAAGGTAGGGTTTCCCTACTCAGTTACTGTTAATTGATTTAAGTTTGTGATTGTATTATGTATGACTGTTGTCTGCTGATCATCGGAGTGTTGGTGTGGTGGTGTGTGTGATGATGTTGTGATGATTGTGGTGGAGCCACTTGCGGGAGTGGCTTCACGCCCTAGTTCGCCCTCCGTGGAACCTGTCACGGGAGGGGATGTGCACATTAAGGGACAGGGTTATCGCTCGTTGATGAGCAGGATTTAGGTGGGGATTGGCTACGGTCCCCCACTGGCGGCGAGGATTACCTGTTGCGATGGGTAATCTGGCAGGGCTACACACTTCGGTGTGTAGTCGGTTACCGTGTGAGATCGGGAGACCGGGGACGGAGGATGATCAACTGGTTACTTTATGCACTTGTCTTATATTGATTATGCAGAACTGACCCCGTTGTTGTTTTATAAAACCTGCAGTGATCCATTCGGGGATGGTGAGCAGATTGTGACAAGTAATACAGATGTTTAGCTACGGGACAGTCATGGGGAGTCATCACTCGAGTCTAGCTTCCGCCGTCAAGAGACTTAGCTTGCATCCTTTGTAGTTGTTAGTCATTTCACAGTTATACTTTGGTTTGGTTTTGGAAACATGTAATCGCTAACTCTTTATACTTTAATAAAGGTTGTTTGGAATTAGTAACTTTGATATACAAACCTCGGGAAACCGAGATGGTAACAGCCTTTCATGCTAGGTTAGTCCTTGGTAAGGTACCTTGGTATGAGGGGGTGTTGCAAAGTGGTATCAGAGCCGAAGATTCTGGCACCTAAAACTAATGAACCCAATGAACTTAGGGAGTCTAAATAAAATGAACCCGGGGAGAGTTGTTTGGAGCTACCGCAAAGACTTGGAAGACGTCCCGAATTCGCACTAAGGCCCTTACGATCTTTAACCAGTAACACGGGGAAGTCTTGGTCAATGTTGTATGTTTGAGTCATGTGTGTGTAATACTTGTAACTTGAGCCTTGTGAAGTGGTTGGATGAAATGGTAAAAGTGTTGGAACATGGTAGTATATGAAAGGTGGATTGTGAATTCGTATATGATAGATTATGAGCATGAAGTATGGTGAGCATGTTACCTATTTAATATGATATTGAGCATGATGAATGGTAGTGGTACATGTATAAATGAGCATGATGATGTTAATGTTTGGTTTGTTAGTAGTAGCATGTGATTAAGGTCATGAGTATATATATATATATATACGTTGTGTTTAATTTTCACGTGGGTATGATAAGAGTTTGGGATATTCTACGGTGTACCCTCGAGTTTTTCAGTTTTCTATGCTGTACCCTTACATTTTTTATATTCTACATTATACCCCTAAACTTCTTACTTATTTCTCCATCATGACCTCAGTTAACTTTATCACAATCAATAATCCGTATTTTGACATTTATTCTGACTCATTAATGACGTATTATCATTATGTGTGAAAAGCATTAGAAATCACTTTTAATAAGCACAAGTTACTATTAAAAACCTCAGTTATAATTCAGGAAATAATAATGGAGATTTGATGAATTTTTAGTTAGATTCGTATGTTATTTGGTGGGTTAATGGGTAATTCGGCAAATTAATAAGTAAATGAGTAGGCTATCGTGTAATTGGAATATTAAATAAACGATTTAATAGGTTAATTAAGAAATTAACACATCAAAGACATTAAATAGAGGCATAGTATAGACTAATGTATATAGTTCAGGGGTACACCATAAAATTTCAAAAATGTAGGGGTATACCATAGAAAATCGAAAAGCATGAGGGTACACCATAGAATATCCCGAAGAGTTTGATTATGTACTGGTTTCTTGAAGTATTGAGTTGTTGTTGTTGCCTTATGCATGTTCAAATTGTTGGCTTAGAAAATTTGATTTGTATGAAGACCGATTATGGAAGGGCTGTCTTAAAACTGTCATAAGTCGAGTTCTAGAAATGATATTGCTGTAATTCCAATTGGAGGTGATAGCTTGTCTTCTTAAGATTCTAACGATAGGTCACACGCCCAGAATGACCACGTAACGAGTGAAATATGACAGTTTTACGAAAACTGGACGTTACTGTGAACTGTGCCTATACTCGACCGAGTAGTCCCTACTCGGCCGTGTATCTTTCATACTCGACTGAGTATTCCATATTCGGCCGAGTAATCTCGCTATGATAATTCTGTTTAGCTTCTGGAGTCGTGAACTCGGCCGAGTATACTCTATACTCAACCGAGTATCCGGTACTCGGCCTAGTATGTCATGTACTCGACCGAGTACCTCAGTGGGCGGCCATTTTGAGTCGGCGGCTATGTTTTTTCCTTAATTTTGAGTCGGTGGCTATGTTCTTACATTTGTTTCGAGTCGTGGGTTATGTGCATACGTATGTTTTGAGTCTTAACGCATTCTTTTATATATGTGACGGTCTTGATACATAAGTTACCGGATGTTATGATATGGAGAATGCCGGCTTATGAGGGACATGTGTTGGATAAGGAAGACATGTGTTAATGTGGTTGTGAGAGATAGTGGAAAAAGGAAAATGAAGAATGATGAGCTAATCGAGGTAAAGAGCATGTTTTGTGAGATATGGTGAGTGATATAGTCGTGTGTTGAGTAATATAAAAGTAAGTATATATGGACAAAAGTGATGTAAGTTTAAAGAAACGTGAGAATAAAAGATTGAGATGAGGGATACGAATATGGTATATTGGGATGTGTAAGGACTTATGGAGGGAGACGGTTAGCATTGTGTTGCTTAAGGATATATGTAATGAAGGGTTGCTTTAGAGGGATGGAGAAGAGGGGTATATAGTGAACTTAGATGGAGTTATGTCGCGGCGTGGATTTGTAGATAGTGACTAAGTTTGGAATTTGGATTATTAATAGGTGAGTTTAATGTAAAATTCTTTGGGCAATTAACGGTATGGGGGGAATTGTTGGTTTTCTAGGGATACGAAAGGGAGATACAACTAATTAAAGGGTAACCGTTAGTTGTGGGGACTTGATGGTGATAAGTGTGAGTGAGTAGTATTATGAGAGAGGATCAGTGATAAGAAAGAAAGAGAAGATATCGAGATGAATTAATGGAATTTGAGCTGTGGAGTAACAAGATGGTAATCGGATTATTAAGGAGTTAGGTAGAAGATAAATTATTAAGTGGTATTACTGGGTGGAAGTAAATTGGGGAGAACATTGAACAAAGTTATGGGACATGGAAATAAGGAATCATGGAAAGGCAAGATAGCATTATGTGAGGATGTGAGTTAATAGTGATATAGAAATTCAGGACGACATGTTAGTCGTCGGTTTTGAGGTATTAAGGGAGTAAGAAGCTGGCAGAGTGTTTATGCGATATGAGATTTTGGTGGAGGGTTAGGTTACGACGCGATAAAGGATAGAATTGGAAATAATGATGAGGTAGATTTTGTTGATGGATTTGATGTTCGTTATTTGGGATGATAACCAAAGCGAGGAAATAGATTGTTATATTAAGAAGTGATAGTAAGAGAGTAGTCGCATGAAGGATGTTGGTGTCATAGTATTGTCACTGGCTGTTGAGGATGATGTTACATTAGGGAAGTTAGTTGTTCTAATGGGGTTGATTTTGTGGAGACTGATCAGTATGTATGGTTGTGAGGGAGTATAAGAGGTGGGTATATGAGGTGTTCGCTAGAAGTTGGGTACTGATGATATGGCTACGTTCGCCGGGTGGTGATAATTGTGTGTATGAGAGGATATGTTATGAAGGGCTCCTGAGTTAAGTCCGGATGAGAGGTATTCATTATCAAGTGGTAACTTACGTAATCAGGATTGGCTAGTTACATTCAATTATGGGTCATGATATGTGTAAATGTTTGTGTGAGGTTCTGACCTCATGAGTCATGGTCTGGATAATATCCAGAAGGTAGGTATCTGTGATTCCGTTTATTATGTTGCGTCGTGATCTAGTAGAATGATTTTAAGAAAGCCTTCTGGTCAAGGAAGTTGTACTCAGTCAGTGTTATGAGATTGTAAAAGTTGTGATGGCTATCGATTTGGTTGTTGTGCACTGTGCACGGTAATTCGTGTTGTGATACGAGTATTTTCGTGTTGTCATAGATCGTTCTTTGTTTACTGCTATTTCCTGTCAGTGTCGGTCGGGGCATATAGACCGTTATTTTGTTTCCCGATGTTTCTTACCAGTGTCGGCTTGGGAGTGAGAATAGAATATGATATGAAAGAGAGTTGGGTATGGTTTTGTTGTTGTCACGGTATAGTAATATTCTGTTAATGGGACACAGTAGTGAGAGGTTGTTGGAGTACTTTTGATCTTGTGTTAGATGAGGCATTGGTGGACATAGTTGTGGAGCGTGTGTGGTATTGAACTGGAACTACATGTGGTTTAGTACCTTTTCTTGGGACAGTGAGTACGGAGTTTTGGGACTTAGTATCATGTCAAGTCAAGGGTGATTTTTGTGGTAATAAAAGAAGTCAACTTGAGAAGCTAATGTGAGTGTGTGTAATAATTGTGGATCGTGAGTTAAGATCGTGGAGATGAGTGTATATGTATATAGAAGTATGTCGTTTTACGGTAATGTGGAAGAGATGGAGTAATGGTAATACTGAGGATTTTATGATATATGTTATGTGAGTACAGAATAATTGGAGGCACGAGAACTATTAGAGAAAGAGAGCCCTGGGTATAGGAATTGTTGTAGGTCTTGAGGTTATAGTGGATATCGTTGACATGCGGTAGTGATTGAGTATAATGAGAATATATAGTTACGGATCTAGTATTAGTGAGTTACGAGGACGTAACATTTATGTTAAGAAGAGTAGGATGCGACAAAGAGAGTTTGATGGTTGTACATGTTATAATATAATTGGAAGTTTAAATGTTGGTGTAGAGTAAAGGATGGGTTTGTGTTGGGGTTGATTTTATTGCAGGTAATGGCAGTGCTCGTGGTAGAATGATGTTTATGTGTGGGAGTAAACTTCGAGGACGAAGTTCATTTTAAGGGTGGTAGAATGTAACATTCCGTTTTGATGGTTGATCTTGTTTGGTAGATTGTCTTGGTATTGAGGTGCTAGTGAGCGTTATATAAGTAAGACAGAGTTGGCAACACTTATGTTGCGGTTATTTGATGGTAGTATGGAGTTAGTATCGAGAGGTTGTGTTGTAGTTGAGACGATATCGTGAGTCGTGTTGTGGAGGTAAGCTTGGCTAGTGGAGTTAGTGTTAGGTATCCATGTTTTATAGGTTGGGTTGGAACTTCGGGGACGAAGTTCTTTTTAAGGGAGGAAGACTGTAATACTACGGTTTTCATAGGCTGGTACTCGACCGAGTATGGCCTACTCGGTCGAGTAGAGTGTGCCGTGTAGCTTGTTTGCCTACTACCCAGGAACACTCGGCCGAGTATGTGGAATACTCGACCGAGTAGAGGGTACTCGGCCGAGAATACTCTATACTCGACCGAGTATCCGGTCTGTCGAGTGTTTCCGCGGTTTGATTTGGAGATGGGTAGAATTATATAATACGCGTAATCAGTTTCTAATTACATTTTTACAAAACTTAAACACTCAACGACGCTCTAATCCTTTCCAAATCTCTCCCTATTGTGTTGATCATTCTTGAGTCTAGTTCACCTTTCCTTGTGTCGATTGTGTCGGTAAGCCTCTAATTTCGTAAGTTTCATTAATTTGTCTTTTAGGGTTTTGTCCTAATTTGTGATTTGGGGGAAAGGGATTTTGGCATGTGGTAATTGGAATTATGTGATTATTGTATGTAGGTGACGGTGTCATGAGGAATTGCTATTGATTGCTTATGTGTGCTTGGATTGCGAAAAGGTAGGGTTTCCCTACTCAGTTACTGTTAATTGATTTAAGTTTGTGATTGTATTGTGTATGACTGTTGTCTGCTGATCATCGGAGTGTTAGTGTGGTGGTGTTGTGGTGTGTGTGATGATGTTGTGATGATTGTGGTGGAGTCACTTGCGGGAGTGGCTTCACGCCCTAGTTCGCCCTCTGTGGAACCCGTCACAAGAGGGGATGTGCACATTAAGGGACAAGGTTATCGCTCGTTGATGAGCGGGATTTAGGTGGGGATTGGCTGCGGTCCCCCACTGGCGGCGAGGATTGCCTGTTGCGATGGGTAATCTGGCAGGGCTACACACTTCGGTGTGTAGTCGGTTACTGTGTGAGATCGGGAAACCGGGGACGGAGGATGATCAGCTGGTTACTTTATGCACTTGTCTTATTTTGATTATGCAGAACTGACCCCGTTGTTGTTTTATAAAACATGCGGTGATCCATTCGGGGATGGTGAGCAGATTGTGACAGGTAATGCAGATGTTTAGCTATGGGACAGTCATGGGGAGTCATCACTCGAGTCTAGCTTCCGCCGTCAAGAGACTTAGCTTGCATCCTTTGTATTTGTTAACGCCGTTGCCGGGGAAGACAATAGTTAATTTTTGTGTTTTGTAGTATAGAGTCTTAGTTTTGTTTTAGTTTTGTTTATGCATAATACTCGTTCTACTAACCATCCACTCGAGCCTTACAACTCTGAGATTGAACGGACACTTTTCAGGTTGAGACATATCAGTGGGAGCCAGTTAGTTGTTTTTGAGCACCCAGATTCTGAGAAGGATATACACTCTGATTCAGATACGTCGGAAATTTCTATTACCACTGAGAATATGGCCCGAGAGACCCGTACATTAAAGGAGCTCACAGCTCCTAATCTTGCTGTTCAGCCATTATGCATCACTTTTCCAGCATTGGATAATGGAGTTACTTTTGAACTGAAATCTGGTTTGATACATCAATTACCAAGTTTCAGCGGGATGAGTATTGAGGATCCGAATAAGCATCTTTTTTACTTTCATATTGTCTGCACCGGTATGAAGCCAGTTGATGTCACAGATGAACAATTAAAATTGAGAGCCTTTCCTTTCTCCTTGAAAGGCAATGCGAGAGACTGGTTAATAAACTATCTACCACCGGCGAGTATCACTACTTGGATAGGTATGAAGAAAGCATTCTTGGAGAAGTATTTTCCGCCTTCTCGATCAGCTCAACTGAAAAGAGCCATAAGTAATATTGAGCAGCAAGACGGAGAAACTTTGTACGAGTACCTTGAAAAGTTTAAGCAGTTATGTGCCAGTTGCCCCTACCACGGTTACTCCGAACATGACCTCATAATGTACTTTTTTGGTGGACTGAACCAAGATGACCGCCGTATGATTCATTCTGCTTGTGGAGGAAATATAGCCAACAAGAATCCAGATGAAGCTTGGGAGGTTATCACAGAGCTAGCTGAGACCTCTAGACAATTTGAGAGAAGACCTTCACGGAGAGGGGTGAGTGCTATGGGTGTTAATCCTGGCTTAGAGGAAAAGGTTGATAATATTGCTTCCACACTCCGTGATATGTTATCCGCGACAAATGGTCGTTATTTGTGGTATATGCTCTACTAAGGGTCATCCTAGCGATTTGTGCCCTCAAATGCAAGAGAGTGATTCTCAGACGGTGAATGGTGTATGGGAGAGTATTCCAAAAAAGAAATGGGATCCATACTCTAATACTTATAATGAAGGATGGAAAGTTCATCCTAACTTCCGTTGGGGAAATTCTCAAGCTAACCCATCATCTGGCCCTCCTAGAGGTCAGTTTATTATGCGACCACAAGAGCAACCCTCCGTACCTCAGGCACCACCACAAGCTACACCGAGCTCATCAATGTCTACTGAGGACATGATTCGGGCTCTTACCATTAGTGTCACTCAAGATAGAGCAGAAAATAAGCAAAATTTCAAGAATCTTGAGAATCAAATTAGTCAATTGGCTACTGCGGTCAATCGGTTGGAAGCTAAACAATCAGGTGCTTTACCATCTTAGACAGTTCTGAATCCTAGAGAGTATGTGAGTGTTGTGTCATTGAGAAATGGTAGACAATTGGTGGAGATTGAAAAGCCAAAAGCTAAGCCTAAGGTGGTGACTATTCAAGAAGAAGAGGAGTTAGTGGTGGAAGATGATAAGCTACTGAAAGATGGAGGAGAAGAAGATTCATCTAATTCAAAGGAGGTGACATCATCCATGCCTTCATATGAGCCACTGCCACGTTTTCCTGAGGCTTTGAAGGACACAAGGAAGAAGGAGCCCGACACTGATATTTACGAAACCTTTCGTAAATGCGAGGTAAATATTCCTTTACTTGATTTGATTAAGAGTGTTCCTAGGTATGCAAAGTTTTTAAAAGAACTTTGTACAATTAAAAGAAATCAAAAGGAACGTAGTTTGAAAAAGCCAAAGGGTAAAGCTAGTGAATTTGTGTCAGATTTGTTTAAGAGTAAGACTCCTCCTAAGTGTAGTGATCCGGGTGTCTTTACTATACCTTGCACTATAGGTGATACACGGTTTGAAAGAGCCATGTTAGATCTAGGAGCGTCGATAAATGTTATTCCCTTCCATGTTTATGAGTCTCTTAAGCTTGGTCCTTTAAAGAGTACTAGGGTGGTAGTCCAACTTGCTAATAGGTCTAGTGTTCACCCTAGGGGAGTAGTAGAGAATGTAATGGTTAAGGTAGATCAGCTGGTTTTTCCTGCTGATTTCTATGTTTTGGATATGGCACAGGAGGTCGATGGAGTCCCAATTTTATTGGGTCGACCATTCTTAAAGACCGCAGGAACCCGAATTGATGTTCCAAATGGTTCCTTGACTATGGAGTTTAATGGGAGGGTGGTTAAGTTTGAAATTAATCCACCTAATTTGACTAGCTCTGCGGTTTATTCTCTTTGTGCTATTGCTACTAACCATACTTCTATGAGAAGCCGAAAGCCACCACTTCCGAGCAAAGATTGTGAGATTTTGTAGGACTCCCCACCTAGAGAGGAGAAAAGGTGTATCCTTTTATGGGAGAATCTTAAAGATGCTGAGGCTGGTAAAAGGAAGGGTAAGACTTGGTTTGATAAACTAATTCGTCGGAAGGGCTTCGGTAAAGCAACACAAGTCATATATATCAAATCAAGTAGTGCTCACCCCGTTCCATTGGTAAGATAATTTTCTAAACTCTTACTTAAGTCGGGTGGTTTACCACTCCGCGAGATGTCGAGCCAACGACGTAAAACAACAGCGCTTCTGGGAGGCAACCCATAGATTTGTGTGTGCAATTTTTGCAAACAAAAAAAATAAAAATAAAAAACGAAAATTCAAAAAAAAAAAAAAAAGAAAAAGGATCGGAATAGCCTTGATTTATGGTGTTTGGCGACATAAGAAGGGAGACATAGAAGGTTGGTTGGGTAGGATAGAGGCTATGGTGTGGAGAAACCGCGGTGTGTTGTTGTGGGCACCTTGCTAAAGCGGTTGGATGGTTTGTTGTTTTGGCGTCGAGGAGATTAGGATTGACCATGTAAGCTCGGAGTTGTAGAAGTATTTTATTTATGTGCAATCTGTTGCTGGCACATATGTTATTAGAGTTACTTGGTCATTTGTTAGGATGGAGTAATAAGGGGCGTTAGTCTTCTTTGGTTACTCTTATCTTTTGTTGGCCTTGTGAGATTGTGTTTTATGGAATATGCTAATGGCCAAGTATGGGGAGGAGGTGCGGTGTTGAGGATTGGTATGTCTATTGAGTCGTCTGACTGAGGTTTGTTCTCCTTTTCCCTTTATTGTGTCCTTGCAACATTGAGGACAATGTTTCATTCAAGTGTGGGGAGGGAGAATCGTTCCGATTTGTACACCTTTGTAATTGTGTGGTGTGTTTATTTCAGTTATTTATTTCAGCAAAAAAAAAAAGAAAAAAAAAAGAAAAAAAGGAAAAATAATGAAAGACAAGTATCCCGGCTAGGTGAAAACCCGAAAGGGCGCCTAGGCAAGATTGGGATGTGGCCGAGGACGGAGTGAAAACCCGAAAGGGCGCTCCGGGTAAAATGAAGAATCGAGTTGCGTGCCACTGAGAGTAGTGTGAGGTAAAAAAAATGAAAAGCTAGAGTGAAAACCCGCAAGGGCGGGAGCTCTAGGCAAAATGAGAGATTTAGGTAAATGAAATAATTCTTCCGATGCTATTTTATCTCCCTTTACTATGTTGGAGACCGTCTTACAAGAGTTTCATTGTGAGTCTTGTTAGCTTCCTATGCTTCTGTGGATCGGTGTTGGTTTGAGCTTTTATTGAGATCCTTTGAGTTTACTCGAGGACGAATAAAGATCTAAGTGTGAGGAAGTTGCCAAAATTTGGTGAGCCGAAGTCGTATGCTCCCAAAAATAAGTAATAAAGTCCTATTACCTTAACTATATAGTAGAGGTAAGTCGAGTGTCGAATCCACGGGGAAGACGATGTAATTAATGTGTAGAAAGTAAAGAGTAAGAGTGACAATATTATGGGGGATTTTTATGATTGATTAAACTATAGACTACTGAACAAATAATAAAGATGGGTGAATTCAGATGATTAAAAGGTCTTGGGTCAACAAACATCCACTATCAACAAACTAATTGGTCTTTGATTGTCTTTAATTCGATTACTTTCAAGTACTTTATTGTGGAAATACAAGTTTCCTTCAACCTCTTAAGTATAGTCAACTAACTCGAAACGCGATATTAGAAGACCTTAATTATTGAACAATCTAATCCACGCGTCTAGATTTAATCCAACAATAGCATTAACAATCCAAGGAAGCAATAAAGATAACGATCTTTAACACACGCGGTTAACGATTCGAATTATATGTCTAGTCTCTACTTCGTCCTAATAACGATGAAACGCATACAAATTATTAGGGTAAAGTTTGCTACTTTAGTCTAGATTAATTGAACAATTACGGATTCAATTTCTGAACATGCAATAGATTAAAGTAAACAATTACCAATTGATCAGATTAGTAAGAGGAACAATAATCATAAAATACGAGCAAGAGACATAAACAATACTTGAGAAATAAAAGAGAGAAAGAACAATCTCACAATTAATTAGTCAATAGCTTCAATCTGTCAATCCAAGAAAGGGAGGATTAGTTCCTCATAATTTCTAAGCAAAAGTAATTAGGGTTCTAAGAGAGTTTTTTCCCAAAATTCCACTTATTGAATGAATAATATGAATGATATCAACTTTATACTTAACCTAAAATAATAATAAATAATAATAATAATACTAGAAATAGATGAAATTAGGAAATAAGGCACGAAACAATTCTCGGACTGCTGCAACACGGGCGACCCGCACCACTTTCTGGTCAAAAACGCTGCTTGTGTACATCCTTTCACTCCTCCGTGTTTCTTCTTATATTGATGCTGGGCTAAAGGGAACAAAAGAGAACAAGGCCATGTGACATTGTCCAATGACCCACTTTATTCCACATGACATCACTTGCAATGGGCTTAATATATACGTACTCCCTTCTTCTCCTCATATTAGCCCATAATTATGGACTAGCCTTCAACAAAGCAACCCAAAACATACTCTTCAACTCATTAACTCACAATTTTATCTAATTACTCCAAAATACAATTAATAATATAAAATGAGAACTCGTTCAATTACTCCTCTAAAACTCCACCTATTTCACCAATAGTCACCCAAATTCGACACTCATATACCATACTAAACCCGTCTTATCAGTTAGTCATTTCACAGTTATACTTTGGTTTGGTTTTGGAAACATGTAATCGCTAACTCTTTATACTTTAATAAAGGTTGTTTGGAATTGGTAACTTTGATATACAAACCTCGGGAAACCGAGATGGTAACAGCCTTTCATGCTAGGGTAGTCTTTGGTAAGGTACCTTGCTATGAGGGGGTGTTACAATAAGTTGTTGTCAATAGTAAACTACGACAACGGATTTGATACCGTTCTTAAGATTTAACAACGGTTCTTGATGTTATATAATGGCCGCTTGTTATTTGTACAACCATTTTATAATTTAACAACCGTCGTTGCAATAACGGTCCCGTGTTTCTATTTAAAAACGGTAATTTGCATTATTTGACCATTATTGGACGTCTTATTTGGCGTAGAGATCTCTCTTTATGTCAGACAAAAGAATAAAACCTTAATTAGGTTTGTCACACAAACCCTCTTGTAGATACCTGTATCTGTCGATATTGGAATTTTTAGAGAACCCGTCAACCACCCGATGTCGATAGGACACATGTATTCTCAAAATGATGTGCTCGTGATACGGATAAGTCACATGGATGTAATCAAGGTTGCGTCGACGGTTTCTGTTAATTTAAATGGTTATTTAAATTGGCATTTTGAATGTTTTGAAATAAAGGGTTTTTGTTTCTTTACATTTTGGTTTTGAAAATTTATGAAATAAAAGTTTTTTATTTCATTTATTTATTATTTTGATGATTTTTGAAATAAATGTAATTTATTTCATTCGATTTGGATTTAATTCGAATTGCGAGCTTTTATTTACGATTTATCGTTGTAAATTGTTTTTAAAGTCTTAATTTGGAATTTTTATTTTTGGTTTAAAAAATCAAAGTATTTTTGTATTTTTGATTTTTGGTTTAAAAAATCAAAGGATGAATTTTTGTGACGGTTTTTTATTTATCGTTTTATTTAATTCAAAGTTTCGAGTTTTTAAAGCCGGTTTTAAACCCGTTTTTTATGCGAATTGTGAAGCGATTTTGATGCGATTTTAGGCCATGTTTTGGCACGAGTTTCGAGGCAACCTTTTACCCAATCCCTTCCTATATGATCCAATGTTTGAACTTCACCAATAGTAGCCCAATATCCCTTCTTTAGCTCACCCAAAACCGAGCTCAAAACAACCTATACACCCCTCGACACCCTTATTTTGCAACACCAAAACTCGCTCCAAACACCTTCAACTTTGCCCACATAACAAGCCTTAACCACACTCATACCCACGTCCCAACGCGACCCAAACCAAGCCATAATCAGCCCCGCAAAACAGCAGCTCCAACCGCACCATACCCTATTTTTGCGTGAGCTTTGGAGCTCGTTTCTTGAGCTCTAAGCTCCTCCACCGCCTTTCCTTGCCTTTCCCACAAAGTAACCTATATTTCCTATATTATATCCTTCCATATCTTCCCATTGAGAGCTAGAGAATATGCGAAAATAGTACAAGAAAATTATAGAGAAGATAATTATCAAAAACCGTTTCATATTGCTTTCCTATTCTCTAAACCTTCACAACCATACTTCCTTCATCTATATAAGGTCCCATTTCTTTCCTCCATAAAAACCTAGTGCTAACATATCCTACAAAACACCTTCAACCTCTCTCACCCATAAAACCGTATAAATCTTCATCTTCAACCTCTCGCAATCCGAAACCCAGAAAACAAAGCACCTGCTGCCTGCCTTCGAAAACACCTTCGAAACCTCATCAAATCTCCATTCAAATTCACCAAAATTTACATACACAATCTAGGTAGTGCTCTTGATTGATTCGTGCCTTAAAGAAATGCCCTTGGTAACGTTTTGAGCATTAAATTGCTCGATACTTTACCTTGCGCGGTTTTCAGATGTTTCTGACCAGCTCTATTTTGCTTAATTTTAAATATACTAAATGCGTTTTTAGTCTAGTTTTTTGCCAAAGTTGAAAACTTTATCATTCAAGGATTCCAAAACATCTTTCAGATTGAAAATTTGTTGAGTATTGAAGTCGTGGTGATCATTTGAAGTTCGCTGCGCAAAATTGGTTTTACACGTGAAACGTGTTTGTTTGGTTCAAAGTAGAGAACATTTGTTCTACCGAGTGTGCACTTAATTCCAAACATATCAATGACCTACAAAATTAAATTTGTTAAGAAACATACACATCGAGTGACCTGATTTTATGAAACGTGAACAAAATGAAACAGGTTGAGTGGCGTGAACAAAATGAAAACATGGGCAGGAAAAGGAAAATAATACTCAGGAGTTACTTACCTGATCCATAATAAGGCCACGCGCTCCAAGGGTCTGCAAAGCATCTCTTGGGACTTCCATCCACGAAGTAGATACCATAACCTCACTTCATTATTGATAAAATGCAATTAGTAGATATATTTATTACAATAAAAAAATCAAAAAATCAAAGCAAAAATATGACATTACTGTTGAGTTTTCTTTGATCTCTTTCGAACAAAATTCACCAATTCCATGTCAGTGTATCGAGGCCATTCTAGTGCATTATTTTGTACTATTTCTCTGGATAGGTTCTCAGGACATGTAGTAATTTGATCGCACGCCCTCAACTCCTTACTGGTAGATGGTTTATCGAGGCCGAAAACAATTGGTGTAGAAGGAGGATCACTGTTCCCTACCACAGGAGGAGGAGGAGTAGAAGTCGCATGAGTAGCTAGAACAGTAGTGGTGGGGTGAGTGGGCTCATTGACGGGAGGGACATCATCAATAGCACTGGAACTTGTTTGCATATCTCTTTCGCTTGTTCTCCTCCTATTGTACTCAACCCACCGTTCATGATTATGATGATCATCCGCTACCACTGTGGGCTCAGAATGGTCAGGTTGTTCATCATTGACGGGAGGGACATCATCACTGACGGGAGGGACATCATCAATAGTAGTATTATGAGAGGGAGATAAACCATGCAACATAGGAGTTGGCTCAGAATGGGCAGGTTGTTCATCAGCTTGAATACAAGACGTTGAAGGTTCAGGTTGAGATAAAAGATGATCATCAAGTTGTATGATTTGGCATTCTGTTTTTGGTGGTGAACGACGTGACTGTATTGGTTGTAAAACTTCACCCATCACGTCCAATGCCTCCAACAATTCAGCTTTAGACCACCCACACATTCTCTTCAAATTATCTCCACTATTACCCTCCACACTCTCCTGGACATTACCCTCCTCATTATTGTCTTGCTGAGATAACCTAAAACCATCTTCCATAGCATCTACAGCTGCCACTAGTTTAGAAACTGTTGCTGAGGAAGGTAGTTTGCTGAGAGCTTGGCTAGCAAGAGATTTGTACTCCACAAAAGCTTGAGCCATGACCTTTGCGGAAAGCACAAGTTTATTAATAAACTCAGTAGTACTACCTGAATTGTTCGGTAGAGGAGGATCAACCTTTGCGGAAAGCGCAAGTTTATTAATAAACTCAGTAGTACAGCCTGAATTGTTAGGTAGAGGAGGATCAGTAGGTTCTTCATCTTCAGATTGTTGTTGTTCAGATTGTTGTTATTCACTCGTTGGCTTTGAAGACTGCCTAAACTCAATAGTAGGAAGCAGCAAAGGTGCATGTGGCTTATGCTGAGTGATGACCATTGGAGGCTCAATAGAACCCCTGCCGAAAGTTTTCAAGTCCGAATTTTTGTCATTCACTTCCTCCTTAACTCTCTGGGATATAGCTTCTTTAGTCCAAGTTGAGAGCGTTGGAAACTGTCGAGTAACAAGGCGTGATTTGAAGACACATCGGTCTAGATAAATGAAAACCAAGACCATAATAGGTCCACCAAACCAATTTTCTTTCAGCTTTTTGGTCTCCCACTCCTCCTTTTGCCAAGACTCAACTTGGGCAACCAATTTTCGTTTGATAAAATTGCACCAGTTGAATTCGGAAATCAAGTCAGTGTTTACCAAACTTTTAAGAAGTCTCAAACTTGCCCGATTCCCTACAAAACCGCCTAAAAGAGCATTGAAGATATAAATGATGAAATTGCGCTTGAAATCATCTCCACCATCTCTTTGTGTAAAGAGCTTGTGCATAATGTCTTTGACCTCAATGGAACTACCTTTGTATTGACTTTTGAACTCCTCCAAAACAGACAAATAAGAAGGGCACTTATCTCCAATTTTTGCTTCAACGACAATGTTTGGACCCATTGGCAATCCCAGACACAGATGTATATCTTCCTCTAAAACAGGGAGTTTCCCATCAAACAACGATCCTTTAAAGGGGTTGTAATTCGAAACTAGCCAATACGCCAAGTTACCCAGAACAACATCTGTTTTAAGAAGCAAGAGATAACCAAATCCCATTCGTTGTATAGCTTGAATCTGGTTATCTGATGGTGGATTATCCTCATTGTTGAGAAAGTTGTAAAGCCCAGCAGGAGACATCCGAATCCTCAACACTGGCAATCGCTCTTTATAGGTTCTTTTCTTTTTTTTTCAGCGGGTTCACATACTTCACTAGCAGAGGTAGCTGGTTTCGATCGCTTCATTTTAGCTTGCTTCCTATTATGCACCAAGTAAGGCAAAATAACGTCAGAACTAAAATCCAAAATGTAAACAATTTAAGTAAGTTTGACAACAGAGAAGGTGATTTTATCCACTTATTAACAAGTATACCAATATTATCTTCTAGTTTTACAAAACAAGTTCAGACATTCACACAATTAGGTTCTAGATTCACACAAGTAGGTCCTAGATTCACGAAATGCAAATGAGATGTAGCTACTGAAAACTTAACCAACATACATTTAAAAACTGGCAATATAGAAGGATAAGATAATGAAACATGCATCCAAAGAACATGCATCCAAAAGAACGATAAATTTATCACAGAACCATACGCAAGCAAGCTTACAAAAACTGGCAATATAGAGACTACTAAAATTGAACGAAATAAGCAAGAGAATCGAAATCTACTAAAAAAATGGAAAGGAACATACGAAAAAGAGGAGAAATCGACTTCAATTATGCTCGCAAAACCCTAAACCCTCAATAACAAAAACCTTCATAATAACAACAATAATTTGACGAATTAAAGAAGTTGATTCAAAATTATGGTGAAAATTACGAAACAAAAGGAGGATGAATCGAAACTTGAGAAAGTAGATAGAAAATACCTAATTTGTTGATGATAGCGACAGTAGAAACGGTAATGCTAATGGCAGACGAAAAGCTCAATGATAATGGCGGATGGAAAACTCAATGATAATGGCTAGATAATGGCGAAGACGGAAGTGAAATTGGAGCACTGAATATGGAAGTTGAAGAGAGAGAGTGTTAGTGAATATGGAAGTTATTTTGTGAAACTATTCAATAAATTGTGAAACTTTGTCATGAATGGTGGATCTTTACTTAAAAAGTTTTTATTTCTAATTTTGTGAATCCTGGATCTTATTACGTGAAACTGGAGCATGAAATTGTGAAACTTGGTCATGAATAGTTGATCTTCACTTTGTTGGGGCTGGTGTCCTTAACAGTTAGTGCAAGGACTTATAAATCTCTAAAAGGATCAAAGGGCATACTTTTGGTATTATTATCAGTTGATCCACGTTTATCAATAACGGTTGGCTTGCTAGATAAGTTTGACGTTATTGTCATACAGATGGCGGTGATCAACTGGTCCCTAAAAGTCACACCTATAGGACACGTTTGAGAGATGTGACAGTATGAAAATACAGTCATGTTGATGCCAAATTTGACTAACCAGTTAGTCGGAGTTATTGACTAGTAATTAGTCAAACGCGATGTTGAGACAATTATTTAATACGGATTAAATAATAATGGCTAAGACGAATTAAGCAGTTAATTCGTAAATTGAATATAAACGATTTATATTTGATTAATGTATATTGAATTAATTATACAATATTGTCTTTGTCGGACATGTATTAATATTTCAACTAATCCGTGTTATTAGTCGATGTATTAATAACCGATAACCGATGATAGTTTATAATAAAACTCGTCATATACATTTTAGCGAAATTGATCGGACCACAAGTTAAAAATGAGGAGAAAGTGGAAAGCCCACTCCCTCCTCTCATGACCCGCGGACCGAGACAACAAAAGGAGAGGCTCCCTCTCCTTTTGACCTAAGGATTCATTTTTACATGAAAATTAGGGTTTTGAGGAGTATTTTTCTCTGCAAAACCTAGATCTCACATCGAATAACCTCACAATAGCTCTCTCGATATTGCAAGTCAATTAGAGAGCATTTCTAGCACAAGGGCATAGTCTCAGACGGTCTTGGGTGCAACGATTAGGAGGAAATCTCTGTTGATTTCTGTTCTTTACGCCGCGCATCAAAGGACCCGAGGTTGATTCTTAATCTTTATCGTTTTATATTGTATTTCGTTTATGACCATAAAATCGCATGTTATATTTACGTTATAATCCTTAAAATTAAGGGAATTTTACGGATATTTCCCTACAAGTGGTATCAGAGCGAGGCCACGTAAATTTTCATTGTGATTTTTCATAAAAACGATCTTGAAACGATTTTTATTGTCTTGAAATTCGTGCGGCAACAGCAATTTTCACTCGGCAGTTGCGGTTTTTGAAACCGTGACATGTTTTACACGGTTGATTCATCTTTTTTCGTTTTGTTCTTTTGCATATTGTTATTTTATACGGAGATTATAACAATATGTCAAGTTTTGTTAGATTGTAAAATTGTTTTGATGCGGTTTTGATCAAAATTGCGTTTGTTTTGTTTCAACAAAACTGTTTTCACGAGGGTTTTGTTTTTTCCAGAAACTTTTGTTCTCGATCGAGCTTGTTTTTAATCGATCGAGAGGTTTTTCTGTCTTGTTTTTACTCGATCGAGTCCTTGCTGTACTCGATCGACCACTTTCAAAACCCCACTGCTCGATCGAGAAGTCCTCGTACTCGATCGAGCAGATTTGCTGATAAAAGCCCTCGATCGACCTCCGCATTGTCGATCGAGTACTTTCTGATTAGCATACCTCTCGATCGACTAGCGATTCGATCGATCGAGCCCTTTTTGTTCCTCGATCGAGCACTTTTGTCCCTGGATCGAGGGATTTTTGTTCTGGCAGCTTTGAAAATTTATCCTTTTTGTTTTAAATTTTCTTTTGGCCTTAATATGTACTTTATACGGATATTGTACACTCGCTATGATTGTGAAACGGTTCACACACGTACCATTGAGTTATTTTAAAGCGTATTTAAAGTAACGGATTGTAATAGATTAAAATTCAACTGATAGAAGCGGTTTTATCACATAAATTTTAATCGTTAAAAGGTGGTTTGGATAAATTTTACATTATTACGGAATTATGTCACGAATAAATTTGTTTTAGTTGATGCATTTTATTTATCGTTAATTTTGAATGCTTTTGAATGCTTTTATTACGTATTTATTTATTTTACAAACGGTTGTAACTTAGTGTGGCCTTAGTAGAACGTGTTACCGTAATGATGGAACACGGTCTTCGTTGTATTTTGAGATATCGTATCTCCGTTTTGGGATTTTTCATTTGTAATTACAGTTTTTATTTAGAATGTAAATAGGTTTATATTTTGTAAATTTTAATTGTAATTTTGAGAAGACCAGATGGAGATCGGATGCTCACTCATCCCGCCGCAAGGTCAAAGATGGAACATCAAGACAAGCTTTTCGGGTCCAACGGTGGATTCCAAAGTTGTATTATGTTCTTTTTACTAGGATAGGCCACACTAGGAATTTTATTTACGTATTGCATTCTTTTATTTATTTTTCGTAACGATAATATGCATCATATTCCGCCTAAAACCAAACCACCTATTTATTGCATGAAAACTGACACATATAGAGGTCACGAGTTAGTTTTCTTTGACATTCTCATGTCACACGATCAATGCTAAGCCATCACCTAAATTAATTCATTCACGCAGACGCTAGTTATTCGTTCACTTAAAATGAATTAAAATTAAGCTGATGGGATCTTCCTCGTATAAACAAAAATTGAGAACGGCCTTTATAGGTCAAACTCCAATGAGTCCCTTCTTCGTCGGTAGGCATAATATGACCCCTTCTACGTCGGGTAAGTTGGAACCGATTGACCTATTTTATCTCAACACTATAGTCACTCGTACGATCCTGTGAACATGGTGGACTATAGATAGGATTTACAGAAATCTATCGACCAAGAGTTCTTACGGAAGAACTAGCTAAACAGTTGGCTTATCAATTTACGGAAATTGAGTCTTGGGATCACTTGTATCATTCTTGAGGAAGATCAATTATGCAAGTGCTTGAGTCTACACGTTAAAATACATTTTAAATAGACTTAAATCACCTCGATGAGTTGCTTATTTCGTTTTTGTTTTTCTTTCTTTTTCAAAGGTGAACACGATCTATTAAACTGCTATAACGAAATGGCTGGTCCAACTAACGACCCAATGCCAAGTGCCACATTGGACCGTGAGTCCCGGCTTCGGATCTTCATGAATCGGATGAATCGCCTCTACTCGATCAAAGAATGATGGATCAAACTTCGCGGACGGGAGGCGGCATTACGGAATGCTTTCGCCGCCGACGGAAGCTCAAATATCTAATAGAGCCCATCCCGCCAAAACCAGGTCCCACGGCTAGAGCTAATGAAATCGCCAAGTTTAACGATTTCTGTATGGAAGCGGGTGCGATTAAAAACGTACTCATTTTTGCAATGGAACCCAATTTGCAGAAACGCTTCATAGCCCATGGTGCAAACAAGATTTTCACCACGCTCACTAAGGAATTCTCGAAAGCACCGAGAATCGTGACCTATGAGCATACCACTCGCTTCTTTGATGCGAGACTCCAGAAGGGCCAACCAGTTAGCCCACACATTCTCAGCATGATTGAGAATGTTGAGAAGCTGGAGACGCTTGATTGTAAGATCAGCGAGAACATCGTCATTGACCGCATGCTTCATTCACTCCACGATGGTTTTGCGCTCTTTAGAGCGAATTACTATATGAATGATTTGAAGAAAAGTCCCCATGAACTGCACTCCCTCCTCGTACAGACCGAGAAGGACATGAAGTTCAGTGGGAGCATGAAACAGGATGTTCTCGTTGTGTCAAACAAGGGCAAGGGTAAGGGCAAAGCTAAAGCGAGACCTAGCGAGAGGTAAGGCGAAGTTCAAGAAGTCGGGATCAGGTAAGAGTGGTCCTGGTGAGTCGAGCAACTCATCAGGCGCGACAAAGAGCAAGGATGGTAACATGGAGTGTCACCATTGCCACAAGATCTGGCATTGGAGGCGTACATGTCCCGTATACCATGAGGACATAAAGGCAGGTCGCGTTAAACCCGTTGGTATGTTTTCTTCCTCTTCTACTTTTATTCATATGATTGAGATTAACCACGCAAGTTACGGAACTTGGGTACTAGATACTTGGTTGTGGTTCTCATCTCCGTGTAATCATGTGCGGGGGCTCAAAACATCGAACCCCTCGTAAAGGGTGAGGTGGACCTGCGTGTCGGGAATGGAGCACGAGTGGCTTCCGTCTCGAGGGGAACATATGTGATCCAGCTTCCTAGCGGATTTGAGTTATTTTTATATAACTGCTATTATGTACCCAGTCTTTCTAAAAACATTATTTCTGTTTCTGCACTTGACAAACTTGGTTGGTGACAAAGATCAAACGTATCTATGGCACTGCCGCATGGGACACATTAATGAGAAACGCGTAAAACAGCTCATAAAGAATGGAGCTATCTCGGCCTTTGATTTTCAATCATTTGGCACGTGTGAATCATGTCTCATCGGTAAGATGACTCGGATTTCCTTCAAAGGTGTTGGAATGCGCGCTACTGACCTATTAGGGCTCATACACACGGATGTATGTGGACCTATGTCAATCACCGCACGAGAAGGCTATAGGTATTTCATCACTTTCACGGACGATTTAAGTAGATATGGCTATGTCTACTTAATGAAGCACAAAATTGAATCCTTTGAGAAATTCAAAGAATACCAGAACAGGGTACGTAACCTCTGGGTAGAAAGATTAAAACACTGCGTTCGGATCGTGGTGGCGAGTATCTTTCTCACGAGTTTGATCAACACCTCAAAGACAAAGGGATTGCCTTACGATTAACTCCACCGGAACACCTCAGTTGAATGGTGTGTCCGAACGGAGAAATCTAACACTTCTTGATATGGTTCGATCCATGATGAGTCACACGGTATTACCAGATTCATTATGGGGTTATGCTCTTTTGTCAGCCGCTCTAATACTTAACCGAAGTCCGTCTAAAGTTGTTGACAAGACTCCATATGAACTATGGAAGGGAACGGTCCCTAACTTGTCCTTTATACGGGTTTGGGGCTGCGAGGCTTATGTCAAGTGGAGACACGAGGATAAGCTCGGCCCGCGATCGGTCAAGACATACTTTATAGGTTATCCTAAAGGAACACTTGGTCATTACTTCTATTCGCCAACCGAACAACGTGTTTTTGTTGCGGCTAGTGCGACATTCTTAGAGAAGGAATTTCTCGAGAATGCAAAGAGTGTAGAACCTTCGAATCGTCGGAGATTCCAAAACCAAGTACCGAGCAACCATTGGAGGAACCAGTTCCTTCAATCCCGGCTGCGGTTAATATTCCCGAGGAACCTAGAAGGTCGGGAAGAGTCTCTATTCCTCCGCATGATACATTGGTATGGTCGAGGAACATGACATAGATGACATTCTACTCTTAACGAGTAGTGAACCCGCAACCTATAAAGGTGCCATGACTAGTTCTGACTCAAAGCTATGGCTTGAGGCCATGCAATCCGAGATGGACTCCATGTATGAGAACAACGTGTGGGATCTTGTTGACTTACCTGCTAAGGTTCGTCCCCTTCAATGCAAATGGCTTTACAAGATAAAGCATTCTGTGGAAGGTCAACAAGATATCTACAAAGCACGACTAGTTGCTAAAGGTTTCACCCAAGTGCCAGGTTTGCACTACGATGAGATTTTTGCACCCGTAGTCATGCTGCGTTCCATTCGGATTATCTTAGCGATTGCCGCTTTTCATGACTATGAAATTTGGCAAATGGACGTGAAAACCGCCTTCTTAAACGGCTTTTTGGAGGAAGAGTTGTACATGGTACAACCCGAAGTTTTCATTGATCCAGAACATCCTAAGAAAGTGTGCAAGCTTAAGCGTTCCATTTATGGACTTAAGCAAGCATCAAGGAGTTGGAATCATCGCTTCGACCAAGTGATAAAAGAAAATGGATTTACTCGATCGGTCGAGGAACCATGTCTGTATATCAAGTCGAGTGGGAGCAAGATTGTCTTCCTAATATTGTATGTTGACGACATACTCCTGATTGGGAATGACATACCTCTCTTAACTTCGGTGAAAGTATGGTTGAAAAACCATTTCCAGATGAAAGATCTGGGTGAGGCACAAAGAATTTTGGGCATCCGTATCTATCGAGATAGATCACGTCGGATGTTATCTCTCGGCCAGAGTCTTACATAGACAAAGTCCTAGAGAGATTCAAATAACTAACTCCAAGAAGGGGTTTCTTCCTATGGCTCCGGGGGTGCATTTGAGCAAGTCTCGTGCACCGGAGACACCGGAAGAGAAAGAGCGCATGGCACAGATTCCTTATGCCTCGGCTATAGGATCAATCATGTATGCCATGATATGCACACGTCCGGACGTGGCATATGCATTGAGTATGACAAGTCGATTCCAACAAAGATCCAGGTGAATCACATTGGATGGCTGTCAAGAACATTCTTAAGTACCTACGGAGGACTAAAGATTGGGCATTGACTTATGGAGGCCCTCAAAAGCTATGCGCAACCGATTCTGTGATGCTAGCTTCCAAACGGATCGAGATGACTCGAAATCTCGATCTGGATTCGTTTTTACTCTTAATGGCGCTGCAGATCAACTGGAAGAGTTCCAAACAAATCTGTTACAGAGATTCTACGACGAGTCCGAGTACTATGCCGCGTCCGAAGCTACAAAGGAAGCGATATGGATGCGTCAATTCTTACATGGACTATCTGTAGTGCCTAGTTCGAATGACCCGATCACCATCTATTGCGACAATAGTGGTGCCATCTTCCAAGCTAAGGAGCCAAAGTCTAGCAACAAGTCTAGACATGTACAACGGAAAGCTCATCTAATCCGAGATTACGTGGAGCAAAAGGAAGTAGTGATAGAAAAGATTGCTACCGATGAAAACATAGCAGATCCTCTCACTAAACCATTACGACAAGATAAGCATGAAGAGCATGTTAATTCCATGGGAATTAAACATGTTCCTGAGTTGTAGAACTCTTTTATGGATTAGATTCATTCTCGTTTGTACTCTATACGACATCATCGTTTTGATATTTATATATTTTGTTTTTCATGTGGAATTGTACGACAATTTTGAACACCACAAAGTGAACTGAACAAACATTATATTTTTAGTCCTTAATTGCCCACATGAGCTGATAACTCTGGCAATTATTTTGTGACGTTGGTTGATGGTGGGTTCAACGAGCCATAAGTCAACCGGTTGATCGACCAATCACGAGGCGAGTTATACGGATATCTCGTAGGACACCATTGTGACATCGACGTGGAGTCCTAAATGTTTTATAACATTCGGTGCCCGGTCGTGGATAGGACCTCCATGGTGATCCTAAGAGTCGATTCTTTTGACTATCGACTGTCTCTTGAGACTAAGGCATTTTGGGTGACTTTGGTTTCTTTCTCACGGTCATCCGTAACAGGGGGCCAAGTAGATTTTTTCTGGGTCATTTCATGCCGTGCTTAGATCGGAAGGAGTCGAGTTGAAGGAAATATTCAGCCTTTATCGTGTACTCGATATTTCTCGGGGTCACTCGAGGAGTCAGAATCGAAATGCATGGCCATGCTCGGATACGGATTCGTTTTATCAGTTAAGTTACTCTCTAGTCGGGGAAACCACTCTTGATACAGATCGATTGTAAAATACGACCTTTGCGGATCCGGATCTGCAAATTGTTTTACATTGAGTGGGAGAAATTTTAAATGAATATGAGAATCGGTTATCGCACATACACTTGTACGGACAAGTGGGAGTTTGTTGGAGCTTGTGTCCTCCAGTTAGTGCGGATAACGTCATTGCACATACACTTGTACGGACAAGTGGGAGCTTGTTGGGGCTGGTGTCCTTAACAGTTAGTGCAAGGACTTATAAATCTCTAAAAGGATCGAAGGGCATACTTTTGGTATTATTATCAGTTGATCCACGTTTATCAATAACGGTTGTCTTGCTAGATAAGTTTGACGTTATTGTCATACAGATGGCGGTGATCAACTGGTCCCTAAAAGTCACACCTATAGGACACGTTTGAGAGATGTGACTGTATGAAAATACAGTCATGTTGATGCCAAATTTGACTAACCAGTTAGTCGGAGTTATTGACTAGTAATTAGTCAAACGCGATGTTGAGACAATTATTTAATACGGATTAAATAATAATGGCTAAGACGAATTAAGCAGTTAATTCGTAAATTGAATATAAACGATTTATATTTGATTAATGTATATTGAATTAATTATACAATATTGTCTTTGTCGGACATGTATTAATATTTCAACTAATCCGTGTTATTAGTCGATGTATTAATAAACGATAACCGATGACAGTTTATAATAAAACTCGTCATATACATTTTAGTGAAATTGATCGGACCACAAGTTAAAAATGAGGAGAAAGTGGAAAGCCCACTCCCTCCTCTCATGACCCGCGGACCGAGACAACAAAAGGAGAGGCTCCCTCTCCTTTTGACCTAAGGATTCATTTTTACATGAAAATTAGGGTTTTGAGGAGTATTTTTCTTTGCAAAACCTAGATCTCACATCGAATAACCTCACAATAGCTCTCTCGATATTGCAAGTCAATTAGAGAGCATTTCTAGCACAAGGGCATAGTCTCAGACGGTCTTGGGTGCAACGATTAGGAGGAAATCTCTGTTGATTTCTGTTCTTTACGTCGCGCATCAAAGGACCCGAGGTTGATTCTTAATCTTTATCATTTTATATTGTATTTCGTTTATGACCATAAAATCGCATGTTATATTTACGTTATAATCCTTAAAATTAAGGGAATTTTACGGATATTTCCCTACACACTTAAGATGTTTCTTTTACTCAATGTTGTGAATCCTGGAACTTATCTTGTGAAACAAGAACATAAAATTATGAAACCTAGACCTGAATCCAGCATTAAGTATTTTTGTGAATTTAGTCTTTAGTCTTTTTTATAATGTGGATTTTGTGAATTTAGTCTTTAGTCGATGTCATTGTTTCCCAATGAAGTAAAGCCTGAATCCAGCATCGTTTCCCAACCCAATTTAGCCTAAATCCTGCATCGTTTCCCAATGAAGTAAAGCCTTTAGTCGATGTCATTGTGCCAAAGGTATATCTAGACCTGAATCCATTAATCATGTAATGTACATAATACAGAAAAAGATGCGAATGAAATGAGAAGAAGGCTTGCATTAAACATCTTTGTCTCTCAATAAAAGACCGTCTTACAAAGTACAGTCGTCTCATCCTATGGTCAAATCCAAGTTTCATAATTTCTTGTAGCATTACATTCTCGACTACTCACTACATTCTCGGCTACTCAAATACAAGACTAAAGACTAATCAATTCATGGTACCATTACAAACAAACAAGGTCGGTCATATGGCCAAATTTCACCATTTCGAATACTGAATACATCAACGCAAGATAGATATATCAGGCCTGCTGAAGCAATGGATGTCCGCCAGTAAACACATATCCATCGGAGAAAGATCATTTGCTTGCAAAAAAACTGTCATGTCATCAATGAAATACCTATACCATCACAAACAAGTAACAATTAAGAGATTTTCACCCAACTTATTTACAAAATGTTCACCCAAGTTATGACCAAATGGACTTTGCACTAATTTTAAGTCAAGGAAGTGTACCGTTTTTTTATTTTTATCCCATTTAAGAAGTTTCAATATTATCTTCTTTCGATAGTCTGGCAATTTCTGCAAAAGAGATTTTCATACAGTATATATTTAATATGTAGCAATGGCAAGGTAGGAGGCAAACCCCGTAAATTTATACCTCAAAATATTCACTGTTGGTCCATAAACTTTCATTGTTCAACGCATCCAACCATTTCAGCACATACACTCCACAATCAAAACTACAAACAAATAAACATGTATGAGTAAAAGAAACATCTCAAGTGAAGATCAACTATTCATGACCAAGTTTCACAATTTGATGTTCCAGTTTCACATAATAAGTTCCAGGATTCACAAATTAAGATAAAGAAATTTATTAAATTCAAATATCAACCATTCATTTCAGCAATATGAGATTGGATACTTGGTTTTGGTCAGAGAGGGACCATTTAGGTCCAGTTTCAACCATTCAAACTTGTATGATAAAAACATAAATATAGCCTAAAAAACGAAGATACATGGTTACATACCATGTTGTTTGTTGAGGGACTTTAAGGTTGACAATTTCGTTCATGTGCATCAACCGCAAAGATTCAAATGCAGATGAACTACCACAAAGAACAGATGAAACTTGGTACAACTGGAACATGAAAAAGCTAATAGAACATAAAAATATGACAGGGTTATATTTTTAAGAGATTAAAGATAAATACTCCAAAATATTTTGGGAAAAAATCATACAATCTCTTAGGCTGTGTGGTTATCAGGATCCGCATGTAAATCGGTGCTCGAGTCGAGGATGAAATTTACTTTTTGCTTTAAATCGCAAACGCAAGCCCACTAATGATGACACTTATCGGTACGCATAGGGATAAAAACCTGCAATAGACAAACCAATTAACAATACACATGAACGAAAATAAATAAAGAAGAAAATAAATAGCAGAAGAGGGATCTTTCACCTTTTGGATATTGCTACCATCAAATGGAATGTAATCAGACTTCAGGTATTGACCCCAAATAGCTGGGTTGCGCTCGTGATGAACAGTATGCATGTGACAAAAGTAAGACTAATTTAATAAATCAGAGCAACATTAAGAAAACAAATACTTGAATATCAACATCTAAAGGATTTGAAGCTAACATATACTGTGGTTGGCAAAGTAGAGGACATCTGATCTACCCAGTGTGGACTTAAGTCCAAACATATCAATCACCTACAAAATCAAATATGTTAAAAAAAGAGACATTCAATGAACACAATGAAACATGGGAAGAAAAAGGAAAGGAAAATGATACTTACCTGATCCATAACAAAGCCACGCGGTCCAAGGGTCTGTAAAGCTTGTCTTGTGACTTCTATCCACGGAGTAGACACCATAGCGTCACTTAAATATTGAGGAAATGCAATTAGTCAATATATCTCTCACAATATAACTTTAATATCGTAAAAACAATTTAAAAAAAACAAAGCAAAATCATTACAATTTAGTTTTCGCCAATTTAGATCTGCAAACATAATCCAACAATTGCTGGTCACTGTAAGGTAGTGGTCGAGAGCCACTGCCATAATACGAACATATATGATTATTTAATCAACTAAAGTACTAAAGAATGTAAAGGTTTTGCAAGAAAATTTTGATAATATTAAAAGAAGAAGGTTCTTACAGCGGTACACGACTCCATTCTAGTACATCTTTTTTCACTCTATCTCTTAATAGGTTCTTATCACATGTAATAATGTGATAGCACACCCTCAATGCAAAACGCTTCACCTGAGTTTCCTATAAATGGAAAAAGGGGAATAATAATGTGTTGCAAACTTATAAAAATTTATATTTATCAATGTATAAATAGAGAGTAAAAGTTGAAAAAGTAATCTTATAGTATATATGGTTATTGGACAATCACTTTTGTTTTCTTTGTAATTCTCCAATATGTTCAATAAATAGAGGTCATTATCAATTTCATCGGAATTTAGGTTTGATTTTGGGATAAACACTTCGGGCGTCCACAAAATACTTGTCAGTGCTGGCAACTTTGGTTTAAGAAGCCGGATGAGCCTTTCTTTCTGTATGAACAAAAGAGAAATTAGTCTTTCTTAGCACAGGTATGAACAAAACTTATTTTGTGAGGTACAAGACACTATATAGGAATCATGTAAGGTACAAGACTGTCAAAACAGACACTAGCTACGAATCATGTGAACCATACATCTTAGTTTGTAAAACTTTGAGTGAAATGGTAAAGGACCACAGGTTCACAAAATAAGATCTAGGATTCACAAAATAAAGGCCTACTTTCACAAAGTCCCCTACTTTGCCCTTTTCCTTATTTGGTGAACCTCAGACCTCGTTCAGTGAATCTCATACCTCGTTCAGTGAATCTTAGGGCTTGTTTTGTAAAACTTGGTCAACATAAGTGGTTAAAGTCACTTATTTTGCCCTTTTCCTTACTTGGTGAATCTCAGACCTTGTTCAGTGAATCTTAGGGCTTGTTTTGTGAAACTTGGTCAACATAAGTGGTTAAAGTGATAAGATTCACAAACCTTAAGTGTAGGCTTCACAAAATAAAGTCCTACATTCACAGAGTCAATTCCTAGTATAATCACAATAACACACATTTTCCTAAGCAAAATGGAAACAATAGACGTACCACAGGTTGTATAAAACAAGAATAATCAACAGATGTGCCTTTCGTAGGATGGATGATTTGCATTTGGTTACTTTTAGTTCTTAGGTCGATACAAATCAAGAAAGGTGGGCATGAGGCAGAGACTATTGGAGCGCAAACCTGAAAAAAGGACAAAAAGTCACTGAATTAAAAAGACAAAAATGCAGTGAATAAAAAAGACAAAAATGAACTTAAGTTGAAATATAAGCAAACCAAAATCAAAGACTTACTAGTTGAACTCCAGAAACATCAACATTGTAGAGACACTGGGAACAAAAAAGAAGATCAGTATGAGTAACGAATATAAGTCAACATCATATAAAATAGACTTGGGGAATTGGATAAAGTAGAGAGTAATAAGACTAACACTTTCATTTCTATACGGCACAAATAAACGAGAAGGGGAAGTCCGGGATCTGAATATCTCAATATTATTTATGATCTCACAATAAACATCTACGACATGAGAAGATATCCGATCGCCTTCAGCCACACTCTTCAACTGGGTCCTTGTCAAAGTCTGACATTGAGTTTGGAAAAGAATCTTCGTTTCATCATATGCTTCGCCAAGTATGAAATCTAATACTTGTTTCTCAACTTGATTTAAATCTCTAATAATATTAAGATTTATTTGCAAATAGGGCGATCGGAAAACTTCCGCTGGAACTACAACCCTCCTCTTACCACGAACTGGAACATCGTCTTCAATTGGTAATGAAGATAAGGGAAATGGGATTGCAACAGTAGTTGGGGTTTTGCAAGGAACACTTGCAATCGACTTTGCCAAATGACGTGGCGATCGACGAATATAGACATTACTGACAGATTGTTTACTGACAGATCGTTTGACAGATGGTTTATCGAGTGTTGAAACAAGTGGAGTATCTGGTAGGACAATAACATTATGATGATCAAGAGTTGTGTTCCGTACAACAGTACTAGGAGGAGTAGGATTAGCTGCTAGAATAATAATTGTAGGCTCAGTGACGTCCTTGACAGGAGGAACATCATCCAGAGCAGCGTGAGAGGATGTGTTCCCTACCCAAGGAGTGGGCTCAGTGAAAGGCGGGATGACATCCACAAGGAGGGATGACACAGCAGCATATGTGTCAGGCTCAGGTTGAGAAGATGTTGCAGGTTCAGGTTGAGACAACAAATGGTCATCAGCTGCTAGGAGCCTAAAGGATGGGTATTCTGCATTTGGTGGTGGTGAATGATGTGGCTCTATTGGTTGCAAAGCTTCATCCATCGCATCCAATGCCGCCAACAAATCAGCCTGAGACCACCCATACAAATAATCCACATTCTCCCCACCTTTCTCCACATTCTCCTGAATATCGTCAACCACTTTCTCAACGATATTCTCATCCACAATGTCTACGACCTTTTCCTCATTCTTCACATCCTCCACATTTTCAGCATCATCCTCTTGTTGAGATAACCTAAAACCTTTTACCATGCCGCCTATAGCTCCAACTAGTTTCTTCACTGTTGTTGAAGGCAGTTTGGAGGGAGCTTGACTAGCAAGTGATTTGTAGTCCACAAAAGCTTGAGCCATTGCCTTTGTGGAAAGCGCGAGTTTATGGACAAACTCACCAGTGCCTTCATTCCTAGGTAGAGGTAATTTTTCAGCTTCAGCTTCAGCTTCAAATGCTTTATCTTGAATTGTTGACTTGGAAGACTGGCCGAGCTCAATCTTTGGAGGAGGAGGACACAACTGTGGAATATGGTGGTTGATGACCATTGGAGGCTCAATAGAACCCCTGCCGAAAGTTTTCTTGTACGAATCTTTATCATTCACTTCCTCCTTAACTCTCTTGGATATAGCTTCTTTTGTCCAAGTTGAGAGTGTTGGAAACTGCCGAGTAACAAGGCGTGATTTGAAGACACATCGGTCTAGATAAATGAAAACCAAGACCATAATAGGTCCACTAAACCAATTTTCTTTCAGCTTTTTAATCTCGAACTCCTCCTTTTGCCAAGACTCACCTTGGGCAGCCAATTTCCGTTTGATGAAATTGCACCAATTGAATTCGGAGATCAAGTCAGTGTTTACCAAACTTTTAAGAAGTCTCAAAGTTGCCCGATTCCCTACAACACTGCCTAAAAGAGCATTGAAGATATAAATGATGAAATTGCGCTTGAAATCATCTCCACCATCTCTTTGTATAGAGAGCTTGTGCATAATGTCTTTGACCTCAATGGAACTACCTTCGTATTGACTTTTGAACTCCTCCAAAACAGACAAATAAGAAGGGCACTTATCTCCAATTTTTGCTTCAACGACAATGTTTGGACCCATTGGCAATCCCAGGCACAGATGTATATCTTCCTCTAAAACAGGGAGTTTCCCATCAAACAACGATCCTTTAAAGGGGTCGTAATTCGAAACTAGCCAATACGCCAAGTTACCCGGAACAACATCTGTTTTAAGAAGCAAAAGAGAACCAAATCCCATTAGTTGTATAGCTTAAATCTGGTTATCTGATGGTGGATTATCGTCATTTTTGAGAAAGTTGTAAAGCCCAGCAGGAGACATCCGAGTCCTCAATACATGCAGTCTGTCTTTGTAAATTCTTTTCTTTTTTGTAGCTGGCTCAAAGAGTGGTTCAGTAGCTTCAGTAGCTGGTTCAGCACGTCGCTTCATCCTGGCTTGGCTTGCTTCCTACTGCTCAGTAAAGACTATTTTTCACAAAGCAAGGGAAATAAGTTCACAAAATAAAGAAAACTTCAGTATATTTAGTTTGTTTATTATTTAAATTAATACAACAAAATTCATTAATAAGGAAATGCAAACTAAGGAAAGTATACAACAATTCAGTTACAAGTTTCAGAATGTTATGGTCAAGATTCACAAAATAAGTTCCAAGGTTCACAAAATAAGTACCAAGGTTCACAAATTAAGTACCAGCATTCACAAAATAAGTTCCAGCAGTCACAAAATAAGTTCGAAGATTCACAAAATAAGTTCCAGGATTCACAAAATAAGTTCCAAGATTCACATAATAAGTTCCACAATTCACAAAATAAGTTCCACGATTCACAAAATAAGTTCACAAAATAAGTTCTAGGATTCACAAAATAAGTTCCAGGATTCACAAAATAAGTTCCAGGATTTAAAGTAGGGGGCTGAATGTCCTAAAACGGGACGGGAAAGGGTTTAGGGTTGGATTAGGCGGACCGCTACCGCGGATCCGTCTAATCCAACCCTAAACCCTTTCCCTTGCTACTCATTCGAGGGGCAGGAAGACCAAAACACACTCTACAGGGGGATGGGTGAACCCTTTTTAGGGGACGGGATCTAACTAGAGGGGTTGGGTATCCTAAAACAGGACAGGAAAGGGTTTAGGGTTGGATTAGGCGGACCGCTACCGCGGATCCGACTAATCCAACCCTAAACCCTTTCCCTTGCTATTCATTTGAGGGGCAGGAAGACCAAAAGACACCCTATAGGGGGACGGGTGAACCCCTTTTTTGGGACGGGGTTTAAAGTAGGGGGCCGGGTGTCCTAAAACGGGACGGGAAAGGGTTTAGGGTTGGATTAGGCGGACCGCTACCGCGGATCCGCCTAATTCAACCCCAAACCCTTTCCCTTGCTACTCATTCAAGGGGCAGGAAAACCAAAAGACACCTAACAGGGGGATGGATAAACCCCTTTTTTTGGGACGGGATTTAAAGTAAGGGGTCGGGTGTCCTAAAACGGGACGGGAAAGGGTTTAGGGTTAGATTAGGCGGACCACTACCGCGGATCCGCCTAATCCAACTCTAAACCCTTTCCCTTGCTACTCATTCGAGGGGAAGGAAGACCAAAAGACACCCTACAGGGGGACGGGTGTGTAGATACCTCATTTCTGCACCTCCCGCCAAACACCCGGTGATGATTGGACCGCATGTTTGGTACACGGAACGATTTGTGACAGTTCGTAAGTTTATCGTCAAGTGATCGCTCAAACACTTGTGTCTACCTCATAGTTGTCATCTACGCGCCGATACGGTCGTTTTGGCAGTAATTAGAGTACATTTGGAGTCCGGGCCAAAAACCGCCTTCATTTTCTAGTAATCGTTTAAAATGCCGAGTCAGAATGTTCTTGAATGTTCCGGATATTTCTATTCCATATTTTCCAATCTTTTAATCTTTGATAAAGTATCTCCCGTAATATTCACACAAAATATTAAGGAAACGAGATTAATCCACTTTTCCATAATAAAAACACGGAAATCTTTCTTCCGGAGGAGGAAAGGACGCAGCAAGTGTTGCGCCTCTTCCAAGAGACGCAGTGCCTGATGCGCCTCTTCCTCAGTCCTTTTCTGCGTATTTTTCATTTATTTTCGAGATTCACTTCCAAAGTTTCTCCGAAAATCCTACTTCCTTCGTGTGATTAGTATAAATAGAGACCTTCGGTCTCACATATTTCTCACGCGAGTGTCCGCCCTTCTCTTCTCCCTTTGCATTGTAGACCACGTTCTTACTTTTTAGCGTCTACGTGCTTGAACTTTCGACCACGTAAGCTCGGATCTTTCTGAGTACCAGCCTCGTTTTGCATGACCGACCAATTTGACCAACTCCACAACTAATCAACTTTAATCAACTTTGTTTCTTTCCTCCTAGAGGGCACTTTTGTCGTACATTCGAGTCGAGCATCACTAAACGTTAACTTAGTTCATCTCGTTTCGTCAAACATGTAAGTCTGAGGGTGTAAATCCTCCTTTTTATTTATTTTACTTTATTTTTGTAATCATAATGTAGGATTTATGTCGAAAGTATCCTTAAAACCGATTTGTAAAACCATCTTTTAAACCCCTTTTTTACAAATTATCAGGAGACAGACGTCGAGAAAGGACGCAGCAACTGTTGCGCCTCTTCGAAGGGACGCAGCACCTGCTGCGCCTCTTCATGAGGCTGTCGCAGTTCCTGCTTCCTTTCTTCTTCCTTCGTCTCTTTTTAATTCGTTTGTTTTTCTTTTGTTTTCATTTGTTCTTTGTTTCTTTAATATAACAATCTAAACATAGTAATTTGATCTATAAATTATTCATCATCATTAGTATTTAATTCGTCATTAAATCCCGACTTAAATCCCAAATAATTCATATTTGCGGGTTTTCGTCCTTAAAATCAATTCGGGTTTTAGAGGTTCGATTCATCCATATTGAATCTCTGGAACTCATCCTTTGATATATTTGCATCTGTTTATCGTTGTCATCGTTAATTAGTCATTAACCTAATTAATTTGTGTTTGTAATTAACCTATTAATCTTGTAAATAATTCGTTCGGATTAGTTTTATTCATGTTTTATCACCTCAATCACATGTAAATAACATGTTAATCACTTTATCCGAGTTAATTATTCATAATCGAGCATTAAATCACCAACGAATATTAACAATTTGCAATTCCGGCTTCACAGCCAGAACTGAGCTCAGGAACAGACGCAGCGACTGTTGCGCCTCTTCCAAGGGACGCAGTTCTGTTGCGCCTGTTCCTGGTTGAGTTCTGTCTCTGAACTCCCATTTTGCTTTGACCTAGTTTATTAATTACATATTTAATTAACTATTATTCGTATTATCACCCTAACTTCTGTTCGTTTATTTCGTTTATTCTTTCTTTTCTAAAACCATCCATTTTAAAAGTATTTTCGACATAAATCAATAAACCCCATGTAATTATTGTAATTTTCTTTATTGTATTCATTATTGTATTTCTTTTATCATATTGCTTGTATGCTCTCACATGTAATCAACTTAAACTCCTACTTCGACCCGATTGCATGTTAAATTACGTGTTTACCGACTTAGTTAATTCTCACATGTTAGGATTAATCTAATGGATGTTGCATTGCATGCATATAAACCTTCAACATATCGAGTATGAATAACTTCCCTAATCATTAGTAGAGGCCGCTATCGAGGCGGGCGGGATTAGGTGTTCGATCAAAAGAGCTTCCTAATACGTACCCTCACCCCTTAATCCAGATCTCTGTGAACATCCGTGTTCATTGGCATCCACGAGAGTCATTCTAGACATAGAATGCTAAGGGTAACGAGTGCTTAGTGTTCATGTCACTACTTTGTGTCTTGACATGACACGAGGTATTCGAACGGTTTCCAATTTTCCACAATAAATTGGTGGCGACTCCACAAATGCAAACAAACACAAAGAAAAGCTTGCTTCGCCTTTCGCCCCCGTGGGCCCGCGTCCACAGTTTGGCAACTCCGCTGGGGATAATACACTTACGTGTAGCCAAAAGGGTGAAACTTGAACAAGGTTAGGGAATAATTTGTACAAGACAAATGTCGGTTTTCATAACTCGGTCTTCCTAGACCATTTCATTTGGCCTTCCTAGGCCCAACTCAACCCATTCGACCAATCGTCCCGTCTAAACGGTCCTAATTCTTCTTTGGGCCCAAGGATGGATAGCGATTGACGTCATCCATACCATGGTACTTACTCTTGTTTGTATCAAGGACTTTCACTACTTGAGGAAATGGACTAGGAATCGGCCTTACTCTTGTTTGGTACGAGCCTCTCCACAGACTTCAGGTTTGATTGTTCGGTATGGCAACCCACCCTTTAAACCAAAACCCTTTTTAAATGCACTCAGCATCTCGTTATAATGCTTGTACCATATGTGATCACCATTTCTAAACAAAACCATGGCGAATTTTGTAAAATCAAAACCTCTCTTTTAAAATGTAGAAATTTCGAAATAGGCCCAATATTAGCGCAAAATCAGTCAAAACTCTGTCCAATTCTCGAGTCAAAATTCGGGCCTAAGCCCATTTCAAAATCTCACTTCGAGTCCACTCCTACAACTACACTATAGCTGACTAGGACCAACATTTTCAAACTTTGTCCTTTCTTCAAAGCTCACTTGACACAAGTGGCACACTCCCACTTCACAAGTCAAAACATTTTCTTAGTAAGTGTGTTAGAATGGTCGATCGTGTTTTGATTCATCGTCGATCTCTTATCCAGTTTCCAAGATGCCTGAAACAAGCGACGTGAGCAATGACCAACCCCAGAATGGTAATGATCAAATCCTAGCCGCACTAGCTCATCTCCAAGTCACTCAAGATCATGTGTATGATCGCCTCGACACCATCGAGGGCCGGATATATGCCGTAGAAATGAGGATGCCTCCTCGAGAAAGTGAAGTGTCTGATGAATTTGTGAATAACTTCGGGGAAGAAAACCCTCCCGTAGGTATGACCGCAGCTCAGAAACGACTCCAATACTTGGAGGAACAATTGATGTATCTCAAAGGGGGTGATATTTATAGGGAGAATAACCGCAAATATGAGGCCGTGAGCTCCAAGTTGCCAACCAACTTCAACATGATAGATATCCCTAAATTCAAGGGGCATGAAAACCCTTTGAACCATATCCGTGCTTTCAAGGATTACATGTCTATCAAAGGCATTAAACCCGAGATGTTCTTAAGGATCTTTCCTTCATCTCTTGACACCATCCCAAGACAATGGTTCTATTCTCTAGAGCACAAGAAAATCGCTACCTGGGACGATGCCGCAATTGAGTTTGCCAAACAATATGCGGATAATGCTGAAATCCAAGTCAACATGCGCACTTTAGAGGTTCTTAGCCAAAATGACAAAGAAGGTTTCACCGACTTCCTAAGTAGGTGGAGGAAGACTAGTACCCAACTTGTTGAACGTCCAGATGAAGCTACCCTCGTGGAGAAATTCGTGGATAATCTAAAGCCCATCTATGCAAGTCATTTGAGGTACCAAAACATCAAGACCTTCAAAGACTTAACCGTATTAGGAACAAGGATCGAAGATGACATCCGTAAAGGGCTCTTGTCCAAAACGGTAGGTCGAGGATATCAAGGCTCAACAAGTCGTTCTTACGGCTCTACTAGCAAGACTGATGAAGTTAACCTTCTCGAGCGATCTAAGAAGAGTACCCCACCAAGGAAATTCACAAATCTTGGGGACACATACTCCAATACTCTAAAAAGGTTGATTAAACTAGGCAAGCTTCAACCCATAGGACCTACACCCGAACCAGAAAAGAAATCCAAGTTTTGGGACGAGAATTCATACTGCGAATATCATAAAGGTAAGGGACATGACACAGAAAAATGCTACAAGCTGAAAAATGTACTTCAAGAGATGATTGAAGACGGTCGCCTGCCAATACCGCCTTGAAGTAAGCCCAACAACACTCAGAATCCTCTTGGAGTTCTGATGATTACAAGTAACGAATCTGCCTTAGATTGCTCACATCTTATTTCCCCAAAAGAGGAAGTAATCAACGGGATATGGACAGATAGCGAGGAAGATATCCATCTCTAAGACCTTCCCTTAATCAAAAGCGCCGAAAGCATCATAGATGAGATCATTGCCACGCTGGGGACCGCAGAAACCAACTCAAATCAGCAGAAAAGATGGAGAAAGTCAATCAAGTGCACAAACAATCAAGGAAGACTCTTCAAGCTCACCACTAGAGAAGGAGAGATGTTCAAAGGAGAACCAGAAGACGATGAATTTGAGTCAGAGTCAGAGTCGGAGTCTAGAGAAGTTCCTAGAGAGTCTCCTCCTGTCGTCATTCCCATTCCTCTTGTGTCTCCTAGCTTAGCATCAAGTAGTAGTAGTAGTTTGGGAAATGTCCCAACGACTGTCCCTTTACCGCCACTGACTACAGATCAGATGGCTTCTTTGTTTTAACTTTTCTCAAACTTTAATATGAATAAATCAGGGTCTGCTTACTCTTTGTGTTATCTTGAATGCAATTCTGTTTACGATGATACTGAGGATGACCCAGACCCAGACTCGATCGAGATACCACCCTACATAGCCAAGGAAATACTACAAGAGGGGGAAGGGGGACCAGTAATAGAGAACACTGAACCCATCAACGTAGGAACCGAACTAGAACCCCAAGAACTTAGGATAGGGACTACCTTGAGCTCTACCGAAAGGGCCAATTTCATAGACCTCCTACACGAATTCAAAGACGTTTTCGCTTAGTCCTATAAAGACATGCCAGGGATCGACAGGGATATCGCAGAGCGTAGAATCCCAATCAAACCAGGTTTCAAACCCGTAAAAAAGAAGCTTCGTTGAATGAGGACAGAATGGGCTCTTAAGATCAAGGAAGAAGTCGATAATCAATTCAAAGCCGGGTTCATCAAAGTTTCCGAGTACTCAGACTGGGTAGCTAACATAGTACCCGTGCCCAAAAAGGATGGGAGAATCCGTGTTTGTGTTGATTTTAGAGACTTAAACAAATCAAGTCCTAAAGATGACTTTCCTCTACGACATATTGACATATTGGTGGACAATACAGCAGATCACGCACTTTTATCTTTCATGGATGGGTACGCGGGTTATAACCAAATTAAGAAGGCCGAAGAAGATATGCATAAGACCGACTTCGTCACTCAATGGGGAACATATTGCTACACGGTTATGCCGTTTGGGTTAATCAATGCCGGAGCTACATACCAACGCACCGCAACTACGCTCCTACATGACATGATGCCTAAAGAAGTTGAGGTATACGTAGATGACATGATTGTCAAGTACAAGGATAGAGAGGGGCACATTGCGAACCTTCGCAAATTCTTCTCAAGGCTACGAAAGTACAACATGAGGCTCAATTCTCATAAATGCGCATTCGGAGTAACATCTGGTAAACTCCTGGGATATGTTGTTAGCCAACGAGGAATAGAAATAGACCCTTCCAAGATCAAATCTCTAATCAAAATGCCGCAACCTCAAACAGAGAAAGAAGTTAGAGGATTCCTAGGTAAGGTGCAATACATAAGTCGATTCATATCGAAACTCACCATGATCTGTGAACCTATCTTCAAAAATCTCAAGAAAACAGATCACACCACGTGGGATGATGATTGTCAAAAGGCATTTGACCAAATCAAGGAGATACTAGCCAAGCCACCAGTGCCCATGCCACCTCAACGAGATCAACCTCTTGGTTTATATCTCACGGTAACTGAAACAGCCATGGGCGCCATGCTAGCTCAAACCGTAGGAAAAGAAGAAAGAGCTATCTACTACCTTAGTAAGAAGTTCTTGGAGTACGAGTGCAAGTACACACCACTCGAAAAGACATGCCTCGCTCTTGTGTGGGCAACGAAGAAGCTATGCCATTACATGCTTAGCTACTCCGTCAAAATATACTCCAAAATGGATCCTGTCAAATACCTCTTCGAGAAACCCGTTCTGAATGGACACCTAGAAAGATGGACTTTGATGCTCTCAGAGTTCGACCTCAAATATGTACCTCTAAAAGTTATAAAAGGGCGCGCCGTTGCCGAGTTCTTCGCAGAAAATCCCATCAATGATACACAAACGATAGACACCTGGTCGTTCCCGGATGAGGATATACTCCAAACCGACGTAGACTCCTGGGACCTTTATTTTGATAGAGCATCGAAATTAAGAGGATTTGGAATAGGAGTGTTGCTCATTTCTTCTGAAGGCGAGCATACACCAATCTCTGTCAAACTTGACTTCGAGGTGACAAATAACGCTGCAGAATACGAAGCTTGTCTCATTGGATTACAAGCAGCAGTAGGTTTAGGCATCAAGAACCTTCGAGTACATAGGGTTTCATCTTTGATCATCCACCAAATTATGGGATCTTGGAAAATCCAAAGTGAAAGCTTAGCATCTTATCAAGCCAGAATATACCAAGTTGCCCAATTCTTCGATCAAGTAACCCACCTACACCTACCTCGAGAAGAAAATCAATTTGCGGATGCTCTTGCAAAACTTGCATCTTTGATTAATATGTCGGATAGCATGGTAGAAATGCCTTTATGCATTGAATGACGATCAGAGCCAGCTTCTGTGCACCAAATCACCGATGAAGAGGAGATCACAGAGGAACCTTGGTTCCAAGCGATCCTAAACTTCAAACTCAACAGCACCTATCCACCGGATATGGACAAGAGGGAACAACGCGCTATACGCCTACTAGCTTCCCAATACGTTCTCATGCAAGGAGAGTTATACAAAAGAACACCTCTTGGTGTAATCCTACGTTGCCTTGGTCATTCACGGGCACGGAAAGTGATGGAAGAAGTCCATGATGGAGAATGCGGTCCTCATATGAGTGGACCCATGATGGCAAAGAAAATCACACGTTTGGGGTATTATTGGACCACAATGGAATCCGATTGCACCAAATATGTAAGGCATTGCCATAACTGTCAAATCTTCGGGAATGTGCAACATGTTCCTCCTTCACTGCTCTATACAATGACATCTCCCTGGCCATTTTCTGCTTGGGGAATTGATATCATCGGAAAGATCACTCCAGCCGGAACAGGAGGTCACTGTTTCATCTTAGTGGCAATTGATTATTTCACCAAATGGGTAGAAGCGGCTTCCTACACTAGTCTAACGGCCAAGAATGTAGCAAAGTTTATACAAACCAACATCATCTGTCAATACGGTTGCCCACATGAGATCATTAGTGACAATGGATCACATTTCCAAGCTGAGACTGAGCAATTGCTAGCCAAGTACAAAATCAAGCATCACCACTCCTTGCCATATAGACCACAAACTAATGGCGCGGTAGAGGCGTCAAATAAGAACGTTGTCACGATTCTCAAGAAAATGATTGACAACTATCGAGATTGGCCAAGCAAGATACCTTTTGCTTTATAGGGATACCGCACATCTGTTAGGACGCCCACTGGGGCCACCCCTTTCTATTTGACCTACAGCATGGAAGCTGTACAACCAATCGAGCTAGAAATACCATCCTTGTGTATTTTACTCGAAAATTAAATCCCAGAAGCCGATTGGAAAAGGGACAGATATGAAGAACTCATCCTCCTGGATGAATATAGACTACGTGTATTACATAATGTGCAAACATATCAGGCACGTATCAAACGAGCCTTCAACAAAAGGGTTAAGCCAAGGAACATCAAAGAAGGAGACTTAGTCCTCAAGTCAGTTAGAGCTCTTTTACCTGTCGATCCACGAGGAAAATTCAAACCCAATTGGGCCGGGCCATTTCTAGTCAAGTCCATACTTCCAGGGGTGCGGTTAGGATCACAGACCTATATGGGAATAAATTTGCCAACTCGACAAACCTCGACCAACTGATACGTTACTATGCCTAGAATAGGAGCAAAAAACGCGCCTCGCGTAACCTCACGTGTCGCTTCTGTGGCACGAAATAAACTGCCCCTGGCCAAGTTGAAGTAAGCTGCTTTGTCATCCTCCTTTCATCAAACAAACTGAATTGCATTTTAGGAGTAAGTAAAAGCTCATGCTTATTTTCTAGTTCATTACAAGCTCATCCTTAGAACAATTATTCTTTTACATTTACTTGAACTACGCGCAAGGGTTTGATTTCATTTTTTTAAGAATACATAGGCAATCCTTCACAGGATACAACACATTAATTAATTTTAAAATGTAAATAGAAGGACATTTGCAATTGCATTTGAAATTCGACAAAAATAATAAAAGAAAATCAAAACGGTTTCATAACCAATTAACCTTTTTTATTTCATTTCTAATAATAGTACGCTACATAAATAAAAATAATGCTAAAAAAATATAATAGGCTAGGATTCTAAAAACCCCACCTTCATATTACAATAATAATAATAATAAATAATAATAAAGACTTAGGCTATTCTTCCATTTTCCCTTTGCCTTTGTCATTTTTATCATATTTCTTGTCCCGACCTCGAACCGGATGCTCTTGCGCCACTTCAGACCTAATCACCAACTGTCTCTCTCGTGGTCTAGCCTTGCCATTCCTGTCAATCACCTTGTCCACGGCAGGATAAGTCTTCGGTTTCTTCGAAGGATGAACAACTCGAAATCCGGCTTCTTCCTCTCCCTCAGTCAGATGCTTCTCTTTCTCCTTTTCTACATCGCGAACCTTGTAGTCAACAGGCCCGCGCTTCCTCAATCTCTCGTGCTCCTCCGGAGTAGAAGCTTTCCTCCACCGTAGATAGGAATCTAACACCCATAGAGCACTAACAGAAGAGTTCAAGAACCACACATTTCTTTGAGCCCATTTGATGGCCCATTCTCTTCGACTCTCAGTAGTAAGCGCCACGGCAGTCTGCGGGATCGTGTCAAGCTTCGGAATCATCTGCTTCAATCCGACCTGTCTCATCAACCTCTCCGGGAAGATGCATATCATAAACTCCAAGCCAGGAATGCGAACAGATCGGGTGGGATCCAAGGAAGATACTCCAGTGACAGATTTGAGATGCCACCATGGTACGATCCATCTAATCAAGGGGTCATCATCACTCTTCAGTTTGTTTTCCCAATAATTGCAGACTCGAGTGAAATCCACCATGTAGAGCCTAGTCCTCATTGCAATTGAGCGAGCATGATAATCAGGAACATTAACTGGGGGCTCGATCAATTGAAGACGCTCCATAAGCCAGATCTATCAAATGCAGGTATTAGAATGGAAAAAAAAAACAAAAAAAAAACAAAAGACGAAAAAAAAACGAAAAAAAAAGACGAAAAAAAAAAAAGAAACAAAGAGAATTTTATTCTTTACTTACAAAATAATGGGATTTCCCAGATAAGGAAGGTCGCGGTTGGCTTTCCTGTTATCTAACCCCAACAGGATCTCTCCTAAGCACAGGCAAGTTGGGCTCCTGCGCAGCTCCATTTGCTCAATCAAGCTCAGATAACGAGGATCACCCCTTAAATCCTCATCGACATGCCCTTGAAGGACATATACATGTAGTAGGAAAAACCCGAATGCCCTTCGCCTGGCAACATAAGAGATGGTGGGATCTGCCTTATTGATGAATCGGTCGATGAAGTCCAACATTCGCACTCCTTTTGAGGTCACAAGACGGTCAACCTCAGCTCTTGTCAGCCCAATCAAATCTCTGAACTTATTCTTATACCCTTGGGAAGTAGAGGGAATAGCAGGCAAATGTTCCGGGTCTCAAACACCAATCGCAGCAATTTCTTCGGGAAATGGGCAAATGTCGCCTCCGGGAAAAGCAAATACGTGATAATTCGGGTCCCAATAATCAAGACAAGCATCTAGGAATGGTTTGACTACCTTGATCAACTTCAAACTCAATAGTGATCCAAAATTATAAGCACCCATGTCGTATTTCTCCACACTGGAGAACTCATTTGTCCATTCTTTTAGACGAATTTCGAGAGTATTCATAATGTATGCTTATTTTGAGAGCTTTAAGACGGAAGAAAGAAGGAAGAATTATGTGAATAAAACATCCCTCGACGTCTCTATTTATACTAAAAGTTGTTTCCTAAAATCCGTCAGGACGGATACACTGGGGAACAGGCGCGGCACTTGCTGCGCCTCTTCAAAGGGACGCAACTCATGCTGCGCCTCTTCCTCAGCCTCCTTTCTGTGATTTTCCGCATTGGATCTTTCCTAATTTCTCAGATAATAATTTCCTATTCATACGGGTTATTATTTTGGTAAATAAGTCAAATTACTATATTTTATGTTTCCTAATTCCACGGGCACGCATTTCGAGGCGATATCGACATTTTCATCATTTTTGCACACTTATACATTTCTTTTTTAATTTTCTTTTTGGGGAATCATTTCACCAATTTAATCTATTCATTTTTCAAACTTATACAATCCTTTTTTTTATTTTCTTTTTGGGGAATCATTTCACTCCCGTTCCACATTAAATTTCAAACTTATATATTTCTATTTTCCTTTTTTTTAGGGGGTAGCCCTCCCCACCGTCCGGTCATTTCCGGCAAGTTTTTGCACTTTTTTGCATTTTCGAGTCATTGCTTTGCGCTAATTTAGACCATGTGTACAAATGTATGTTCTACGTGAATTTCTGTGTAAATTTCGGCAGCATGACGGCATAAACCGTCATCTACCAAACCTGTTCAAAGCTAACCTGCAGGTACAAACAAAACAACCCAGCAGCAAAGGCACTCAGGCCATCGTATATACAACCAAAAGGGGATATGTACACCAAACTGGGGGCTTGAGCCCCAAACAAAGTCCGAATGTCCAAAATGTGGGTCCTAAAATGTACAAAATGTACAAAATACAGCAAACAACAACAAAAACAACAAGAACTACTGCTGGTCGCCGCCTAACTCAGCAACTCTCGCCTCAAGAGCGGCAATCTCGGCGTCACGGACCTCGAGCTCCCTCAGCAGGTGAGCTGTCTCCTCCCGAGACTGGGCTAGCTCTCGCTCCAGGTCGCTCTCCCCCTGCAAGCACAACAATTAGCTCATGTCAATCATTTCAAGCAATCAAACAATAAAGAAAGTTAGAAAATTCAAAAATGAAGTAAACGGAAGGTTCATACCTGACGTCCTCGACCGTCAACGAGTGCCTCGATGGCGGTAGCCCGCAGCCGGTTGTCTACCCTCCACAAAGCCACGAACCGGGATGGCTGTATTTCGAATAAGAGATTCTTAACGATTGGAGAAATTCCAGCAAAATGTGTTCTTACACAAAATTATACAAGTTAGAGACTCACCCTCTGAATTAGATGCTGCCACTCATCCAAGCCAGCATCCGTCACCGCCACGCCAAAGTCACACAGCTCAGAGATTGTCGTCATCCCCATAGCGTCGGTGTACTCAAGGGTCTCGGGGTACTTTGGGGGCTCGATGCCCCCCGCCTCGACCTCCTGCAAAAGTCAAAGGATTTCCATTAAACGATGATCATTCATCGTGTTTTCAAAACGGTCAAAAGGAGAGTAAAATACTCACAACGACCGGCCAGTACGCCAACCTCCCGTAGAGGAACGCCGAGTAGTCCTCGCCCGGAAGAAGGAGGGCGTCACCACCAACACCTGTCAAGTAAGCCTCCCTCTCAGCCTCGGAGGGCTCCCTGAACATCGTCCGAGGAGGATCGATGGGAACCGTCAAGACATCCCGAGAGCACTGACGAGCCAAGCGCTCGCCCAAGTACCACACAGGACCCATCGACGTCCTCAGCAGCAACCGGCTCGAGCTCCTAGGTCGAAGGACCTCAGCCACGAAGGGAGGAGCGTCAGCGTAGTCCACCTAAGGCCTCGGTACCCACTGGGAAAAGCAAACGAGAAGTCATTCTTATGATCAGTCCAAAAAAGGTAATGAAGAAACAAACAAAGGTGAGGTACTCATGCCATCCAACTGAAGAGCGTTCACCTCCCGTCGACAGACGTCATGAAAGGAACGCCGGCTCCTCGTACGGCACATCACCCAATCCCTCACAACGGGATAGGCCTTCTCCACCGACTCCGTCCTCTTGGGCGCGAGGCTCGGAAAATAGGAGTACACCCACGCCTGTGAAGCAAGATAATCAATAACGATCTTTCGTGATTCGATAAGAAAAGGAAATGAACTTTCATGAAATAAGATGAAGGTTCATACCTCCAGGCTCCAACAATAGTCCAGGGCCAACAGCAGCAGGAGAAGTCCCCTTCTCTATCAACTCCGGACGAACCATGGCCCTCATGAAGCGAATGAGGACCACAAAACCAGCAGTGACCCAGTCCCAACGGCCTAGGTCGCTCAGGTCAGAAAGAAATGGAAAGAGCTTCGTCGATAGCCTCTCTCCCTTGTCCCCGAGGTAGATCAAAGACAAGAACCACCAAAGCCACAAACGGACTCTCTGCTCTGCAGTGCAGGGAGGAGGAGCCATCTCCCTGATGTTACCATAATTAGCGCATATTTAGCCCCCGAATTAGCCTTGTTCCCATGCTTTTTAGTGCATATTTTGGGTAATTGAAGATTATTTGGGTTATTATTGGGAGATTGACAACCTCTCAATCAAGCATCAAGTACTTCTTTTATTCTTTGCTTTATTATTGGAATCATTAGTAGGTATAATTCTCTTAATCCCTTTTTAATTATTGTTAATTACTTTCATTTATTCATCATGTTTCCTTTTGTTGGTATGATTGACAACCTTGCTAGCATGATCAACATGATAATGAGTGAGTAGTGTCCTAGCTAGGGTTAATGGGTAATTAAGGGAAACCAACATGGGGAATGATTCATGCTTAAATTAATATGCTTTCATGGTTTATTTGCTTGCTTGTTTTGATCTCAACTCATGCACATGTTATGTTTGATGAAATGTGAGCCTATGAATCCTTGCATTTTTTACCCATCACCTATCTTTTCAATGAGACTTGTAAGACATAAACCAACTCGAGTCTCATTAGACCATGCTTGTTGTTGAGAAGGGAAGACTAAGTCAACTTGTAGGTGTTGTACAATCTAATCGATTCGGCTCCGGGACCCAAACTTTCCTAGGATTGTAAGATATAACCCAACTCAATCCATCACAACAATAATTGCTTGCTTATAATTTGAGAACATGTTTGTATGATCAATTCCCATGATTCCCCTATGACCCATGACACTCTAGTGCTTTTTATCAATTGTTTACAACCCTTTTAATTCATCTTGCTTATTTACTTTCATTGCTATTTAGTTTAGTGACCTTCTACATCAACCCAATTTGTGACACCCCTAAGACACCACTAGTTTCAATAGAAATCTCATCTCAATTCCCGTCCCTTGGGATCCGACCTTTACTTGCCTCTTTACTAATTGTAGAGTTGTTTGTGAAGCTATAAATTGTGTTTTGATTCGGACGTGACCCAACGACAACATCTATTAAATTGTGAACACGAAACGGACCGATCAAAAATGGCGTCGTTGCCGGGGACGGTGTTAACTTGATTTAGATTTTCTTTTATTGTTATTAGTGTTGTCTTTCTTTACCTTGGGGAAGTAAAACTCCTCAAGGTTTATTCTAATTATTTTCGAGTTGTTTGATATTTTGCATGTCTAGAAGGTCACAAAGTGATTTGTTACCTTTTGATCGTGAAATTGAAAGAACCTTGACAAACAATAGGAGATTTGCTAGGAGGAATTTGAGAGGTATTAGTGAGGTAGTGGATATTCAACCAACTATTGAGTTCATCAACCCTTTTGCAAGAGAAGGTGAGGAGAACCCATTACAAAATACCCCACAAAATAAACCTACAATGCCTAAATTTTCATCACATTCCGTACCCACCGAGGAGAACCTACCCAATGGTACTCCCACACCACAACATTTGACCGGAAATTTTATTGCCAAATCCGCTTTTATCCAATTAGTCGAAAGGAGCCAATTTGGGGGGATGCCTAGTGAAGACCCTCATTCTCATATGGAAACCTTTTGTGACTATTGTGATGCAATTTCTCAAACCGGTGTGACTCAAGATCAAATTCGATGGGTCTTATTTCCTTTTTCTCTAATCGGCACCGCGAAACAATGGTTGAAGGGCCTTGATAAGGCCACTCTCGGAATTGATTCTTGGAAGAAGTTGGCTCTAGCTTTCTACAAAAAGTTCTACCCACCGGAAAAGACTAACATGCTAAGAGCTCAAATTACGGGTTTTAAGCAAAGGGATGAAGAATCTTTGTACGAAGCTTGGGAGCGGTTCAAAGGAATTTGTCGCTCATGTCCTCACCATGGACTTAGCGAGTGGTTCTTGGTACAACAATTTTGGAACGGTTTATATGAAGATTCAAGGAACATTCTCAACATGGGATCAAATGGAATGTTCACCGAAGTTGATGACAATCAAACATGGAACAAAATTGAGGAAATGGCGGTCCATAACTCACATTATAGTAGACCTTGCAAGGCTACTAGAGGAGGAAAGCATGAAGTGGACTCCGTTACTCAATTGGGTGCTCAACTTAGTGCTCACATTGACACAATCAATTTGAAGTTTGAACAAGCTATGGCTAGACTCGAAGAAGCCTCAAAATCACCAAAGCATCATGTTAATGCCATGACGGCATCCTCATCAATCCCAAGTGGGATATGTGAAAATTGTGGAACTTTGGGACATGACCAAAGTGAATGTAGGGGAACAAATGAACAAGTGAATGCTTTCCAAGCATACAAGAGTGGTACCCCTTATTCCAACTATTACAATGAAAACACCAAGTTTCATCCAAATCTCTCATACAAAAGCCAAAATGTTCAAAACCCTCAAACAACATACACCCCACCTCCCATGAGAAACCAAAATCAAAGACCCTTTTACAACCAAAACCAAGGTTACCAAAACCAAAATCCATACAATCACCAAAATGACCAAGGTTTTGATGTTCAAAAAGCGGTCCTCCAAATGCAAAAGAATCAACAAGAATTTTTCACCCAAATGCAAAAAGATAGCCAAGCAAAAGAAACCACCATCAACAACATTCTAGCTCACACCAAGATGTTGGAAACACAATTGACTCAACTAGCATCTTCAAGCTCACAAAGACAAAAGGGGCAATTACCACCTCAAAGTAATCCCCCAAGACATGAAACGGTTAGTGTCATTCACTTGAGAAGTGGTACAAGGTATGAAGCACCAAAGAAGCAAGTTGAGGATGAAGTTGTGGAAGCTAGTGATAAGGAAGAAATTGTGCAAAACTCCAAAGATGGAGAATCATCAAAAGAAGAGATTTCAAAGAAAAATGAAGACAAGGCCAAGGAGAAGGAGCCCATTGTGATTAGACTTCCTTTTCCAAGTCGTCAAGCCAAGCCCAAATTTTATGACCAACTTGGAAAGTTTATGGAAATTGTGAAGAATTTGGAAGTCTCAATTCCTTTCACGGAATTAATCAATCACGTGCCGGCCTATGCGAAAAACATGAAAGACATCCTCACAAAGAAGAAGTCGATCCGGAAACTTGAGACTATCGCCTTCACTAAGGTGAGTAGTGCAATACTTCAAGGGCGTTCACCTCCAAAACTAAAGGATCCGGGAAGCTTCTCAATACCGTGTACCATTGGCGACACCACGATCAACAAAGCCTTATGTGATCTAGGGGCTAGTGTGAGTATTATGCCGTACTCGGTGAGTAAAAGGTTGGGGATGGGAGAGCTTAAATGCACCAATATCACACTCCAAATGGCCGATAGATCGACGAAGACACCATTAGGGATATGGGAAGATGTTCCCGTACGAATTGGGAAGTTTTTCATCCCGGTGGACTTTGTCATTGTTGATATGGAGGAAGATTCCAACATTCCAATAATTCTAGGAAGACCCTTCTTACACACCGCGGGTGCGGTGATTGATGTAAAACATGGTGAGCTCACTCTAGAAGTGGAAGATGAGAGTATAACTTTTAATCTTGACAAGACTATGAGAGCTCCCTGTTTACATGAACCGTGTTTTATGATCGATCATTATAGTCGGAAGGATGAAAGGAAGAAGTCGGAACTCCAATGGAAGAAGAAAATTGAAGATGCTCCATTCAAAGAGCAAGTGAATTGTGACAAAGAGAGCTTGCAAAGCTCATCAAAGACAAGCAATGAAGAAGATGGCCTCATTGGCCAAGAAAAGGAAATGGGAAAGTTGTCTCCACCAAATGAAAAGATTTTCAATGATCAACTTAATGAAGTTTGTGGTCTTTGGGACGACGAATTTGAAGGGATTTTTAATCCCTACTTTGGTAATGCCATCGATCAACACCGACAACAAGGGCCAAGGTCTATTGAAGACCTCTATCATGATAATGAACAAGCATTTGATTACTTTTTCAAGGTGTTGAGCAACATCAACAACACCTTGAACATGCCCCCTTGACATCTCATCAAGAATGAGAGTTTGGTGGAGTCCTCCCTAAACCACCATTTGTAAATATTTCTAACTCCCTAACTTGCATTTCAATTCTTGTATTGCATTTTTGTTATTTTTTGATTTTTATACTTTGATCAAGATAATTATCATGTTTGAGAGAAGTGAGGGAGGGACTAATAATTTCAATTAATGTATAGTGCTTTAGCTTAGTGTGGGGATGGCAATTGCCTAGGCTATCCATGCCTTAGTAGTGCCCCCACAATGAAGAACACGAGATATGAAGAAGAATAGAAGAATGACAAGGGATATGCATTGTACACAGATGGAACTGAATCCGGGTACAAAGGGGTCGAATCCGAGCGGATTCAGGAGAATCCGAGCGGATTCAGGAGAATCCGCCCGTCTTCAAGCAATCCGGACGTATTGGGTAGAAGACGCACGTCCTGAAATGAGCTGAACTTTTGATATTTTTGACTGTCGGCGAATCCGGCGTCCCGCATCCTAATCCGCCCGTCTTCAAAAATCCGCCCGTCCTGAAGGGAAGACGCCCGTCTTCTTGGCTGAAGAAAACAAGAAAAATCCCTGTGAAGGAATCCGCCCGTCTTCTACAGAAGACGCCCGTCCCGTGTTTGCAAATCCGAGCGTCTTCACTGAAAGACGCCCGTCTTTAGGCGAGTTTTTCCCAACCCAGAAAAGGCAGAATCCGCCCGTCCCGAGCAGAATCCGCCCGTCTTGCCCCTGCAGTTCAAAATTTTCGGGTTTTATAAACCCCCTCCCACCTTCATTTCTTCATTCCTTCATTCATAACACTACTCAAAACCCTCAAAACCCTCATCCTCTCTATCACAAAAACAAAATTCCTCAACAACATTCACCAAAATCAAATCAAAACATCCTTTTAACAACAAATCAATCACTCCTTTTTCAACAAAAATCAAAACCAAGCACAAAATCTTCAACCTTTGAGTCGATTTTTGAATTCATAAAGGCAAAGCCTTTCATCTTTAAATCGATTTGGGTACACTACAAATTGAAGATTTTTCACTCTTTTCTTGGTTTAATTCATCAATGGCAAGGACTAAGGGAGCAACAAAGGCCACAAAGGCAAAGGCACCAAAGGCAAAGACACTTTCATTAAGGCAAAAGACTCTTCAAGCAAAGAAAGCATTGGCTATGGTGGTAGCAAACCCAAACTTGGAAGTGCAACAACAACAACAACCTCCCATGGGAACAACAACATCTACTACTCCGGAAATTGATCAACTTGCAAACTATCCGGAGGTAATTTTCATTTCCAAATCCCATAGGGACACTTTTGCCAAGTTTGCTAGAAAATCATTTCAATCCACCAAGTTTATTTGTGAAGATACCTTAGAAAAATTGGGTGTCCTTGAGCAAACTAGAGCCTTTTTCAAAGCCATGGGGTTGGAGAAATTGTTTGAATCAAAAGAATTGACATACCCCTCCCTTACCTTAGAATTTTTGAGTTCTTTGAAAGTTAACAAGGTTGAGACCATGGAGACCATCGAGTTTCGTCTAGCTAATGTTAGTAGATGCATCTCCTTTGAGGAAATGGGTAAAGCTTTGGGTCTTAGTGATTCTACAGAGTTATTTTAAGAATGTTGGCAAATATGACCCCGACCCTCTTTGGGAGGCGATTTCCGGAAGGAAATTTAAGGACTTTCATGCTTGTCGTGCTCTATTAGTCCACCATCCGGGCATTAGAGTGTGGCACAAGGTCGTAGGGAACACCATCAATGCAAGAAAAGACACCAACCATTTAACCAAACTTGATTTTGTTCTTCTTGAGTCGGCTTTGAACGTTGGTAGGGAACACACCAAGCCTTTTAACTTTCTAAGGCTCTTGGTGGATAGATGGTTAAATATTTATTGTGGGAAGAAAGGCACTACCGTTATTGTGAATGGCGGCCTAGTCACTATCCTAGCTAAATACTTTGATCCTAACTTCAACAAAGATAATAAGTATGAGGCGAAAGAAGGTGGTCATCTCGTTGATATGCATACTATGATTCACAAGTACAAGTGGGTTACCCATAACCCTCTTGACACCAAGTATGGATGGCTCACTAGTGAGGCTAATTCTTTCACTTTGCCTTCAAAGATTTGTCGATTGAGTGTCCACCGGACCAATTATCTACTTCCCCTTTCAAAAGAGGCCGAGTATATTATCCAACAACAAAAGGGTGAACTTGAAATGCCCTCCTCTTCCATTGTCACACCACCTTACCCTTTTGAGTACCAAGAGTTCAAGCCGGAAGGTGTTGAAGCAAGAAATGATTATTTGACTCTTCTCATGCAAGCAATGCACAAGCAAGCCTTTGAGGATCGGAAAAATGCTTACTTAGCTCAATATCCACCCCTCTTACACTTAGCTAGGCAAGGACTACTCGACCCATCATGTCCTTTGCCTAGTTGGGCGGATAAGGAAGTCCTATTTCCGAGTGCATCTAGGGTTGTTCCGAGTGATAATGAGGTTGTTGGTAATGAAGAGGTTGATGATAACCTTGATGAGGAAGCTAGTGAAGAAGGAGAAGAGGATGATGAGCAAGGTGAAGAAGCGAGTGAAGAGGGAAGTGGCAATGAGACCACTTTTAATGAGGAAGATGATGATAGTGATGATATGATGGAAGATTAGCAAGCTTTGGAGGCTCCTACCCTCTCAAGGTTTGTCTATTTCTCTCTTTGCTTTAATTATTTTTCTTGATCATTGATTGGATTAGTCCTAGCACCATAGAGGACTCACGCCTCGGCCCCATTGAGGTGTTCTCATTTTATTGTTCCCACCTTTCAAAATCCAAAATGACAAAATTAGTTTCATGCATTGCATAGTGTGTGCATGAACTACACCCATCCTTGGACATTAGCAATAATGTCTAGATCGGTTTGGGGAAGTTAATGCATACACAACGGGAGGTAATCTAAATTATCCTCTCCGTCATAAACAAAAACCATGCATCATGTAGTGTAGATTAGTATAGCTTGCATTTAGTGTAGAAATCATGCATCATGTTTGCATAATTTCCCATCATTTTGGCCATTGAGGACAATGCCCATATTAGTGTGGGGATGGGGAATTCTAACTTAACTTTTATTCAAAAATCAAAAAAATTGAAAAATTTCGAAAAACCATAAAAATTTGAAAATTGAAAAACCCAAAAACATGTTTATTTCTTTTGTAGTGTAGTTATATATATATATATTGTATATATTATTATATATATTGTTTGTTCTATCCTTTTTCACATTGATTGACTATGCCACATCCGAGACATGAGGATCTTGAAGACCGCATGGTATGATCTTTCCAATCTCCTTTTTCCTCTTTATGTTAATGACTATGTGGCTTTATTTTGATTGATGCGGTATAACAATGTGAATTTAGGACTTGCATTTAGTTTATATGTCATATTAGTTGATAGAATCACTTGCATTAGGATGTATATATTAGTTGCATCATGGCATGTAGTTGCATTTAGATAAAACATTTTGAAAAAGTGCCTAATTGAGAACTTTGACAAGAGCAACTAAGCCATTACAAATACTTTTTCAACTTAAGACTTTGCCTACTAGAATGGTTGTAAAACACCTTAGATAGTGTCATACTAGTGTCTTTTAACCCATGACCCAAAGCCTAGTCAAGGGTCTGCATGTGAGTCACCTATCCAACCCCGTGATGCGATGTGGACTTGGTTAACTTATCTAGGTGACCTTGATTGACCTTGTGGTAAGGCAACCCAAAAAATACTTTTCTATCAATAAGCTTGAAGTGCTCATTTCGAAAATTTTGTCATGTGGAAGTAATTTAATGCTAAGGAAACCTCAAATGTTATGAAATGTTGAAATGTTGAGAAATTTAATTGTTTTGATGGAGGCGTACCACTTCGATGTGCTTTGGAGAGGGATCCATTGAATTGGGCCCCCACACGGTTGTGAATTCGACCGCCCAGAGACAGAGTGACTATCACCCCGAAAAGCTATTGTCTAGAGGTTAACCGGTTGCCTAATAAGCGATTGGCGAAAGCAAAGGACACTAGCCCGGAAGGGACAAACCCCATCTTAAAATTTTGAAATGAGAAAGTTAAATGAGGACAATTTTGAATACTAGTCATATCCACCTTTGTTTATAACGATTTGAGCATTTCATTCACAAAAAGCCTTTTTGTCAAACCACTTTGTTGAGCTTGGGACGATCCATGACCTTTACTTTTGTAGAGAATTCGAGACTTGTCGTGTCATATGCTACTAGCATCATAGGGATCATCATTCCACCACCATCCGATCGCTCTTGACGAAAGCATTTGGAAATTGAGGACGAAAGTAGTCTAGTTTAACACCATTTGGAGGTGATTTAGTGCCATCCTCTTAGCCTTAGTAATTTTTTGAACTAGTATTTGTGAAGGATTATATGCTCTTAAATTTGTTCTCTTTTAGTTGCCTCCGCCACTTGATGAGGAAGTGGCTATTCCTTTTGTAGATGCATCCATTATTTGATTTTGTGTGCTTAATGTTTGGATGTGTCGCCATTTTGGCAAGACCCACCTTGCCTTGCAAGAAGGCATCCTACCTCATGGTTGTCTTGTTGTGAGTTGAAGGGGCGGAGTGAGACCCGCTAATTATCTCATATCGGCTATGTTATTAGGTTAGTTTAAATAATGGTCCTAGTCTTTGTCACCTCTTTACTCGGGACGAGCAAAGGTTCGGTTTGGGGATATTTGATGTTACCATCATTAGCGCATATTTAGCCCCCGAATTAGCCTTGTTCTCATGCTTTTTAGTGCATATTTGGGTCATTTATTGTCTTTAGTTCTTTGTTTTGCATATTCTTTGAGATTTTGATCCCTTGGTAGGAAAGGAGTGCAAATCTTGCATTTTCATGGCAAAACGAGACTAAATTGATTGAATTCAATGACCAAGCATCAAGGAGAGACAAGATTAGAAGACCTTTGTACATATGATAGTAGAGGAGCAATGTCGAGAAAGGATCCTTGAGTCCCCGAGGAAATCCCCAAGGATTTTATGAAGAAAAGGGAAGAAAAGAAGAAGAAACAATGCTGAGCTACAATCCGTGCGGTTTCTCCACAATCCGCCCGTCCTCCACAGCACAATCCGTGCGTTTTCCCTCAAAGACGCCCGGGTTAGCAGCCACCAGAATCCGTCCGGATTCCCTTGAAGACGCCCGTTTTCCCCCGCCTGAATCCGCCCGTCCCGACTCCAATACGCACGGATTCCAGTACAGCGAAATTTCGTCTTCTCCAAGCTACAAAGAAAGAAGCCCTTCCTTCGAAAAATACCGGCTTCTCCCTGCTCAATCTAAAAAGTGTAATTACTAGTTTAGCCCTTAGTTAACCCTAATGCATCCACCTAATTTCCACTATAAATACCCCATTAGTCTAATTAGAAGAGCATGTTCTTCTTATCAATAATTAGAGTAGTTAATATCAATCAAATCTCTCTTTAGTTTTGTAATCAACAATTAATCAAGTTCTAATACAAGTTTTATTTCCTTAATCTCTCTTTTGTTCATCCTTTATTTTGGGTAAATGAAGATTATTTGGGTTATTATTGGGAGATTGACAACCTCTCAATCAAGCATCAAGTACTTCTTTTATTCTTTGCTTTATTATTGGAATCATTAGTAGGTATAACTCTCTTAATCCCTTTTTAATTACTGTTAATTACTTTTATTTATTCATCATGTTTCCTTTTGTTGGTATGATTGACAACCTTGCTAGCATGATCAACATGATAATGAGTGAGTAGTGTCCTAGCTAGGGTTAATGGGTAATTAGGGGAAACCAACATGGGGAATGATTCATGCTTAAATTAATATGCTTTCATGGTTTATTTGCTTGCTTGTTTTGATTTCAACTCATGCACATGTTATGTTTGATGAAATGTGAGCCTATGAATCCTTGCATTTTTTACCCATCACCTATCTTTTCAATGAGACTTGTAAGACATAAACCAACTCGAGTCTCATTAGACCATGCATGTTGTTGAGTAGGGAAGACTAAGTCGACTTGTAGGTGTTGTACAATCTAATCGATTCGGCTCCGGGACCCAAACTTTCCTAGGATTGTAAGATATAACCCAACTCAATTCATCACAACAATAATTGCTTGCTTATAATTTGAGAACATGTTTGTATGATCAATTCCCATGATTCCCCTATGACCCCATGACACCCTAGTGCTTTTTATCAATTGTTTACAACCCTTTTAATTCATCTTGCTTATTTACTTTCATTGATATTTAGTTTTGTGACCTTCTACATTAACCCAATTTGTGACACCCCTAAGACACCACTAGTTTCAATAGAAATCTCATCTCAATTCCCGTCCCTTGGGATCCGACCTTTACTTGCCTCTTTACTAATTGTAGAGTTGTTTGTGAAGCTATAAATTGTGTTTTGATTCGGACGTGACCCAACGACAACATCTATTAAATTGTGAACACGAAACGGACCGATCACTTCCTCCCCTCGATCACCACCGCTGTCGGGGTCTTCCCCGCAAAATAGTCCCGGACGTAAGAACTAGCACCAAACCAGGTACCGCAGCAGCCTTCGGCATCAAGTTCCAGCCGATCAACCTCCTAGCCTCGGCCGAGTCTACTCTCATGGCAGTCTCCGGCCACTCCTCCACCTCGGTCCCACACGATAAACCAGAAATCATGTCGTAATCCTCCAACGTAACCCCCACCTCACCAAAAGGCATGTGAAAGGTGGAGGTCGTGTCCCAAAACCGATCCAAGAAAGCTCGGACCAGGCTAACGTTCGTTATTTGTGGGCCCATCTTTGGTGCGCCTCTTCCTTGATGCCATATCACATATTTGGTCCGTTTAACATTTATTCTTCGCCCGGACCCGCATTTCCAAGCTAACTGCAAACTGCCATCATATTTCTTACCAAGACCTTGCTTGTCACAATGAGCGAGTATTCTTTGACAGGTGTTTTGGCACACCTTTATTATATTCCCCCAGCGAGAGTTCACGACAGACAATCGTCCCTCTTGAGACATGGAGATAAGTTCCCGATTATGTACCCCCAACGAGAGTTTACGGACAGACAATCATCCCTTTCGATACATGGAGATTAACATCGACCCCAAGCTCTTCCGAAGTTTGTTTGAAGCCGACCCAGCCGATTTCTCCCAGCAGTTCCTGACTACGTCCTGTTGCCTTCTCCCAATATCGCGTTATGTTTCCCCTGGAGTTTCGAGGAATTTCAGGTATGGACTCGTCTTATGGCTGGCGAGCCTCCTTACGTAGTCTAATGGACTTTAAACGACCCTCCCCGATATTCGACATACTCTAAAATGTTCCCGCCAACAGGTCCTTGGCTCAGACCCCTTGAGCCGCCTCGCGTCGCCATAGTCGTCAGGTTGTAATCTTCGATTGACCTGATGTCTATGCTTTGACTTTCGCCTTGTCCAAGCCTCAGTCAAAGTGGGGGCTCTGTAGATACCTCATTTCTGCACCTCCCGCCAAATACCCGGTGATGATTGGGCCGCATGTTTGGTACACGGAACGATTTGTGATAGTTCGTAATTTTATCATCAAGTGATCGCTCAAACACTTGTGTCTACCTCATAGTTGTAATCTGCGCGCCGATACGGTCGTTTTGACAGTAATTAGAGTACATTTGGAGTCCGGGCCAAAAACCGTCTTCATTTTCTAGTAATCGTTTAAAATGTCGAGTCAGCATGTTCTGGAATGTTCCGGATATTTCTATTCCATATTTTCCAATCTTTTAATCTTTGGTAAAGTATCTCCCGTAATATTCACACAAAATATTAAGGAAACGAGATTAATCCACTTTTCCATAATAAAAACACGGAAATCTTTCTTCCGCAGGAGGAAACCACTAAGGAAAGGACGCAGCAAGTGCTGCGCCTCTTTCAAGAGACGCAGTGCCTGCTGCGCCTCTTCCTCAGTCCTTTTCTGCGTATTTTTCATTTCTTTTCGAGATTCACTTCCAAAGTTTCTCCGAAAACCCTACTTCCTTCGTGTGATTAGTATAAATAGAGACCTTCGGTCTCACATATTTCTCACGCGAGTGTCCGTCCTTCTCTTCTCCCTTTGCATTCTAGACCACGTTCTTACTTTTTGGCGTCTACGTGCTTGAACTTTCGACCACGTAAGCTCGGATCTTTCTGAGTACCAGCCTCGTTTTGCATGACCGACCAATTTGACCAACTCCACAACTAATCAACTTTAATCAACTTTGTTTCTTTCCTCCTAGAGGGCACTTTCGTCGTACATTCGAGTCGAGCATCACTAAACGTTAACTTAGTTCATCTCGTTTCGTCAAACATGTAAGTCTGAGGGTGTAAATCCTCTTTTTTTTTTTACTTTTTTTTTGTAATCATAATGTAAGATTTATGTCGAAAGTATCCTTAAAACCGATTTGTAAAACCATGTTTTAAACTCTTTTTTTACCAATTATCAGGAGACGGACGTCGAGAAAGGACGCAGCAACTGCTGCGCCTCTTCGAAGGGACGCAGCACCTGCTGCGCCTCTTCGTGAGGCTGTCGCAGTTCCTGCTTCCTTTCTTCTTCCTTCGTCTCTTGTTAATTCGTTTGTTTTTCTTTTGTTTTCAGTTGTTCTTTGTTTCTTTAATATAACAATCTGAACATAGTAATTTGATCTGTAAATTATTCATCATCATAAGTATTTAATTCGTCATTAAATCCCGACTTAAATCCCAAGTAATTCATATTTGAGGGTTTTCGTCATTAAAATCAATTCGGGTTTTAGAGGTTCGATTCATCCATATTGAATCTCTGGAATTCATCCTTTGATATATTTGCATCTGTTTATCGTTGTCATCGTTAATTCGTCATTAACCTAATTAATTTAATTAATTTGTGTTTGTAATTAACCTATTAATCTTGTAAATAATTCGTTCGGATTAGTTTTATTCATGTTTTATCACCTCAATCACATGTAAATAACATGTTAATCACTTTCATTCGAGTCAATTATTCATAATCGAGCATTAAATCACCAACGAATATTAACAATTTGCAATTCCGGCTTCACAAACAGAACTGAGCTTAGGAACAGACGCAGCGACTGCTGCGCCTCTTCTAAGGGACGCAGCTCTGCTGCGCCTGTTCCTGGTTGAGTTATGTCTCTGAACTCCCATTTTGCTTTGACCTAGTTTATTAATTACGTATTTAATTAACTATTATTCGTATTATCACCCTAACTTCTGTTCGTTTATTCTTTCTTTTCTAAAACCATCCGTTTTAAAAGTATTTTCGACATAAATCAATAAACCCGATGTAATTATTGTAATTTTCTTTATTGTATTCATTATTGTATTTCTTTTATCATATTGCTTGTATGCTCTCACATGTAATCAACTTTAACTCCTACTTCGACCCGATTACATGTTAAATTACGTGTTTACCGACTTAGTTAATGCTCACATGTTATGATTAATCTAATGGATGTTGCATTGCATGCATATAAACCTTCAACATATCTAGTATGAATAACTTCCCTAATCATTAGTAGAGGCCGCTATCGAGGCGGGCGGGATTAGGTGTTCGATCAAAAGAGCTTCCTAATACGTACCCTCACCCCTTACTCCAGATCTCTGTACACATCCGTGTTCATTGGCATCTACGAGAGTCATTCTAGACATAGAATGCTAAGGGTAACGAGTGCTTAGTGTTCATGTCACTACTTTGCGTCTTGACATGACACGAGGTATTCGAACGGTTTCCAATTTTCCACAATAAATTGATGGCGACTCCACAAATGCAAACAAATGCAAAGAAAAGCTAGTTTCGCTTTTCGCCCCCGTAGGCCCGCGTCCACAGGGTGAACCCCTTTTTAGGATGGGATTTAAAGTAGGGGGTCGGATGTCCTAAAACGGGACGGGAAAGGGTTTAGGGCTGGATTAGGCGGACCACTACCGCGGATCCGCCATCCAACCCTAAACCCTTTCCCTTGCTACTCATTCAAGGGGCTGGAAGACCAAAAGACACCCTACAGGGGGACGGATGAACCCCTTTTTTGAGACGGGATTTAAAGTAGGGGGTCGGGTGTCCTAAAACGGGACGGAAAAGGGTTTAGGGTTGGATTAGGCGGACCGCTACCGCGGATTCGCCTAATCCAACCCTAAATCCTTTCCCTTGCTACTCATTCGAGGGGTAAGAAGACCAAAAGACACCCTACAGGGGGACGGGTGAACCCTTTTTGGGGAACGAAATCTAACTAGAGGGGTCGGGTATCCTAAAACGGGACGGAAAAGGGTTTAGGGTTGGATTAGGCGGACCGCTACCGCGGATCCGCCTAATCCAACCCTAAACCCTTTCCCTTGCTCAACTAATTCGATCGGCGAAAGACCAAAAGACACCCTAGAGGGGCCGGGTGAACCCTTTTTGGGGGACGGGATCTAACTAGAGGGGCCGGCTATCCAAAAACGGGACGGGAAAGGGTTTAGGGTTGGATTAGACGGACCGCTACCGTGGATCCGCCTAATCCAACCCTAAACCCTTTCCCTTGTTCATGCATTGAAAATATGTAAGGAAACAAATACAAAATTAAATGGAAAATCAGAAGTAAAGAACATTGCATTATACATAGAAAAGTGATCCATGCAAATATTTAAAACAAAATAGAAGATTACATGATAATTTATGTTATCCAAAATGTTAAACTAAGACGTACATAATTATATAGAACGTTGACACTACTACGAAATTATACAAAATAACAAAAGGGCAAAGTTAAAACCTTAAAGTGTGAAGCCCTAGTTACACAGATAGTACATTACAAACAAGGGACAACTCTAGGCTATCTATACATCATCAAAGGTAAGTCAAGAAAAGAGATATTTCTACAACTGACTAGTAAGTCAGCAGCAATGTCAATAGCTATATCTCGTTCTTCACTCGGCGTAGCTAAAGCATGCACTAACTCATTAACTTGACTACGTGCAACATCATCAAGAGCATTAAGATGAGTAATCTGAGATGGAATTTTTGCTTGGAGATAATGCAGTAAGAATTTGGCAGTCATATCCTCCTTCATGAAACATCTGCATGTTTGAAAGACTATTCTAGGACCCCTACGAATAGTCCGAACACCATTCACATCATTTATGTCTAAAGAAAGCCAATCTTCCATGCTGACCCCAGGTGCACTTTTGTGTATCAGAAATAGTTGAGCCCAATTTCGACATACGAGCGCCATATGTGCTTTATCTTCGTAATGATCAATTTTAGAGAAGATTTGTTGCATAAGATCTTGATTATTAAAAACAGAACGATATGCTTGATAGTGACGGTCAGGCACTATAACTTCCTTTAACGGCGAAAAAGAGAAATCCATAGCTGTTTGTTTTTCAGTGACATAAAGTTCGCGAAATGACACTTGATCTTGGTCAAGAAGATTAACAACACAACCATTGCACCAAGTTGTCATACTTGTCTATGAAACAAGTGAAATACAACTATTAGTTAAACAAAAAAAATGTGAAAATACAAAACCCAAATTCCTAGTTAATTGGACTAACAAGCTGGAAAAATAAACAAAGGTGAAGGAGGGTCACAAAATTAGATCTAGGAATCACAAAAGCAGGGAAAATAAAAAGGTTTAGATTCTCAGACCTTATTTTGTGAATCTCAGACCTTTTAGATTCTCATACCTTATTTTGTGAATCTCAGACCTTGTTCAGTGAATCTAAGGGCTTGTTTTGTGAAACTTGGTCATTATAAGTGGTTAAAATCATCTATTTTGCTCTTTTCTTTACTTGGTGAATTCACAGACCTTGTTTTGTGAATCTCAGACCTTATTCAGTGAATCTAAGGGCTTGTTTTGTGAAACTTGGTCATTATAAGTGGTTAAAATCATCTATTTTGCTCTTTTCTTTATTTGGTGAATTCTTAGACCTGTTTTGTGAATCTCAGACCTTGTTCAGTGAATCTAAGGGCTTGTTTTGTGAAACTTGGTCATTATAAGTGGTTAAAGTCATTTATTTTGCTCTTTTCTTTATTTGGTGAACTAGATCTAGGAATCACAAAAGTAGGGAAAATAAAAAGGTTTAAATTAACTGAAGGTACATAAATTAACTGAAGTGAAGGGAAAAACTCAGTGATTAAAGTAATTTATTAAGGTAAGAAAGGGGAAGGACCTTACAAAGAAGCAGAGAAACAAATTAATAAGTAATGAACACTCAAGCAACAACACATTTAAGAAGACAAAGTAGCTACTGTAATTTATGCAAACCTCTGAAAATGCAACACGCAGCCAAAGAATGACAAGCTAATCACAAAATACCGTACTCAAGCAGGCAAAAACTGACAAAATAGAGGCAAAACTACTAAAATTAACAATGAAGCAACAACAGCAGAAGTCAGATTAAGAGCTTGATCCTTATAAACCAAGGTATTATGAGGAGCATTTCCTAACGAGAATTTCATCAAAAACATAGGATACATGAAATCGGCCATAACTAACAATGAACAATAACAATGAAACTTCAATTCAAAGAATAAGTAAGCAGATAAGGAGCGCATAAAAATCGATGGAAGTCGAGTGAAGGAAAATAGTAAAACAAGAGCAAAACTCCTTAATTAAACTAATTAATGAAGTTTATAACCTAAAATTTAACTAAATAAGCAAAAAAATCAAAATCTAGTAAAGAAATAGAAAGGAACATACGAAAAAGCGGAGAAAACGACTGCAATTGATTTTATGCGTTCCTACTGTGTTCGATTATGCTCACAAAGTGATCAAAACCTGCATAATAACAACAATAATTTAGTAAAGAAACGGAAAATAGAAAAATAAGAGAAAGTTTCAATCAAATTGCGAGCATAATCGAGCAGAAACGAAATGCATAGAAATCAAACGAAGTCGAGTGAAGGAAAATAGAAAAATAAGAGAAAACTGAGTAATTAAACTAATTAAATAAATTTAGTAAAGGAACGGAAAGGAACATACGAAGAAGCGGATAAATCGACTTCAATGGCGGAACAAATGTGACGGAGTTCAGCGAATGACAAAGACGGAGTGAATGGCGAAGACGGAGCTCAACTGAATACGAGATGAAGAGAGAGAGTGAACGGAGTAAATGTGACGGAGTAAATGATTGAGGATGAAGGGAAATGGCGGAATAGATGAGCTCGTAGAACCTCGGTGATAATGGCGATAATGGCGGAAAAGTAGCTGAAGGAAGAGAGAGAAATAAATGAGGGGAAGTGAGATTGTAAATGAGGAAAAGTGAGTTAGTTGGGGAGTATATAAGGGACACGTGTCAACATCTGGTGCATCTGTAATAATTAGATCTAATGGTGAATAAATGGTTCAGCCGCCTCACCCTAAGAAGGGTGCCTCACATGATTCAATTTCTATTTCTATATATATATATATATATATATATATATATATATATATAGGTAGAGTTTTACAGAAGAAAAACCCTATTCTTTAAATCCTCGTTCTTATACTATGTTGGTACAGTAAAGATCCCCGCTTAACTTGGTATCAGAGCCATGGAAGTATATATAATTTATGATAGTTAAGTCATAATTCAACACTCTCTCATCTTATGAGTTTACGCGTACTTAATACGGGTAAGTCTACTGTGAAAAACAGTATGACTGAAGAGGTTGAATATCCTCAGAATTTAGAGTTGCTAAACAAATGGACAATTCCAGAAGTTAGCAAAAGAACTATTTATAATTATGGAGTTGTTAAATCCAGTCTGGCTCATGGTCCAGTATATTTTGACGTTTACCCAAATTTACAATTATCTTTAACAGATGCTAATATATTAGATGCTTTAACTTTGAATGTTAAAACTCATGGTTACAATTATGCTAAAGGATCTGAATTAATTTGTATTTGCTACAGGATTTATTATAAACCTTTATATACTTTAAATCCTCACTGTAGATTAGCTAATAAAGCTATAAATGAGACTATTATTATCGAGACTAATTGTAACAGATCTAATATCACTACTAGAAAGGCTATTAAATGGGAAGAAATATCTTTCCCTGAGAATTGGACTATTACCCAGGCTATGCCTCCTCAACCCATTATGGAGACTAATTTACTTGATGTACAGCAAACTCCTGAAGGAGCTGTTACTTTAAATTTTGGTAATAAACATATTCGACCAAGAAGTAGTACTTCAAAAATGACTAGATCTTTTTCTAATAGGACTTTTATTTCAGCCCTTGATCAAGATTTAGATATGCCTAGTACATCTAGGTGTTCAACTTCTCAATTAAGAGATGAAGATTTTATTGAAACAGATGAAGATGTTTTAAGAATGCATTCTGATAAAATTTTAAGACGACATTCTAAAAAGGAAGCGGACACATTGTCCCAAATGAGTTATACTGATGATTAAGAAGGCCTTACTAGATTTTTCTCCTGGTTCAATAACCAGAAAATTAATTAGTAATGAATTTCAATCTCCTATTTGGGAAAAATTTAGAAATTGGTTTTTTCATAATTTTAATGAAAAACAACAAAACATCTTGCAAGATGAGTTTTATGAATACTGCAAATCAGTAAATGCAGTTATTTATTTTGTCCCTTGGTATTGTTCAACTTATTTATATAATCATTTAACTATTCTTGAAAGAAATTTTGAACTTCTCAATGGTAATGAAGTTAAGGGAGTTTATCCTCCTCTTAAGAAATTTAAATTAGATGGGTGTTCTTACATGCCCCTTTCAAAAATTTATGAAGACGGAATTATTACCACGACTACTAAACATTTAAATTACTTAAGTGAACAAAATAATTATGCTAATCTATCTTTAAAAATTCTTGGAGAACATGTTACAAATTTACCCCATAAGGCTAATAAAGTCATAAATCTTCTTAATCAAGTCATTCAAAATACCAAGACTGAAGACCCTTCTTCTTCTTCTTCGAAAGAAATAACTCCTATTATCAAAAATCCTCCTGAAATAAAGAATTTTAAATTTTTATCTGACATTAAAAACGAACAACTTATAAGTCAGTTGGCTGATAAGGTTGCAAATTTAAAGTTGCAAACTCTAAATGAAGAAATCAATCCGAATTTCAAAGATGATTTGAATGTTGTTTCAAAAAATAAATGGGGTCAAAAACCTATTAATACTCTATATTATAATAGAAGACCTTCACTGTTGATATTGGACAGAAGAAAATGCTTTGAGATTATTGGACATAGTTATAGTGGATCTCATATCTATGAATGGAATATAGATTATTTTGCTGAAAAACAAATTCATAACCATTGCCATAGAATGCTTATGTATTCTCAAGTTTGTAAAAATGCTAATAATAGTGATTCCACTGTTGCTAAAATGATAGCATCAGGATTCACCGGTCAACTTAAAGGATGGTGGGATAATTACCTCACTAATGAACAAAAAACAGCTATTATTACTAATACAGAAATTAAAGATGAAGTGCCCACAGAAAATGCGGTTTACACTTTACTTGTCAATATACTTGATCATTTTACTGGCCAATTGGGGAATAATTATGATTCCACAAGAACTCTTTTACAAAATTTTAGATGTAAAACTTTAACTGATTTTAGGTGGTACAAAGACACCTTCCTTAGCAGAGTCATGCTTTTACCGGAATGCAATAGCTCTCATTGGAAAGGTAAATTTATTGATGGTTTACCACACTTATTTGCTGAAAGAATTAGAAAAATTCTTCGTGGAGAAAATCCTTCTATTAATTACGAAAAATATAATTATGGTCACCTTATTAAAGCTTGTACAGCAGAAGGTATAAACCTTTGTAATGAAATTAAATTAAACCAACAACTCAAACACCAAAATATTATTGAAAGAAACCAATTAGGAGAATTTTGTGAACAATTTGGTATGGATATACCTTCTACTTCTCGTAGAAAACAACACAAAGGTAAGGATAAAACTTATTATCCTAGATATAAAAAGAGAAGATATTCTAAAGCGAAACTTGAAGAAAAAACTAATCTAAAAAATCAGAGAAAATTCCATAAAAAGCATTATAGGAAAAAGGGTTATATACCTTCAAAAGAAATAAGGTGTTTTAAATGCAATAAAAAGGGACATATGGCAAACAATTGCTGGACCCAAAAACAAATTAATAATCTTGATATAGATGATGATCTTAAAGACAAGATTTCAAAATTATTTCTTAATGAACTAGATCTACAGAGTGAAACAGAAACTATGTCTGATAATTCTAGTAATTCTAGTAATAATTTAAAAATCCTTAAAAATGATTCTTTTTACACAGACAGTAGTTCTGCAACTACTAATTCAGAATGTGAACCCTGTGGACAGGGAAAAGCTTGTATTAATCCCAAAAGAGATGAATTCTTTAATCTTTTATCCAATTTTCAAGATGCCAAGTTACAGGTTCTCACCAATAATGATTGGTTGGATGTTTTAAAAGCCATCCCAAGTGCTGATTTAAGATCACAAATTATTGAAAATATACCTAGCACTTCTCATAATAATTTGGATTATGGAAAACGAGTTTTGCTGACGGAAGAAAAACCCTATTCTTTAAATGAAGTTTATAAACGTCTTCAAAATAAAAACACAACTTCTAATCCTTCTTCTTTACAAGATATTTTGAAAGAGATGGATAATTTAAAATCTGAGATTAAACTTCTAAAAATTGAAGAACAAAGAAATGATACTAGAATTTCTAATCTTGAACAACTTTTTATTTTTCAAAATGATTTGCTAAATAATGATCAAGAATCTAATGACAAAAAAGTCGATAACTATGAGATTCCTATTCTTAACCCTGATGGTAAGGATCAAGCTATGCAACTTGTTGATACTCTCCCAAAGCTTGAGAAAAATAAAAAATTTCTCCAAACCATAAATATGGTTGCTGGACAAAAATGGTATGTTAAGATTCTTCTTAGAATTAATAATCAATTTTCTAAGGAATTTATTGCTTTAATTGATACTGGAGCAGATTTAAATGTTATACAAGAAGGAGAAATTGACTCCAGGTATTTTGCCAAAACTACTCATAGTTTATCTCAGGCAGGAGGAGATAAATTAGATATTAAATTTAAACTCCCAAAAGCTGATATATGTGTTAATAACACCTGCATTCCTTTAAGCTTTCTTTTAGTCAAGAATAAACTCTCAGTTCCTATTATTCTTGGAACACCTTTTATAACAAAGATTTATCCTTTTACTGCAGATAATAAAAAATTAACTGCCAATTATCAAGGGAAAACTATTACTTTCAGTTTCATCATGAAACCCTTTATGAAAGCTATAAATGAGATTTATGATAGAATTTCTTTAAAAGAAAATCAATTAAGTTTTTTAAAACATGAAGTTAACATTTTGACTATAGATCAAAAACTTAATAATCCTAGATTAAAACAAAAAATTATTGATATTGAAAACCAATTTTCTTTATCTATTTGCAATGACCATCCTAATGCTTTTTGGAACAGAAAAAAGCATATAGTAAATCTTCCTTATGAAGAAGATTTCAGGGAAGATAATGTTCCTACTAAGGCTAGGCCTTGTCAAATGAATTCAGAATATTTAGAATTTTGAAAAAAAGAAATAAATTCTCTTTTAGAGAAAAAGCTTATTGGACCATCCAAATCACCATGGTCTTGCACAGCTTTTTATGTTAACAAAAATGCTGAAAAGGAACGAGGAGTTCCTAGATTAGTCATTAATTATAAACCTTTAAATAAGGTCTTAAAATGGATTAGATATCCAATACCTAATAAAAAAGATTTATTAGATCGTTTGTATAAAGCTCTAATTTTTTCTAAATTTGATTTAAAATCTGGTTATTGCCAGATTCAAATTGACCCAACAGATGAGATATAAACCGCTTTTAATGTTCCTTTTGGACAATATGAATGGCATGTTATGCCTTTTGGATTAAAAAATGCTCCATCAAATTTGAAAATTATGAATGATATTTTTAACAATTATAGTCATTTTATCATAGTTTATATTGATGACATTCTCATCTTCTCTATGAATATAGAAGAACATTTTAAGCATTTAGATATTTTCAAAAAAATTGTCATATCTAATGGTTTAGTAATTTCTAAAACTAAAATGTCTCTATTTCAGACTAAAGTCAGATTTTTAGGTCATAATATTGAGAAAGGCCAAATTATTCCTATTAATAGAAGTATTGAATTTGGGTCTAAATTCCCAGATGAAATCATTGATAAAACTCAACTTCAAAGATTCTTAGGAAGTTTGAATTATATTTCACCTTATTATGATGACTTGGCAAAAGATACAGCTATTTTATATGACAGGTTAAAGAAAAATCCCTGTGCTTGGTCTAATGATCACACTAGAGCTGTCAGGAAAATTAAGAGTAAAGTTATATCTTTACCATGCCTTAGTTTGGCAAACCCTCATTGGGAAAAAATAGTAGAAACTGATGCTTCAGACATTGGTTATGGAGGGATTCTTAAACAAATAAATCCTAATAATAAACAAGAATTTTTAGTCCGTTTTTATTCAGGAAAATGGAATTCTGCACAATCTAATTATGCAACGGTTGCTAAAGAAGTTTTAGCCATAGTCAGATGTGTTTTAAAATTTCAAAATGATTTATATAACCAAAAATTTATAATAAGAACTGATTGTAGTTCTGCGAAATTTATGTTTCAAAAAGATTTTAAACATGATGTTTCCAAGCAAATGTTTGCAAGGTGGCAAGCACATTTAGCCCCTTTTGATTTTGAAATCCATTATAAAAAAGGATCTGATAATCATCTCCCTGATTTCTTAACAAGGGAGTATTTAACTCTATAAGAGTTTGTAATTTGTTTCAGGAATGGATTTTGGTCGAGGCCGTGGCCGTGGCCGCTTTATGCATCCTTCTAATAGAGGGAGAGGAAGACAATCATCCTCAATTATCAGATATGGGAATACCCATAACACAGGACAATTATCCTCAATTATCAAAACTGGGAATAACCCAGGACCAGGATCATCATCTGGTTATATAAGACCAAATAATATTTTGGCACAATATGGTGAAAAAAGGCTAATAGCCAAAAATTTATGTGATAATATCACAAAAGAAGATTATGATGAATTCCAAATATGGAAGCAGAAAGAACTTAATATAAGTTCGCCATCCTTCAAAAAAAATTATGAAAGATTCTCTTGATGATAAAGAGAAAATGGTGAAATCACCAGAAGAAAGGGAGATTATTATACTCCAAAATTCCGATAAGAAATGGGAAGAAAATCCCTGGTTATTATATAACCGCTATTTAACGAATAATCATTTTCCTATGGAGACTTATAAAAGTCGGGGTTTTTATGAAGGAATCCTATCTGAAAACGAATGCCATTTATCTCATTGGGAAGATCCAGGAAATTTCTTTAAATTTTCAAAAATTAATATCAAGCGGATAATATCCATAGAAGAATGGGGAATTACCCCATCCACTTCCAAAACCTTAATCAACAAAAATAATGTCAAAGTTGAATACAATTACTGGGATTATATCCAGGCTTTTGACAAAGTTTTTCTCTATGAAAACCCTACAAAGAGCCACACATGGCTCATAAAATTTATCCGGAAGTTTTTAACCAAAATTTACCAAATTGGTTAATAAAATGGTGGCAATTTTATGGCACTCATGAAGACATTTTACCACCAATGTTTAAAAATCTTTATGACGAATGGAAAGATTTGCTTCCAGAAACGGATCAGGGTAATATTCCTGGCATTATTCAATTAAATTTTTTCATTGAATTTTCTATTCCCTGGATTTGGAAATTTATTCCCAAAACAGGTTATAATGATCTCAATTTATTTTGTTTAAAAAGATAATCTTATTCTCGCTTTTGGGATGCAATGATGAGACAAGATAAAGATACAAATGAGTTAAAATGTATTTACACGATCAATTTAATCCAAGACAAGATTGATAGTTTGATCATTTTCAATGCTGAAGAATCTGGTGAATTAGAAGAACATCAGCTATCTGGAGAATTATTTCAAGCAGAAAATAAAACTAAAGCTGAAATTGTTAGCTATTATTCTAAGTTGGCGAAAAAAGGCTTTAGCCCAAAGACAAATGCATGAGGATAATAAATCCCAGGACAAGTGATGTGTCAATGACAAAATCTACAAAGATCCAATAGCAAAAATACGTTTGAACTCCTTCAAGATGCTCAAGAAATGGAAGAAGAAATAGATGTCCAGTTATTGATAGAGGAAGAAATACTCAATAAAAAGGCCAAAGAGGCCAAATCAAAAGACAAAGGGAAAATAGTGGAATAAAAACCACTCAGAAAACACGCATGCAATGACGCATGATAGCATGGACAATAATAAGCAACATGGGCAATAATGGGCACTAATAACAATTCCCGCACTATTTTTGCAATAGTTTTTAAACACTAATAAAGTGTTTTGTAATAGTTGTGAATAGTTTTTATTTTTGCCTATATAAACGGGCAAATGTTTTAGTTCTAGGCAGGCTTCTCCTACCCCTCTCTCTTAGCTCTCTCTCTCTCTCTCTCTCTTCTCCTTGTAAATCTTCTTTCTTATTAATAAAATCTCGTCAACCGTTAGTCTTCCATACTGAGCACAATCTAAGTTTGTAAGTTTTCTTGTTTTTATTTTTATTGTTTTAAATTTATTTTAATTTACTCTAAAGGAAGAGCCTAATAGGCTGAATCCTTTGTTGAATTATGACGACACTTGATTAAGTTATATATTAAACCATGGATGTGTTATTATTTTAAGATGGTTTTATTACCTATCAACATAAAATAAGAAGGTTTAGTGAGGGTACGCATATTGTTCAAACTGAATTGATAACTGCGGAAGGAGAGGCACCGTTTTGCCGTTATGCCGTGGATAGGCGCTAGGCGTTTTTTGTCATCTCCGTACAGTTACCAGTTCAGATTAAACAATTTCGTGGTAATATCCCAATCACTTATAATGAGCACTTGGATGTGCGTCCTCGTTCTTATACTATGTTGGTACAGTAAAGATCCGCTATATATATATATATATATAGAGAGAGAGAGAGAGAAGAGATCTAGTGAGTCCACCAAAAATAATTGAGTCCATAAGTCCTCTTTAGGACCCTTAAAAAGATGGGATGGAGGGCTAAGATTGAAAGAGAAAAAGGGAGGATTAGTGCAAAAATAAGGGGATTAATCCTAATTAAATACTTTCTCTCTCTACTATCACTAATCAAACCCTAATTTCACTATAAAACCCTTCTTTTTCCACTCACTTCTCTCTCCTATCACACAAATATCATCCCTCCATCTCTCTAAAAACCCAAAAAATCCAAAAATTTCAAAAAATCAAAAAAACAGAAAAATAAAAAAAAACAAAAAACCAAAAAAAATAAATCTTCCTCTCATCCTCACCCCCACACCACCACCAACCTCGTCCCTCACCTGCCCCAACCGCCACCCACCCCGACCTCCCTCCTGTCTTCCGAAAGACCCACCAGACAACACACCACTCCAATCTCCCTCACCTGCCCCACCGCCTCCTCTCGACACCTCCACCTTCCCGACCTCCCTCACCAGCCACACCTCTACTGTCCACCACCACCGCGTGCACTTTTGTTCTCCTTTATCTCCGTCGGCCATCACCACTGACCACTCGCTGCCACCCTTTTCCACGCCGCCTACTACATTTCAGTTTTCTTTTCTTGTTTTTTTTTTCAGATCTAAAAAACAAGCCCAAAATTTCTTATGTTTTAATGTTTTTCAATAAGTGGGAGTGGTGATGTTGGCTTTTTTTTTACTTTTTTTTTTTTGTTCAATGGTGTGGGTGATGTCGGTGAAGGATGGGCTTATTTTTTTTTTTTTTTTTCCATGTTTGTTCTTGTTATTATGAATTAAACTATGAGTGCAAATTTTTACATTTACGCTCATATTTTCTACATTTACACGCATTTTCAGATTTACACTCGTATTTCTTTACAGTTACACTCATATTTCTTTACACTTACACTCATATTTTCTACATTTACACTTATATTTCTTTACATTTACACTCGTATATCGGTACATTTACACTCAGTTAAAATTATATAGATTTGCACTCATAGTTTTTGTTAAAGTTACAGATCTACTTTTTTATTTTTGTAGATCTATATTATACACTCATATTTCTTGTGTTTTTAGTTTTTTAATGCTTTTATAAAATATTTTTTTTGTTTTGTAGTTTTTTTCGAGATCTAATAAATATATTTATTATACTAATATTTTTTTTACATTTACAATCGTACTTCTTTACATTTACACTTATATTTTTCAGATTTACACCCATATTTCCTTACCGTTACACTCATATTTCTTTACGTTTACACTCATAATTCTTTACATTTACACTCGTAAATCATTACATTTACACTCATATTTCCTCACATTTACACTCGTATTTCTTTACATTTACACTTGTATTTCCTCACATTTACGTTCATATTTCTTTAAATTTACACTTGTATTGTCTCACATTTACACTCATATTTCTTTAAATTTCCACTTGTATTTCCTCACATTTACACTCTTTACATTTACACTCGTTAATATATAAATTTGTATTCATAGTTTTTGTGGATATGAATTGGTGGTGGAGGACGACGTTGGTGGTGTTTGTTTGTAGTCGGACTAAAGTCTTACTCGTAAAGGACCAAAGTTACGCTTGTAAAGGACCAAAGTTACACTAAAAGGACCAAAGTTACACTCTTAAGCCTTCAAATTTACACTCGCAGACCTTCAAATTTACACTTAAAATACTATATTTACACTCGTAAAACATCACATTTACACTTGGTAACATGTTAAGATTATATAAATTCAAATTTTTATATAGAAATTTGCCTAAAAAAATAAATTTACACTCCTAAAATATTTACATTTACACTTGCAAAACATCAAATTTACAATCTTAAAATGTTAAAATTATATAAATTCAAAATTTCCGTCACAAAAAATCAAATTTACACTCTTAAAATATTACATTTACACTCGTAAAACATCAAATTTACACTTGTAAAATGTTAAAATTATATAAATTCAAAATTTTCGTCGAAAAAAATCAGATTTACACTCATAAAATATTACATTTACACACGTAAAACATCAAATTTACACTTGTAAAATGTTAAAATTATATAAATTCAAATTTTCCGTCACAAAAAAAATCAAATTTACACCCTTAAAATGTTACATTTACACTCTTAAAATATCAAATTTACACTTGTAAAATGTTAAAATTATATAAATTCAAAATTTCCGTCACAAAAAATCAAATTTACACTCTTAAAATGTTACATTTACACTCGTAAAACATCAAATTTACACTTGTAAAATGTTAAAATTATATAAATTCAAAATTTCCGTCACAAAAAATCAAATTTACACTCTTAAAATGTTACATTTACACTCGTCAAAAATCAAATTTACACTTGTAAAATGTTAAAATTATATAAATTCAAAATTTCCGTCACAAAAAATCAAATTTACACTCTTAAAATGTTACATTTACACTCGTAAAACATCAAATTTACACTTGTAAAATGTTAAAATTATATAAATTCAAAATTTCCATCACAAAAAATTAAATTTACACTCTTAAAATGTTACATTTACACTCATAAAACATCAAATTTACACTTGTAAAATGTTAAAATTATAAAATTCAAAATTTCCGTCACAAAAAATCAAATTTACACTCTTAAAATGTTACATTTACACTCGTAAAATGTTAGATTTACACTTGTAAAACTCATACAACATTACATTTACACTCTTGAAATCTGCAACTCAAAACTGATTAATTAGGGGCTAGAGAGAGAAAGAAAAATTAATTAGTGTATAGAAAATTGATTAGTGAAATAATTTTTTTGTTAATTTCAATCTCAACCATCCATTTCCCAACCATCCACATTTTTTTCCTTTTCTTTTTAACAGTCCTTAATCCATCCATTTTTTATCCATCTCAACCATCCATTTTCTCATCCAATGGCCCTTAAAGGGACTTAGGGATTCAATGGCATATGGTGGACTCATAAGAACTCACCTCTCTCTCTCTCTCTCTCTCTCTCTCTCTCTCTCTCTCTCTCTCTCTCTCTCTCTCTCTCTCTCTCTCTCTCTCTCTCTCTCTCTCTCTCTCTCTATATATATATATATATATATATATATATATATATATATATATATATATATATATATATATATATATATAATTAGGTTCAACTAAGTCCACCTTCCTTAGATGAGTCCCTAAGTCCTATTTTAGACCCTTAGATCATAGAAAATCAAAGGCTAAGATTAAAACAAAGAAAAAGCTAAGATATAAAAGACACCAAACTCTATTCACTCAGCCACTCTCACAAACCCTAACATAAACACCTCTCCCTCATCATTCTCTCTAAAAACTCTCTCTCTCTCAACACTCCTCATCTCACCGGCAACACCACCAGTACCTCCCTCCCCCACCGGACCACCGCACCTCATCACAATCAAAACAACGTTCTCCTCTCCTTATCCTTTCTTTCGTCTTCAAATCTGCCGCGCCGCCCCTGCCGCCTCTTTTTTTTTTTTTTTTTTTTCGTGTTGTTGATGGTGGTTGTCAACGGTTAACCGTGGTGGTGATGGGATGGTGAAGTGTGGGATGTCGTGTATGTGGGGGCTGTCGTGTGCCGGTGGTTGTGGGTCTTTTTTTTTTCTCTCCAGATCTGGCTGTGGTGGTGGTGAAGTGGGATGTCGTGTATGTGGGACTGTCGTGTGCCAGTGGTTGGGTCTTTTTTTTTTTTTTTTTTTTCTCTAGATCTGGCCGTGGAGTGGGTTTGGCGGAGTGGTTTTTGGTCGTGGTGGTTGATGGCGGTTGGGGTGACTTATGGTGTGGTCTTTTTTCAAGGTTTGCTTTTTTTTGGGTTGGTGGTGGTGGTGGTGGTCAACCGTGGTGGGTTTGGGTTGGATGGATGGTAGCCGTTTCTACTTTTTTTTTTTTTCGGTTTCCATTTGCGGCGGTGGTGTGGTGTAGTCGTGTATGGTGGTGGGTCAGGCGTGGGTGTTGGTATTGGCGGTGTCGACGTATGGTGGTGGGTCATGCGTTGTTGGTGGGGATGGTTGGAGGTGTCGATGAATTAAATTACATAATCACTCTGCTATTAAAGTTTCACTCTTGACCATTAAAGTTTCGCTCGTAGATCCTTAAAATTTCACTCCTAGACCATTAAAATTACAATCGTAAATTAGAGAAATTACAGATTTTTACATTATTACATAAATTCAAGGTTTTCAATTGAAAACGGACTAAAAAAACTAAAGTTTTACTCGATACCATTAAAATTTCACTAGTTTAACATTAAAGTTTCATTCATAAATCAGTGAAATAAAAAAATAGTTGCAATTAAATTATTACATAATTCAAAATTTAATACGACCTACAAAAATAAAAGTTATACTTTTAAGCATTAAAGTTACACTCGTATACCATTAAAATTTCACTTGAAAATTAGTTAAATTAAATAATCATTGGTCTCAAGTACATTATTCCAAAAATTCTAATTTGTTTTATTAAAAATGGCCTTAAAAAATTAAAGTTTTACTTTTAAGCATTAAAGTTACACTCGTATACCATTAAAGTTTCACTTTTTTAACATTAAAGTTTTATTTATAAATCAGTAAAATTAAATAAATATTAGTTGCAATTACACTATTACATAAATTCAAAATTTTATATTAAAAATGGTTTAAAAAGACTAAAGTTACACTTTTAAGCATTAAAGTTTAACTTGTAAAACATTAAAATTTCACTCAAAAATCAAATTTATATATTTAAAATTATATTGTATAACATAAATTTAAATTTTTACTTTCAAAATGACCGTGAAAATTAAAATTACAATCGTAGAGAATTAAAGTGACACTCATAGATTAAAGTTTCACATATAAAACACTAAAGTTTCAATTAAAAAGTTTCAAATCTCAACCATCAATCTTAGAAGATCTAGTGGCTTAGATTAAGACTTAGGGACTCAAATATATAGGTGGACTCATTTGAACTTCCCTATATATATATATATATATATATATATATATATATATATATATATATATATATATATTATGTTGAATAAAATACAGTATTTATATACCCTATCATCACCACCCATTGTCCTTCGAGTATTTTTCTCAAAATACTTAGTGATACCAACATGCGTCGATACCCCTCTCACACGACCTGGATGCTCTGCTTTGCCGATTGCCTTATCAAGAATGCCATCGCGTCCTTCAGGCTTCCATTTCCTTCTTGTACCTCCTTCTCACAGATCCTCTACATACACATAAAACCATTATGCAACTTAATTTTATTTAAACTCACAATTATATAACCGACCACCAGTGGTAGGAGTGACATATTTATACAAAATTACAATTTTCTCTTTGACGGCCTTATCATATGGAGTTTCTAACTTTCCATTCTTAGGAGTGTGACCGGCCACCCAAGCGTCGTGACGATTGACAGTTCCAAGCTTCTTCTTAATCAATCTATAACCACCTCTGTAGCCATGAAAGACGCTCTCTTTCTTTGAAATGTTCTCTTGGTTCTGCCAACTCATAGTGTTCATAAAATGAAATGTATCAAGTAACTTAAGCATATTTCATTACTTATTAAGTTATTACTACTAAAGTGATCCCAATGAGTCGCAGATAAATTACCTTAAACTTGTCAGACTACCTAAAAGCAATAAAGTTAATCCAATCTTGCTGGCTGACAAACTGATACTTCTTCTTTGGTGGTTTCTTGTTTATCTCCCGGTCTTCTTGTCGAACAAGTGGTTCTGAGCAACCTTTAACTTCCATGCTCTGAAGGAATCCCCTATCTTTCTTTTTAGGCAACCATCATGTTCTTGGGGGACAGTGTAAGCTGCCTGCATATATGGTGAGCATATTTGGTTAGTTTCGGCTAATAGCACATATCGAATACTAAGATAATTTCATCTCACTGCATTTATTATTGTATATACATACCTTTATTCTCCCCCATAGCTTTTCCCCCAGGTCTTGACTCAACTGATTGATACGCGGCAAACCGAGAGGCACATATTCTCTTACATAATAACCAATCCAAGTCGCAAAATTTGCAGCAAAGGTACCATCTGGCAACCTCGTTAATGGATCCCATTCAAGTTTATTAGGTATCCCTCTTTCTATTGCTTCTAGGGAAACCCTATGGGTCCTTCGCCCAGTATCCGATTCCAAATTATTCTCATCACCTGAATCTTCTTCGTTTGACCTTTTCCCATCATTTCTTTTCCGCTTTCCACCCATATCTAAACCAAAAATTAACAAACTACTAACTTTAAGCATTAAGTCGACATAGCAGGAGCACCGTCTCAAATAAATGATCACACAGTATACCTAAAAATATTGATTTGTTTAACACACAATATACTTAAAATAATAGGTGTTGTTTAACACACAATAAACCTAAGATAATTAGGGGATAATATCACAACTAAGAAAATAAAGACATTAAGTTAATGAGACGAAGGAGTAGGGTTTATTATTACTTCTTCAAAGAGGAGAAGCCGGCCCCGGTATGGCGATGACGGAGGGGACGACAGAGGCAATGGGGATGGCAACGGTAGAGGCGACGACGACGACTGCAAAGACGACGGCGGCAGAGAATAGTAGTGGTTCTGGGGAAACTCAGTATTCAAGGGTTTTAAGTGGGCGAGGAGAAGGTTTGCATGTGTGTTGTTTGAATATTAGATTGAAACTAGTAAACACGTTAAGCGAAACTGTATTCTGTATTTTGCAATATGACCACGGCTGACCCGTAATTGTTTTCATTATATTACATCGGTTGGTGCCTAACCGTTGTCATTTATCTTTTATTGTGTCAAATTTTTCCCGGCAAAAAAAAAAGCATCTTCCATATTTGGTAATCCGTATTAAGTTAGTACAAACTTCTTTCCTCAATTAGGCAACTGGGATAGCAAGTGGGGGAAAATGGAAATTCAAGACTAAGTTATACACAACCTCAGTGTAACTTCTTTCCTCAATTGGTTTCCTAAATACAACCCAATGAGCAATTAATAAACATACATTGTTCCTTTAACCTTTCTCGTAACGCATCCATTTTCTTCTCGCTTTAAACATACAATATTTGTACCTTGGTTCAATAAAAAATAACTGAACCGTTTGTGCATTGGTCAAATCAAGAATAATGAGAAATATTAGCCACTGGCACACGGCTTAAAAAATACCGTATAGTCAAACAATTAATTATTTTTTAATATAATGAGTCGTATCGTTATATCTTACATTTATTTATTTTTTTAACATACTGAGTCGTATGGTCAAACAATTAATAAACGGTGCACGTTGAAGTTAGAAAATCTTGATTGACAACGATTGTAGGTGAACTGTTGTTAATGAACAAATTTACAATGGTTGTAGTTGTAGGCTAACCATTGTTAATGAACCAATTTACAACGGTTGTAGATGAACCGTTGTTGATGAACCAATTGACAACGGTTGCAAGTGAATTGTTGTTGATGAGAATTACGTAGCAGCAATCTGGATCTTGATTACTGACTGATCTATGGAGTTTAAAAAAATGGAAGCAAATCAAACAAGTATAACTCAACACTTTTAAAATGATCATTTCATTTAATTTTAAACCAAATACATTACAAAATTTATCAGAAATCAAAAGATGTATAATAAGCCGGAACAACCTCGGTTAAGCGTAAAAAGCGCTTCTCAACCTGCCACCAATCACGCCACTCTGGTATACCGCTAACTTCCGGATCATTGGCTTCATATTTTGCAATAATAGATTGAATATATGCAAGGACACGACTTGCATGTGGAGATAAGGTTGGAAGAGTAGAACTCAACATATCTCTGGCTGCAGCCAAGTTGCGAGTAACAGGCCGACGAGGGTATGAAGATGATGATGATGAGGCTTTGTTGACAAGTCGGACTGCTTCACGCCTCTTAATCCAATAATTCCGTTGATGTTCAAGGGATGCTTTGATTAATGGGTGTTGATTGGCAGGAAGCCAGGCGAGAACCTTCCCATTATTTTCAATCGTTTGTGTAAGCCATTTTTCGTTGTTGATAAAATGAGGGTTCATTGCCATGTTATTTCAAATTTGTGTAATGGGGATGAAATATTGTGATTTGATTAATGAATATTAGTAAAGGATGCTTTAACATTTATAGTCACATTTATAAGTTTTTTCAAAACCGTTGGTAATTAATATAATGTAAAAGTTGACTTATTAACAAATATTTTAAACCTACTTAACTTGCAATAAATAATTAGACAATAAAATACATTACTACGCATATGTTATTCAAGAAAAACACATACATAACAAGAAATTAAAAGGTGCGGGGTTTTAAAACCATTAATTAGAATAATAATAATAATAATAATAATTAATTAACATAATCATCTTGTAATTCCCCTGCGATTGCGATAAATATTGGGAATTCAATATGTGGATTATTAAGAGGCACTTGTTCTACCCACCATGAACGAGGCACGGTGTCAATATAGTGCCGATATGTTCTTAATAGATTAATGTCACAATAGGTTGCAATCCATAAATATTGTGCTTGTAACACATCATCCGTATAATAATTTTTCTTCCCAGCATCATGATCCTGGTATCTTGCCTGGAGTTTTCTCGCTTGACGAAAATATTCCAGCTTCTTCCCAAAACCTTCAAACTCGATCATTGCGTAACCAAGAAAACCATGAACTTTAGTCCAAGCTGGGTGGACCTTTTTAACGTTCGTATAACCACCTTGACGAAGCATATCTCTCATCCAAGTAAAACTTCTCGAAAAAGTCTTACCATTGTTATCATATTTGATTGGAAGGTTGTGTATAATACACGTAATAGGATGGACATAGCGCGTATTTGATTGTGATTCGGCGGGTGTAGAAGACGACGACAACATGGTGATCGAAGTGTAATATTTTTAATTAAATTATAGGCTATGATTAATTGAACGTTGAATTGGTGAATATGGTTAATTGATCACATTATAAGTAGAGGTGGCAATCAGATGGGTCGAGTCGGATTCGAGTCGAGTTGTTTTGGGTGCGGGTTATCGTGATGTCGGATTTATTCGAGTCATATGAAATTGCGGGTCGGATCGGTTTCGGTTGGATTATTTCAGGTTATGACTTACTTCGGGTATCGGGTCGGCATAGGGAACCCTTGGTCGGGTGACGGTTGTTATCGGTAGGGTTAGTTAGACATATCGGTAGGGTTAGTTAGACTAACAATCCTGAACAGTTCATATCATGTCAAAAGGTTTTAATACTAGATCCTATCGGGTTATAACGGGTCACAACTTGTCCCTTAGGTCATTCTGTATTATTTTACGATGTTATGCATCTATTCATATATAGCTAGTTGCTGAAAAATATATATAGTGATATTTTATTTAAAATTATCAATTTAAGAGTAATAACCATTGATTAATTGATAATGAATTTATGAAAAAAAAAATCTCAGTTATATAATATTGAATGTGAAATAACAAAGAAATAAATATTTATATAATTTTGTACTACCAGCTATTTGGACATAAAACTTAAAATAAAATTTAAACCAAAATGTTGAAAATCGAAGATAGCTAGATAATAAAAGGATGTGTGAGAAATATATTTTGAATAGAATGTGAAATCACTAGAACTTGAATTCACCGAAATTCGAATTACTCTAACTATATCATTGGCCGAACTTGAATTGATCTAAACAAAAATTTACTTGGGAAGTTCATTCGATTTCCTTACTACATTTAGAACGTGGACAGTTAATTAGTGATAAATTAAGATGAAGAAGGGGACAATAATGTTATTTTTTAAACTAGCTAAATGGTAGGTTTAACAAGAAAAGCTAGTTAATAAGTTTATTGAAGTTAAATTTTAGTTAAAAAGTTAATCTAAGCTTAATCAGCCTAAGTTAATTAAGCAAAGTTAACTTAAATTTAGTTAAGTTGATGCTAATTTTTAATTTACCTAAGTTCAAATTTCGACTTAGCTCACATAACTTCAATTGAATTTAGTTTAGTTCCATTTAGCTCTATTTAGCTCAATTAAACTCAACTAAGTTAAGTTCAAATCAGTTTAGCTTAATTGAGTTCAATTCAATTCACTTTAGCTAGAGTTAGTTCAATTCAGTTTAGCTCTTTTACGAGCATGCTTCTGGCTTAATTTAGCTATACAATTCACTTGACTAAAGTCACTCAATTTAATTAGTTCAACAATTCAATTCGGTAGCTCGAGTCTATTTTGTGTTTTGCCGCTTGATTCGGCTTAACTCAACTCAATTCAAATTTCTCCTATACTCAAATTAACTCGACTTCATTTTCATCTAGTTCGGTTTCTTTGAGCTCGAGCTCCATTAATTTTAGTTTAGCTCCTTTGAGCTAAAAGATTAAGACCTAATCAAATAAAGTAGCTGAAATGTGCTGCCAAATAAAGCTAAAAAATGAAAAGTGTATTAATTTCTTATCTAGTTAGTCTTGTGTAAGACGGTTTTACACAATTATAATGCAAAACGGATCCATATATAACCATATTAGATAAAGTATATATTAAAAAGAATTCGTTTTAAAATACTTTTTTTTTTGGTAAAAATACAGAAATATTTGTAGTTTTTATTCCAATTACCTATTTCCTTACTAAAAAACGTGGGAAGTAGTCAAATATAATGTTAAGTAGACCACATTCTCCATTTCTATTCCTTTCATAGTGGTTGTGAGTTATGGTTTTGCCCACAAACACACGTTTAACATTAATACCAATTTTAAAGTTTGTCATGCACAATCAAAACTTTGTGTATTAGGTTTATATATAAGTTAACTATATACAATATACACATAATTAAATTGAACGATAACTTTTAGTCAAACTTATAGACCAAAGTGTTAGCACTTCCGGACTCGTATATTTAGACAACATTCACATGGAGAACTATAAAGAAAAAAAAAAGTGTACAAAAATTCTTAATTTGTAAACTTAACGTTAATTCTAGTCTTATAAACATAGTCTTATTCAGGTCACAAGTATGTATCAGTTAGTCGAGTTTTACTCGAGTCGGTTCTTTTCTTTGTCGGATTTTATTGGCTATGGTGTTATCGGGTTCGGGTTATATCGGTTATCGGATGTTATTAAGAATCGAGTTATGTTGGATCGGACCGGGTCGGTTTCATGTGTTATTCTGTAGTATTTTCGGGTGTCAGACGGGTTCGATATCGGGCGAGTCGGATCGTTTTGTCGAGTCGGGTCGGGTTTTGCCAGGTCTAATATTTATAAGTAATATATTTATAGGAAAATATGTATGCATGTGTGGATATAATAATGGACGGACAGTAAATAATGGTCAAACAAAACAATGCATGCAACGGTTCATTATTTATCATACATGCATCGGTTGAATATTTTACATTGAAAAAAGTATATAACGGTTATTTTTCACCCGTAAATGATAAACGACAACGAGTACAGAGGAACCGTTATATCATAATAGCAATTGATAACGGTTACAAGAAACCCGTAGCTATAACATAACAACGGGTACCAAAAACCGTTGCTAGTGTTAATTTAGTAACGGTTTTCGAAACGCCGTTTTCTTAAACTGGTAACGGCTGTCTAACAACCGTTGATAAGGGTGATTATATAACGAGTTTATGGAAACCGTTAAACGTTTTTTATAACGGTTTGTTAAACAACCGTTGTCACATTATAATAAGAACGGTTTTCGACGGTAACCGTTATTCTTATTAGCGCGGTCTAGGTTTCCGCCAATATTTTGAAAACGGTAATCTAAATGTCGTTATTAAATGCATTAAACTGTTGTGATATGCTCCTTATTGATGGTCCAATTTGGCGTAGTGTATGCTCTTCTTAAATTTTGAGTTGTCATATTATTCATTTTTGAAAATTTTATGTTTCAGGACGAACTTTATTTTGAAGGAGGGTGGAGTGTAATACTTCTCAAATTTTATAGTGTCAATATTTTCTAAACTCGAACTTCGGGACAAAGTTCTTTTTAAGGGGGGAAGATTATAATAACCCAAATAAACTTTATTATTATTTCTCATTTTTAATCCTTTTAAAAAAAAATTAAGGCCCTGTTTGGTAAAACTACCTGAAAAGGTAGTTGAAACCTGAAAAGGTAGTTGAAAACTGAAAAGCTAACTGAAAACTGAAAAGGTAACTGATAAGGTAGCTGAAAATTAGGAATTGATAAGGTAGCTGATTATATAAACAATGTTTGGCAAACTAACTGAAAAGCCAACTGATTTTGATGAAATGACGTAATAGGATATGATAATTATTTAATAGTATAGATCTAAGGGGTAAAAACGGAAAATCAAATCAAATCAGGTACCTAAAATCTCAAATGCTACCCTAGGTAGCATTTCATTTTAGGTAGCTTATTTGGTTAAATAAGCTACTTGCCAAACGCTTACAAAAAAATAAGGTACCTGAAATTTTGGTAAAATAAGCTACTTTGACTAGATAAGGTACCTGAAATACCTTGCCAAACGGAGCCTAAAAATAGAATTATTACTTTATATTCTTGTTGAGTGAATTTTATTTTAAATCTACTCTTTTTCGAAAGACAAGTTATTAACGACTTAAAGTTTGGACTTGTGTGAAAATTGTATGTCTACTTCTCACATCTTGCCCTTTCCTACTCTCGAAAATCATAAAGCCCATTGACAACTCTTTATAAATCCGTCTGATTCTATTTTTGTTCCTATCACAATAAAACCGTACAACCAAATAATCTATCAATATATTTGTGATGCTCTTTTTCTGCCTATTGCGTGAGCTTGTGCCTCCATTACCATTAATCATTAAAATTCTTCATGTACTCCCATTGTAAATTCCAATGCTCTTTCTAACTATTCTTGCCTCCAAATCTGATCAACCTCGTGCTGTGATTATCGCCTGAGCCCTTTATATCCAACCTCTATCTGCGCCTTTCTCTATTGTGAATTATGGGTCAATATTCGGTCAGACATGTCAAATTTAAGGTAACATGATTCTACCGATCCTAATATTATTACTATTATTCGAGGTTGTATGATTACGTGTTAATTATACGCATGTGTTTAAATTGATTATTGAAAGTGGTATGTGATACTCGTTTTTCCTTTTGTATTATATATCCTAGTAGTTATCCTACTTTATATTGTTAATTTGTTGTTGGGTGTTTTTGTCATGGGTTTTCTTTGGGTTATTCGGGTTTGTTATAATTGGGTTTTTAATATCGTAATCCTCTAATAATAAATAATTAATTTGTATGATGAATAATTAACTTGAATAATAAATAATAATAGAATGTAATAATTAATAATTGATGGAAAATTATAATATTTATGTGAGGTGACGATTTGTGAAGAAATTATAATCGGGTTCGGTTGCTTTAATTATTTGGACCGCTTGAGTTGCTTATTTGGAATTGCTTGCCAAGTAGGGATAAATCCTACTCAACTCTTGTTGTTAATATTTGGTATGATGGATGATTTGTTGAAGTTGAATTGATCATATGTTGATAAGTGAATTGTTCATATGTTGATATTGTTGTATTTTTTGGAAGGGAGAGTTATATTACATTGTATTGGTTGTTATTAATAATTATGATAAGATGGGTTTAATTACTATCGTTGATTGTGAATGTGGAAATTATGATAAGCTGTGTTACAGTCAGATGTACGTTGTTGAGGGAGTTTGTACTCTGGGGTGAATGGTAATATGTACGTTGTGAGGGAGGGGTACTATTACATGATGGCGGTACGTTGTTAAGGGAGGGGTATCAAAGTAATGTGAGCACGTTGTTAAGGGAGGTGTGCTAATTCATGGAAAGGAGCACGTTGTTAAGGGAGAGGTGCTATGTGAATGGAATGGAATTGGATTGCCTGTCGTATGTTCTTGTTGTTAGTATTTATTCCTACTCAACCTCGTGGTTGACTGTGTATTCGTGAACACCTGTGATGAACCATAATGGGGAGCAGATTTGACAGGTACTAAAGATTAGCTGACTTGGGAGCTATGGGATGCGTCAGGACTTGGCCATTCTACCTAGAAGTCTAGACCACATAGATTATTTGATCACTTTATTTATTTCCGCTGCGAGTTGTACCTTAATTTATATTAAGTTCTTGTTGGTTAATTTGTAATAAACATGTAATCGCTAAAGTTTTATTTAAAGTACTTTGGTTTGTTTTACTTTGTTACTCACTACCTCGGGAAACCGAGATGATAATGCTCTCATTTACTTGGGATGTCTAGCTAAAGGCTCCTGAATAAATGAGGGTGTTACAATACTAGCTTCAACTATAACTTTATCACCAGCTCAGAGTTGTGCTAATTCCAGCTATAACATCGAGCCATAATCTCAAGGTTATACTAGTTTTAGCTATAACTCTAGCCATATTTGTCAAACAATTTGGACTAACACACGACCAAAACCAAGTTAAATCAAAATGATTTATAATCAAGAGACAATTCATAATTGCTATTTAATTGAACAATTAATCCAAAACAAAGGAGACTTGATATCTTAAAGAATTGCTTTAATATCCCGACCAAAGAAACCATTTCCCCTACTCGAGATATAAAGCAAGTGTCCAAAATGATTCGTAATTGTAAAACAATTCATAATCATAATCAATTTAGTGTTTAGACAAAATACAACAAAACCAAGGCCAAGCAAATCGATTTTCAAATAAAATCAATAGGTTTTGATAGAAAACAGGCGGACACGACCATAATATGACCGGCTCCTAACTGGCCTTGGCCTGCCCAACTCGGAACCGGAAAGAACACAGCCAAACCATTCTAATTAAATCGGAAACCGAGCTAAAACATGTTGAACGTGCTATAATGTTAAACATAATGGTTCGCTTTGAAATAAACCGGTTTTTAAAACCTTAAACCGGTTCCCTGACCATTAGGGTCCAATTAACTTGGAACCGGTCCCTTTACCATAAAAAACAGCTCAAAACTAGTCGAAATAATTTTGACAATTATTATCATGCTAAACCGATTTGTTCAACCCTTTAAACCAATCAATTAAGCCACGTTTTGCGACTCTTAGATTATGGTTTTGGCCTCCCTTCATCTTATTTCATTTGAGTCTTGCCTTAATAATATTAGGGCTCATCATCAATAATGAAATAGCATCTTAGGATTTTAGAAAAACGATTTTAGGGCAAAAAATATACTCTAATTCAAAATTAGAGTTTATATAAAATCCAATTTCATAATTTACAGTATTAAATTCGCAAATTGAAACTACCCTAAATAAGTTTTTAATAGATCTACAAATATTCATATTCATCATATCAATTGAATCTCCCATAATCAATTATGGGGCAAGATTCAAGTCGATTTAAATAATACTACGCGACAAAGGCTCTGATACCACTGTAGGGTTTTGAACACCCTATGAGCCCGGATCTAATCACAAGTAATATACAAATTGACATAGGAAATAAGATGAATCACATACCTCTTAGCGCAGCGGAATAATAACGATAATAAGAAGTATATTTGATGAAGAAATCGGAAACCCCAAACGAATAATAAGCACCCCAGATGTGATGTCTCTACCAGTATCCACACAGGTACGATGCTCCACCTAGTATGCTAGTACTTGAAGGGAAGAAATCTAACTTAGAGAAAACTCTCTCTCTCTCTCTCTCTCTCTCTCTCTCTCTCTCTCTTAGTGTATCAGACAAAAGAATAAAACCCTAATTAGGGTTGTCACACAAACCCTCTTTATATAGATGAGATACATAAGTTAGTTTCCTAAACCCTATCAGATAAGCGCAACTGAACCTAATTATTATTAGAGCCCGGTTAGTATTAATTATAAGTCGGACCTATAATTATACTAATCCCGTACCTTTTTGTGTGTGACCCAATAGGCCCACTTAAGACTAACAGATATATAAACCATCTTTACGCGTCAAACTAACATTGGCCTCTAGCAAGGCATATTAATTACATAGACTCATGTGAGTTAATTCGTATAAGACAGTGGACCTAACTCCTTCAAGAGAGGGGGGAATGGGACATCGGTTGACAGTGGGTCGATGGTAATGGTGATTGACGGCTGTTCGTAGGTGCCTCTGGTAAAGATAATTGCTTGCAGATTTCCATTCGTGGTCCTGATTTTGCAATTGTGAAATGTCTCATCAAAATTTTGCTTTATAGTCAAACATGTTTTCCCCTTTTCGTTTACTGATTTCTTGTTACACAATTAATTTGTTCACTCAAATTTGAAACTCATAATTAATCATGTTCTAATGATTCATATTTAGTTAGGTTTGTAAATTGTAATACAATATCAATTCGAACCTTAATTTTGTCAAATTTTTTTCTTAAAAAAAGAACATTAATTTAGATCGATTAAAAGACGGGTATTATAAAAAGTGTTAATAAAACGGAGAAATTATTTGTTATATATGCGAATTACGATCCATAGTTGTCGAATTATTAACGAATTGGTGAAACTTTGGGTGAAAGGAGGGAGAAAACTCTTTTAAATTACTAGTTTTAAATCCATGCGAATTGCACGAGATTGCTTTTTAAATTTTGTTATTAAAAAGATGTACAAAATAATAACCATATTTAAGATTTTTATATTTTATTATAAATAACTATTATGTTTTGATTAGTCATTTGCGGATATACATTATTATTACCTAATACGAAGATTATCAGTGTGTGGTTTGGATCATGTACTGATGTACACAAATATTATTATAAGACGGTTTTACAATAAGATTATGTGAGATCGACTCATATAATTGAGTAGTTTCTTAAAATTATTATTATTGTTATTATTATTTTTTGTTAAAGTGGGTAGTTATAATATATCACATAGTCTTTAACCCGTGCAAATTGCACGGGTATGCTGTTTTAAATTTTGTTAGTATAAAATTATTAATATCAGGATAAGTTTTATAATGATTATCTCCTAGAGTTAATTATACTTAGAATTATCTTTAAAAACAAATTTTTAAAATAAATAAAATGATAAATTATTTCTACCGTTTGTTAAATAATTTTCAATTATACATTGAGTTATTAAGTTATATTTAAGTTTTTAGATTTGAAAATTATAATTTTTATTTGTAATTAGTGTAAATAATGTGTTAGGGTCAATTTGTCGAGTAGTTCTTATAGTATGATACATCTTATTGCTATCTAAATTTGAGTTTTTACTCAGACAGTTTTATATAAACTAGACTTTTATATCAAACAGAATTATTCGGATGAAAATAAGTAAATAATACAAAATTAGTAAAATAGCACGGGTCTAGATAGTTGTAAACCCGTGTAGATTGGTAAACCTGTCTTTCATTTAGTCAAACTCGTGCACGTTCGTAGGACTCATGCACAAATAAAATGAAAATTATGACCCGTGCACGTTTAAAATAAAAAACTTTGACCCCTGTTTCATTTATTTCAGACTGTTAAGTAGTGAAATATGATAATAATGAAAGTTGTGACCCGTTCACGTTTAAAATAAAAACTTTGACCCCTATTTCATTTATTTTATATTGTTAAGTAATGAGATAAGACAATAATGAAAGTTGTGACTCGTTCACGTTTAAAACGATTTAGTTGGATTGTTAAATTTTTGAACTCGCGATATTATTTTATAAATATACTCGTATGTTAATTAAAAAGTAAACTGTAGTGTTGAATATTTCAGAAATTTTATTAAAATATAAGACAAACTATCAATAATATTATGTGTAATAAGAATCGTATACATCATCATTTATATTCACCTTACCTAAAAAGACAATTTAAATAATTGACAAATTACTATTTCAGGTTAATATATTTTCTGCTTGGCTCGTAAAGATCACTATCATAATTATCGAGTTGAGGTTGAACAATTCTGAGAGAGCAAGATTGAAATCATCTAGAGTAATTAATTTGAGACATAAACACGGTTCCTTAAATTTAGGGAAGGCAAAGGACCTTTGAATTGTTGACTTTTAACCACAGAGTGACACCTAAGCTCTGTGGTTGTTGGTTTAATAAAGAAGATTTTTTAAGATGAAGGGTAATTGTGGAATATTAAGGCAAAGTGTGTAGGATAGTAATTTTGTGTGCGGGATTTAGCAAGTACGATTTTTTTTGCGTTCTATAAAATTTATAAATTACATTTTATTTTTCTGACGTCAAAACTCAAAAATTTCTGATCTTATATGTAATTTTTTTGAGTTATAATATAAATTTTTGAATTTAATGTTCAAATAAATGAACTCAAATTTTTTATAATAAAACTCATAATTTTTAGTACAAAACTCAAAAATTTTGTCTTAATGGTCAGAAACTATACAATCTGGCTGAAAATAATAATAAGAAAATTACCTCATATACATATCCATAATACATAAATTAATCTGGTTGAAAATAAAAGGGACATGCTAAATCCCGCACACAATTTTACTAAATTTCGCACATTTTTTTTTCAACTTATTCCGAATTTAACCCTCTCATTTCTTACCCTAATTTCTCACTCTCTTACCTAGGAGAAATTAAAAAAAAAAAAAAAAAACTCCAACACCCTCCCCCCACCCCTGCCACCGCCGGCCACCCATCACCGCCCCTATACCCACGCCGATCTCCCCGTCCCATATTCGCGCCGACCACTCTCTTCCCACCATGTTCGTCACCTCGACTGAGCTGCAATCATCATTCAATCCACCTTCAACCGCAACGAAAGTGTTGGATCGACGACGAGGCTGGTATGGAATTGATGGCGAGGGAGGCAGGAGGTCGGCACCGAGCCATCGAGGGCAGGCGGTCAGTGCTAGTGGAGGGTGATTGGGCTGTGGGGAAGGGGATCGTGGTTGAGAATTGTGGGTGTTTGATTTTTTTTTCTTTTTTTACTAAAGGGTAGTGGTCGAAAAATTAGGTAAAATGTGTTGGATTGAGTAAAATGACGTGTTGAATTTTGCAATTGCGAAATAAAATTGCAAAGTAACCAAAATCAAGCACAGATCAAATTTTAAATTATTTGTTTCTCCATTTATATAATTTTTTGATTTAGTTTTAGATTTTGTAAGACATTGTGGCACTAAAACATTTGAAAAAGATAGGAAGAAATGCAATTAATTAAGAAATGAGGACACAGAAACAACATAAAAAGGATTAGTTTACCGTTTAAGTCCCTCCCGACGAAAATATCAAGTCTATTTCTCTTTCACTTAAACTGAATCGCACAATTTACAAAGGTCAAAATCAAACACCACCACCATCACCACCAGTCCACCACCACTATTACTACTAACACTAAAACATAAAACCCTAATTTGCGGCAAAAATGGCGGACACCACATTGTCGGGATTGCAAGATCATCTTAAATTAGCTAGGGAGTATGCTGTTGAAGGACTTTACGATACCTCCGTCATCTTCTTCGATGGCGCCCTTGCTCAGATCAACAAGTACATTTCTGATCTCATTTCTTAATTGTTTATTGTTGATTCGTGTTTCCGTTTCTGATAATGTAGTAGGATTGCGGGATTGTATGCGCTATTGATTAGTTATAGGATGATTTAGTATTAGGGTTTGTTGATTTGAGATTCTTGACTGTAATGTTGTTAATTTGGCGTTGGAGGATGGATTTTGAGTCAAAAGAGCTTCCTGCAGCTGATTTTTGAGGTTTGGGAGCTACTTGGGATATGTTTACTTACGCATTTTGTTCAAGTTGCTTATATGGTGCCGGATCTTAATGCAAAACCGCGGACCCTGCCCAATCCCTTAAGATCCTCTCTGCTGACATGGATTTCGATGCTCCTTTATAAGGATTAGTTTTGCTGAAATAGTTCGGCTGTGGGAATGTAGGATATACTTGTTCTTTCCAGGGATTCCACATCTGTGTATTTGAAATATACTTCCACTTGAGGGTACGAGAGAGAATCCCAAATGTAATTGGCATTCAACCAATGCAATTTTTAATGAAGACCCTCTATACTACATAAGCTTTACGAAACACTGATGTTTGGCCCATTGTTGAAGACTCGAAAAGAAAAAGAAAGACATAAGCTTCGCGTGTGATGCCTTGAGATGTTCTAGGTCCATAAATATTAGTCAAATGAATTCACTACATTTTTGTTTTGGGGTACGAAATAACCCACAAATTACTCTCTTATGAGTATTGGCCTCAAGTTCCTCTCTCATATGTTTTTCTCATCTAAGATCTTGTACCAAAATAAAATGCAGTGAATTGGAGTTAGTACAAGGTTAGCTATGCTTCGTTGTTGTGAGTCTCATCGATATTGTTGCATTTTTTGCCAATACATTTTAGAGCTCAAATTTAATGATAGAAGTTAGTAAGGGAGTGTTAAAAGAGAAAACTTGAAGAGACTTATGATGGAGTCCTAGCTTTAACAAAATTGATAATTAAAATGGAAACATTTGTATGTAATGATGCATCATTTAAAGAAATTATCTAATCCATTTTAACTTTAATCACGGAAAATTCACGTGGTACCACTTCCGCACAAAATTTCCATGGTACTCGAAATTTTAAGGTTGTGATTATGGTTTCCTCTAATGTTAAAATTTTCATGCCCATTGTGACCCAATCATCACTTCCGTCAAGTTTTGCGGTTTTGTTGTTGATTTGCCATCTATTAATATGTGAGTAATTTTAGAGGGAAAATAAGTTACTTATCTAATAATAAAAATTTGTTTTGTACACATGGTAGCATTTCCTTTTGTCCACGTGGTGCCCCTAATGTTTTTTATTCTGTATATTAAACAAACCACAGGGATTTCTCATACACAATGGGTACCACAGGGAACGTGTCAAACAACAGGGGTACCATTGAATTTTCTGTTTTAGTTATACCATGTTGAAATCCCAGATTATCAATCCTATTTCCTCGAGGCAATCGAGTTACTTGTATTGCTTGTTCACTCTTTATTGCATTTTTAATAGTTATAATGATACAAGATGGTTGAAGTCATAGGATGTTTTCTTAAAATATCTTCAGGCACATAAATACTCTTGACGACCCGTTAATTCGTTCAAAGTGGATGAACGTTAAGAAAGCTATCACTGAGGAAAGTGAAGTTGTAAAGCAGTTGGATGCAGAAAGAAGGTCATTCAAGGATACTCCTGTGGGTCGACGTCCTCCTTCACCACCAATATCCTCCAAGTCTTCATTTGTCTTTCAGCCTTTGGATGAGTATCCATCCTCTTCTGCTAATCCCATGGATGATCCTGATGTCTGGAGGCCACCAAGTCGTGATACAAATAGAAGGTCAACTAGGTCTGGTCAAGCGGCCACGAGAAAGTCACCTCAAGATGGAGCTTGGGCTCGTGGTCCTGCTAAACCTGGTACAACAGGTCGTGGTACAAAAACAAGTAATTCTTCAAAGTCTGGGTCTGGAACCCGTTCATCAGCTAGCGGACGGAAAGGTGCTGGATCTTCAAAATCAGGCAAAGGAGATGCTGCAGTAAGTCACTGTTGGACTATTTATGTTATCCCTCGTCTTTCCTGTTAATGTGCATGAATGTCTTGCTGTTTTTTATTTTTATCCGTGCTTGGTAACTGATTTACATTTGTATTTTGGTTTTGTAAATCATTTTAATAACCAACATTTGTGTGGAAATGGAACTCTATTTTCTGTTCAGTATCTTAAGGTGAGTTTCATGCTGTCATTTGAAATACATCCTTATCATGCTTCTTTGTAAGCTTCATCAGCCATGCTGTACGGCTTGATTAACTTTCTTAGCTCTTTCCTTTTACCTTTGTCTATTTCTCGTATTGCTCCTACTAGTCCTGGTCTTGAAAATTTGATTCAATCTTCCCATTGCATCAGTTTACGGCTTTACAGCTGCTTGGTTGTGAAAGTATTGATTGGTCCTTCACTCCTTCCATCATTTCTTGAGTGAGTGTAAAAATCAGTATTAAGGATTGTAAGTCATAATGGGATCTAGGACTTCTACTGCGTGTTTTCTCCCACTAGCACACAGACTTGAAGTAAACTATGATACATAGTACAATATCTCTTATACGAGAGAAAACTTAAGGTGCCTCAGCAGATGCCACAAGGCCTCGGTCAGAACCAAACTTGTATTCTCCCTACACAATTGGCAAAGGAAACTCACTGCTTTGGGAGTTATTGATGTTGTCGTGTGGTGATATTATCCTTCCTTTTTCACAAGTAACTCTGGTATAAATAATGGTAAAGGGAGAGGCAATACGGGTCAATGGAAGTCTTAGTTCAAGAACTACACTTTGTTTAAATTTCTAACTTTTGTGTCCCTAGAGTTTTCCCCCTATTATTGTTTGTAACTAATAACTTCCACTCTTCCCTTGTAATCCCAATGCCCTATTCTTCGCATCCATTCAACTTCTCTGAATCTCGTCTTGCCCCACCTTTTTTGGGCAGTTCCCTGTTAAATCATCCCTTCTCCCTCTTTTAGTTCACTTTCTACTATTTTCTCATTTATTTTGCTATTTGATTCCTAATTTGTAAACTTGCTAGAGTGGTGATTCTGAAGATGGAAAGACGAAAAGGGGTCAGTACGAGGGCCCTGATGCAGATTTGGCTGCTATGCTTGAGAGGGATGTCTTGGATTCTACTCCTGGTGTAAGATGGGAAGATGTTGCAGGGCTGACGGAGGCAAAGAGACTACTTGAGGAAGCGGTTGTACTCCCACTATGGATGCCAGAATATTTCCAGGTATTCATTCTTTGGTTGTGTATTGCTTGTACAAAAGAGTCAACAAATTACCTCCCTGCTCAATAAAAAGGAGAAATTGAGTGAAGAACTACTCATTATCTGGTTCAAATTAACAATTGAAATTGTGAGAACATAATTAGCTCGGTCACTGCTTAGATATTAGAGGGTTTAAAGGTCACCATGTCTGTATTTTTAGGCTCTATAGTTCACATTTTGGCTGCAACAACCATTTCCTCTGTTCCGAGAAAAACTGAGATTTACTACCTTGGAAATTAGTGTTCCTGAAGGTGAGAATATTACCATGCTATTAATCCCACATTTAATTGTAAATTTTGTGCTTAGTAAAGTCCTTTTATGACCTTATATGGTCATGCCAATGCGATTCAAAGATTCTTATTCTAAGATTCTAATTTAAAGAGAGAAATGATAAGTTAGACTAAATAAGTCTCAATGACTTTATCACTAAGCTCGGTGGGATGGGAATACTCTAGGTGGCATATATTACTCGGGTTATGCACCCCGTAACATTTGTTTTTGGATTTTTAGTATCTGGATACTAAAATGAGATTACGTTACCCTTTATTTTTTTTATTTCAAACTCAGAGAAGTTACTTCTTCGCTTTTCTACCCAACTCTTGTGCAAAAGTGTTGCAGGTTTTGCTGCACCTTACTTACAAAAAACATCAATTGTAAGACAATACACAAACATGCTAGTTCTTCATTTTCTCAATAGTTTACATTTAGTTTTGGGGTGTAATTTGAAGGAAGAAGACATTCATCCTCCATTTTTATTATCCAAGTTTATTACTTTCCTCTTAATAGGTATAATTCTCATCTTTTATTTACAATTACTTCATTAGTTTACATTTATTGTTCTTTACTTAATGTTTTCATAGAGAATGACTTTGATCAAACTGTAGGTATCCGATTTCACTGCAAGTGATTGAAGTTCTACCGTGAAAGTCTCTCTAGTGTCAGGAGTCCATAGAAATACCACTATGTTGGCACGAATTACACTCTGATTACCGGGAATTGGGTACATAGGGGATAATGTTGAGAAGAGAATAGGAATAATGTTGGCTTTCTTTCCATGCATTCCTGTTGGCTTTCATCCCATGTCTGCGATTTTGTTTTTCTTATAATCGTGGTATGCTGTAAGTGAAGCCTTATTGAAACTTTAATTTCTGTGATATTATTACAGGGAATTAAGATACCCTGGAAACTGGTTTTAATGTGTGGGATTATTTTTTGTATTATAATCGTGGATATGCTGTAAGTGAACCCTTACTAAAACGTGAATTTCTTAAATATTATTACAGGGAATTAGGAGACCTTGGAAAGGGGTTTTAATGTTTGGGCCGCCTGGTACTGGAAAGACACTTTTGGCAAAAGCTGTTGCCACTGAATGTGGGACAACTTTCTTCAACGTGTCTTCTGCTACATTGGCTTCAAAATGGCGTGGAGAGAGTGAGCGCATGGTTCGTGTCCTGTTTGAGCTTGCTAGAGCTTACGCTCCTAGTACAATCTTTATTGATGAAATCGATTCTCTCTGCAATGCTCGAGGGTATGTCTATTGTTTCTTCTCAGATTTGCATGTGCCGAATGCCTGAACTTTCAGATCTTAATTCAAGTACTTTTTTTTCTCATATTTGGTGTGAAAGTTAATTTTGCTTTCTTTTTTTCTTATTTATGAGACTGACTGGTTTCCATTTCAAAAGGAGTCGAAGATTAACTATTCATTGCTTTGGAATGAGTAAATGGCTCACTAAAACTTCATGTTTCTTCTTTATTCTGAAGTAGTAGTCCTTGATGCAAATTCCGGCAAAGATTCTATTATGTATCATCCAGAATCAGTCTCTATGCGCTTTTATCACAACAAAAAGCATTCTGTATATCTGACAATCCGACCCTTTGAGGCATAAGGGTAATGTTGTTATTGCTGTCTTAATGTATGAGACTACTCATGTAGATACATATAGTCTCATTAATGGCCATTGGTTAATTTTGTGTCCCCTTCCTCCCAAATGCTTTTGTGTATGTCTCTACACTGTTACTTTTGTAGTTCTTATTCCTTTTTACCTCCAGCCCCATGATGCATAGGTGTGGTGCATAGTTACTCTCCTTATTCTTTCCATTTGAAAATAAATGTCTGAATTTGGCTTAGCATTTGACTGCTTATAATACTCTTTTCAGGGCTTCAGGTGAACATGAATCATCCAGGAGAGTTAAATCTGAGCTGCTTGTTCAAGTTGATGGTGTAAATGTCAGTTCTTCTGGTGAAGATCGTAAGATTGTAATGGTGTTGGCAGCTACAAATTTCCCTTGGGATATTGATGAGGCACTGAGGTACAGTATTACTTAAGCTTTTCATATTGTATAGCTCTCAGCTCTGAAATCAACAGTGTAGCTTATGCGTATGTTCCCTCAAGGTTTAGTTTTCCTAACTTGTGTACCTTTTTAATTGCTGTTGATGTAATTCAGGAGACGATTGGAAAAACGTATTTACATTCCTCTCCCAAGTTTTGAGAGTCGCAAAGAGCTTATAAAGATAAATTTGAGAACTGTTGAGGTGAGATTTAGATCTTTGTTTAGATTTTGCAATTGATTATGTTTATTATACATTTTATCATATACAAGTGGATGTCGTTATGTGATACAATATCATCATAAAACTACCAGCACTTCCAAAAGGGGGGAATAGAGAATACTTTGTGATGGACTAATTGTGAGAACTACAGTAGTGGTGAGGACTCCTGTCTCTGCTGGGTAGTATGTGATACACTCATCCTTTACACAATACTATATTTTAATTAAATGTCGTGATAGAATATACTCAAAGACAGAGTGTTCCGTTATTGTCAGGAAGGGAGCAGATCCGGTGACCCATGTATTAATACGAGTAGTATAAAATTAAAAGAAAAATCTTTATCATTTGATGCTCTCCTCATTAAATCTATCACCACCTCGCCACAACCATACATCCACCATGCTATCTTTGGACTTCGGTGAATTCCCCGATCATCAGGCGAATTCCCAATCATCAATAATATTGTTGGTGTTAGAATCAAGATGCATAGTTTGGCAACCATGTTTCCTAATTGTACTTCCTTACATCACGTGAGAAAAACAAATAATTTTCATAATCCCTTGAAAAAGAGTTTACTCCTTCCCTTCTACGGTGTCATTAGGTTTAGGAACCAATGGCAGCGCTAATGGAGAAATCCAAAAAAGGGTTTAGGGTAATTTCTATTGGCGTTGGTAATTCATACCCTGAACCCTTTTATCGTAACCTTGTATGAGACTGAGATATTGACGCTGGTTGAGTTAAGATATGTGGCCGGCATCCTGACATCACTCTCATCCTTGGTTAGCACCGCCTAAAGCACGACTATTGTTTGTCGTTATCTTGAGTGAAAAGGGAAGAGGTCATAATTTTATTCAGGATGTTGGCGTTTTGGAAAGAGGGAGGAGGAAATATCAGGTGCGTTGATGGTGTGACTGGTTTTAATGAACTGACGACAGGAGAAAGTTTAGTTGGCTGTGTAGAGAGGAAGATTGGTTGATGATATGTTTCCACGCGTCAAGAATTCAATCTAAACTTTTTGAAGTTGTCTTATAGTTGGAGCCAAGTTGCTTCCACTTGGATCATGATAACATGAGAGCATAATTTTGTTCTCATTTTGTATATGGACATCGCCTTTATGATTTCTGTTTGTATATTGATGTCACCCACAATATATCTTTTTTTGTATATGGGCGTCACCCCTTGGTGTCTTTAAGAACACTGCTATTTTTGTAGTTGTCGTATAGTTGGAGTCAAGTTGCTTCCGTTTGGATCATGATAGCGTGACATCAACTATATGCCTTTTTGTATATCGGTGTTGCCCACAATGTGTGTATTTTATATATGGGCGTCACCCCTTGGTGTCATTAAGAAGACTACTTTTCTTACTTATGAAAAGGAAGTTGAGCGAAATGAAATGAGAGGAATAAGGACTAAGGAGTTGGAATGGAGGCCACAGCTGTGGGGCGGTCGGGAGGCAAAATAGGGTTTAGTTGTGTACTTGTGTCTTAATAAGAAATGCTGACACGTCGAGTCGTCTCTTAGGTGAGGAAGTCTGACCCCAGAATTAATCGAGGGGTACTCATGCACTTCAGCCATGTAAACTAGGATGTATGTGCTGTGCTGATTCTATTGAAGTAGCATATTTCTTTTTCCAGATTGATTATGTTGAGCTTGTATTTAATTTATGTTGCATAGTTTGTAGCCCTAGTCCCTGCATTCAAACAAGCTGGGTACATTTTCTTTTGGAATAGAGTTATAGGTATATCAAGTACTAGTGTGGTTGTCGGCCATCTTTGGAAGTACATTACTTTTATGCCCTTGTGAAATGCATAGATATAACTTGTTGGAACGGCCCAAATAGAATATGGATATAACCTGCTGGAACAAAGGGAGTTACTATGTGAAAGGAAGACTTTATGCTATAGAAAGTTTAGAAAGTTTAGAAACTTAAAATATCGAAAACACATTCTCGAAAACACATTCTAAGCCTTTAGTTATCCGGATACAAAAAGCCACGGAATATAGTAAATGGGTAGGGACGTAGAGTTTCATACTGTTATGTTTGAGAAATGGGAATTATTTTAATGAGATATTTGGCATCTACTTGATTATAGATGTCGCCTGATGTGGACATCGAGGAAGTGGCTCGAAGGACAGAAGGCTACAGTGGAGACGATCTGACCAACGTTTGCAGGGATGCTTCCCTGAATGGTATGAGGCGTAAAATTGCGGGCAAGACGAGAGACGAGATTAAAAGCATGTCTAAGGACGAAATTTCAAATGACCCGGTCGCAATGTGCGACTTTGAAGAAGCATTGCGGAAAGTTCAGCCGAGTGTCTCGGCTACTGATATTGAGCGCCATGAGAAATGGCTTTCTGAATTTGGTTCAGCTTAGAATGGGCAGTTAAGTTTCTGCTATCAACAGGCTTCTTCTGGGGCTAGTTTTGTAATTTTTCCAGTATCGGAACATGTTGGAAAGTTCAGCAAGTGTGATGGTTGAGTGGGGTTTTTTTTTTTTTTTTTTTTTTTAATCTTTCGAAGAAAAATTGTAATCACATGTATCAATGGCAATGCATCAGTTTCCTGTTTACACCTGCAGCAAAAATGCATTATGTATTATTTGCGTTATTTACTGTATAATTCCGACTGTCAATCTTCCAGCTATTGGTACTCGTAGGCTTATACATTATTTCCTCCTGTTCATACGTCGGACTTTTTCACTTTTTCCATTTATTTCAGATTCACTACATTTTTATACGCATGTTTCAGTACAGGTATTTTTCCTTTTCTTGTTTTTCTGAATAAAAGATCAATTTCATCAATCAATCAATACTATATATTAAATCCAGAAATCAAGGGACTTCAATGTAATTAAAGAAAGTTATACTCCCTCCTATTCACTATATTCTTCCCTATTTCCTTTTTCGGATTATTCGAGTTTTCTTTCATATTTCTTTTTTTGGGTTGATTTGTGTGGTCCAAATTGAATTGCAGGTCAAGTAGGGTGTTTTGTGTGATCCAAATTAACTTTCTTATTTCTTGTGCAAAAAGAAAAGGGGGAGAATATAGTGAATAAGAGGGAGTACAAACTAATTATACTATATAGTTTTAAATCAATAGCATCGTGTGATGGACTCGATTAAGGGATCTCAATGTAAATATTATATAGTTTAGGTTAAAATTAAATTATATAGAAGTTAGGTAATTTTCCTAAACATGGTCAATGATCTTAAAATAAAATAATTAATTAAGATGGTTAATGATCTTAAAATAAAATAATTAATTAAGATGGTCAATTTCAAGGAGACTAAAAGAAAGAATATGCCTCGTAATTTTCCTAAATATTTATAGAAGACTAGAAGATGGTCAATTTCCTTAAAATAAAATAATTAATTAGTATAAACATGCACACTTATGGTATTAATTATTATGATCATAAAATTATATATTAAATTTAAAATCTATGAAATTCTATTAAACTTTATAGTTTATTAGATTTATAGAGATGTTAATTATTTAACATACAAAAATATAATAAGTAGGTTATAAATAATTCAAGTTACTATTCTTTCGATTTGATTTAATGCATATATGTAATATATTTATATAAATATATAATCCTCTTAAAATTGCATGCCTAAGTAGTAAAAGTAATTTCATCAGTAAAGAAAAGAATTGTAGTAACGTTGGATATAATTATATGATAGTAATCACTCATTTGAATAGTAAAAGTAACAATATTATCAACAAGATTAGTGAGAGTGGTAGAAACAACGAGAGTAGCGAAATAATCAATATTAATGCGGTAATAGTGAAAGTAACAATAATTACGCCGGGAGTAGTGAAATTATCAATATTAATGCGGCAGTAGTGACAGTAACAATAATTACGGCGGGAGTAGTGAAAGTAACAATGATACGGTCAAGTAGTGAAATGTTATTACTATTGTTTCATTAATAAGAGTAAAGTATTAATAGCGGGAGTAGTGAATTTGTCTAAAAAATTATTTCATCGTAATTTTAGAATATGTCATAAAAAATATATTAATGATAAATTTATGGGTTAAGTAGAGGTAGCCCGGGCGAAGCCGGGTACCAATACTAGTATTATATATTAATTTCAGAAACTAAGGGACTTCAATGTAATTAAATAAATCTATACAAATTAATTATACTATATAGTTTTAAATCAATATCACTGTGTGATAGATCTGATCAAGGGACTTTAATGTAAATATAATATAGTTTTGGTTGAAGTATAAATTTAGATAACATCCGAATATGGTAATTTTCCTTAAATAAACACGCCCCACTTATGGTATTATTTAATATAAATATGTTAATTATTTTAACATAAACAAATATAATATAAGTATATTATATTTTGGAAACTACTAAAATGTAAATACATCAAGCTAGATTTCCAAAAAATATAAAATTCCATAATTATTTCGATTTGATTAATGTAACGCATACATGTAATATATTTAATGCAGTAATAGAATTAACATTGGATATAGTAATATGATAGTAATCACTCATTAGATGCTTAAATAGTAAAAGTAATTTTGTTAGTAGTGAAAAGAATTGTAGTAACATTAGATATAGTCAAAGTAACAATATTGGCAGCGAGCGGGAGTAGTGAAAGTAACAGGAGTAACAACATGAGTAGTGAAATTATCAATATTTATGTACAAGTAGTGAAAGTAACAATACAATACGAAGAACAAAAGAAAGTATATATGAACAATTAACTAACCAATCGATTTAAGTAAAATATATATTAATAGCGGGAGTAGTGAATTTGTCTCATAATTTATTTCATTGTAAATTTAAGATATACTCCGTATCATAGAAAAATATATTAATGATAAATTTATGAGTTATGTAACTTTAAAGCAGTTTTAGTTAATTGAAAATAAATTTTAATGATAAATAAAGGTAGCCCGGGCGAAGCTGGGCACCCATACTAGTACTATATATTAAATCCAGAAACCAAGGGACTTCAATGTAAATAAAGGAAGTTATAAAAATTAATTTTACTATATAGTTTTAAATCACTAGCATCGTGTGATGAACCCGATTAAGGGATCTCAATGCAAATATTATATAGTTTGGGTTAAAATTAAATTATATAGAAACTTGATAATTTTCCTAAACATTTGTAAGAGACTAAAACATGGTCAATTTTCTTAAAATAAAATAATTAATTAAGATGGTCAATTTCAAGGAGACTAAAAGAAAGAAGATGCTTGATAATTTTCCTAAATATTTATAGAAGACTAGAAGATGGTAGAAACATGCACACTTATGGTATTAATTATTATCATCATAAAATTATATATTAAATTTAAAAACTATGCAATTTTATTAAACTTTATAGTTTATTAGATGTATAGAGATGTTAATTATTTAACATGCAAAAATATAATATAAGTAGGTTATAAATAATTTAAGTTAGATTCCACAATATATAATATTGCATAATTCTTTCAATTTGATTTAATGCAATATGTAATATATTTATATAAATATACAATCCTCTTAAAATTGCATGCCTAAGTAGTAAAAGTAATTTCGTGAATAGTAAAAGTAACAATATTATCAGCGAGATTAGTAAAAGTGGTAGAAACAATAACAGGAGTAGTGAAATAATCAAATATTAATGCGACAATACTGAAAGTAATAATAATTACGGCGGGAGTAGTGGAATTATCAATATCAATGCGGCAGTAGTGACAGTAACAATAATTACGGCGGAAGTAGTGAAAGTAACAATGATTACGGGCAAGTAGTGAAATGTTATTACTATTGTTTCATTAATAAGAGTAAAATACTAATAGCGGGAGTAGTGAATTTATCTCAAAATTTATTTCATCGTAATTTTAGAATATATCATAGAAAAATATATTAATGATAAATTTATGGATTATGCAACTTTAAGTAATTTTATTTAATGAAAAAAAAGCAATTAATGGTAAGTAGAGGTAGCCCGGGCGAAGCCGGGCACCAATACTAGTACTATATCAATTTCAGAAACCAAGGGACTTCAATGTAATTAAATAAATCTATACAAATTAATTATACTATATAGTTTTAAATCAATAGTACTCTGCGATGGACCTGAATAAGGTACTTCAATGTAAATATTAGATAGTTTTGGTTGAAGTATAAATTTAGAGAACACTGAAATATGGTGATTTTCCTTAATAAACATGCTCCACTTATGATATTAATTAGTATAAAGATGTTAATTATTTTAACACAAACAAATATAATATAATATATTATATTTTGGAAACTATTAAAAGGTAAATAAATCAAGCTATATTTTCAAAAAATATAATATTTCATAATTATTTCGACTTAATTAATTTAATTCATATAAGTAATATATTTAATGCATATATATAATATATTTATTTCGAGTAGTGAGAGTAATAAAAGTAACCTTGGATATAGTACTCACTCACTTAGCGGATACTTAAAGAGTAAAAACAATTTTATTAGTAGTGAAAAGAATTGTAGTAATATTGGATATAGTAATATGATAGTAATCACACATTTGAATAGTCAAAGTAACAATATTAGCAGCGAGCGGGAGTAGTGAAAGTAACAGAAGTAACAACGGGAGCAGTGAAATTATCAATATTAATGTACGAGTAGTGAAAGTAACAATAACTACGGCGGGAGTAGTGAAAGTAAAAATAATAATAACGATGTAATAAAAGTAACAATACTAAGAACAAAAGAAAGTATATATGAACAATTAGCTAAGCAAGCGATTTAAGTAAAATATTAATAGCGAGAGCAGTGGATTTGTCTCAAACTTTATTTCATTATAATTTTAAGATATACTTCGTATCATAGAAAAATATATTAATGATAAATTTATGAGTTATAGAACTTTAAAGTAGATGCTAAATAGAGGTAGCTTGGGTTAAGTCGGGCACCCATACTAGTATATATATATATATATATATATATATATATATATATATATATATATATATATATATATATATATATATATATATATATATATATATATATATATATATACTAGTTGTCCCTCCGCGCGCGTTGCGCGCGGAGTTCCAAGGACCATCTCCGTATTCTTTGAAAACATTTAGCTTAAATATTAACATACGATTAAACTAATAAGCCCAAAGTTTTGGAAGTTACATACCCAAGTATTACAGATTTCTAAAAGGTGCTAGTAACACCGCAAAAAAACATCTTGATCTGGATGTAATATGGGAGGGCGATTCAGTTAATTATTTAAGTCTAGTCTTAGTACGCAAAATATTAAGGTTACAGGCCATTACTATTAGTCATTCTATATATGCCTGTGCTGATTCTGATACTGCTCTCCCTTCATTTATGGAAGAGGTGTAGAGGCATGTAGTTCAGAACCATTCCAATGGTGTACACTGAATTGCAATGGTTCTGAAAATCTTCCTCAGAAGAGGCATGTAGTTCATGAAAATACATTTGACATAACCAGGAGCAACAAGAACATCTTCTTCTTGATCACCCCTGTCCTTTCCCTTCATAATATCTTCCAACTCATTGCACTTCAGCCTATACAGTCGGCTGCAACGCTCTAAATAGCCGCATCTTTCAAAGGTCAAGTCTTCAACAAGAACACCCCACTTCTTACTCAGACTGCGCACAGCCTTCTCAGCAGCAATTTCACAAGACTCCTCAATTGTGTCAGCATGCCCACTAACATATGTCAAGATTAAAAACTTTGTTGATCGCAACCGCCTAATGTCTGTCTCCACTGACACATAGACACTGTTCTCAGACATATCTAACATATGATAAACGGGCTCAGGAAAGTTCAGGACAGAAGTGATTTGTTTTAGCAATGGATGATATGGAATGGTTATCCGATTAGCCGTCACAGGCAACACCTATATACAAGGTAAACACATGAGTGAAACTTTTGATGTGAAGTAAAATAGGCAACAGACCAAAACTTATCATCAATTCTGTCTTATGTCTGTAGTATTTGTACCACCATTATCAGTATTATTATTATTATTATGATGAAACAACCAATCTTAAAGGCAGAAATCTAAAATAAGAATAACAAATGAGTAGGAGTGTTGAAGGCACAAAGTTGAAGAGATTATCGAGCAAGATCAGGCCACATAACAAACTTTGAAGCAGAAGTTCAACATGATTTTGATATTTCGCCTATCAAACTTTAACGGACCTAAAGCCACATAACAAACTTTAACAAACTAACACTAACGAAGCAGAAGTCCACAATCAATGTGTACTCCTCTCGCTAAATAACTATCCAGAACGTAAACTAAAGACTTAAGAAACTCAAAAATTATAAGTATTTGAGGTAGACCTAGTTGTTTCAAACAATCAGAGGTTAAACATGTAGATTACAACTACAAAGAAGCATTTAACAAATCATCTTCAACATAAAGAGCCGTTAAAAAATTTACCATAAATATCACGTTAACAAGGTATAATAACTGAGAGAAAGATAGACCTTAGGGATCGACATGTGGATTTCAGGCTCATGAAAAGCCATTGATGATGCTTGTGTCTATACCAGAACTATGTAACGACGATACCGTATATTTAGAAAATAATATATGGTAATTGCACATTCTTATTTGTGACGGAGGGTATCCGTCACAAACAAGAGACGGGTACCATATTGTCTCACAAAAAACCCATAGGGGGTGAGAGAAGGAGCACATGGGGTGGGTGCCCACCTTGTCCCCTCTACCCATTTCCACTCACAATATACCCGTCGAAGATCCGACCGGGTCACAAGGAGACCTCTCAGTATATAAGAAGTAAGCATTGCACATAGGATTCGAAGATTTAAGAAAGATTTGTAGGAAAGCAAAATACACACGCATGAGAAGAAGCAAGGTGTTGTAACATATTTGAGGATAGGGAAAAACCAAGTGTAAAGTGTGCTTAGATTTGTGTGTACCTTTTAACTATTTAGGATTGTGTAAGTACGGATACTTATGAAAACCGTACTATTGTGAGACGACACCACCAAGGATTGGAGCGCTAGATAGACCTGCAATATTCACGAAAAGAGGCCGCAGCGGTCGGAGGACCGGGTCTTGGCGAGTCAACATACCCCACACGGCGGTTGGTGGCAAAACAATATCCAAACGTTGAAATAGTTTCGGAGCCTCACCCACTATGCGATCAATCCTATTCTGTAATCCTTGAACTATATACGCGTTGCTGCTCATTTTGGATTGGCACGACTGACCTACAATAACTTCTCCCTAATAGAACTACACGGTCAACTTTAAGCAAGCCAACTCAGTATAAAAAACAACATTAACAACAACCAAATCAAACAGAAGTGGACCACTGTACACACTATGCAATGTCCATTCAAACAACAATCTGTGACATTTATAAGAGTTGTAGACACCAATTAAGCACACACGACACAACCCGTTAGATGAATTACCGAAAAACCAAAAGGGACAACCCTAAAAGTAACAATAACCAAATATACATCTTATCATTTAGGACATATAGGTACAAACAGCAAATCAGTTAAACAACAAATTTGCGCCGAACAATCAAATGACTTTTGATTTTCTCGAACATGTATCGAAAATCCGAAAAACAAAATAATAAGAACCCTATATAAGAAACTCAGAGACGTGTCGCTGCCCATCTTGAATAGGCACTCATTCACCCACAATGAGATAATACGAACCCTATATAAGAAACTAAGAAATGTGTCGCTGGCCATCTTGGATAGGCACGATTCACAGATCTAAAACCACGCAACAAATTTAATCAAGTATCAAGTTATCATTTACCCAAAGAGAAATCTTCAATCTCTCGAAAATTGCATCTCAAAAGGACACACAAACACAGATCTAAAACCGCACAAGAAATTTAATCCAGTATCAAGTTATCATTTACACAAAGAGAGCAATGAGCCTCTGAAAAGCCGAGACTCAATTTATATAAGCGTAAACATATAAGCAAATAAAAATCTGGAAAAAGGGAGATGAGCTTCAGAAAATATAGAAATCTGGAAAAACGGAGATGAGCTTCAGAAAATAAATCTGGAAAAAGAGAGATGAGCTTCAGAAAACCTGTAATCAAATGATTTTGTAGACGAAGAATCGCTTACAGATGAGCGAAGAACAACCTGTAGCAGGATAAAGACGGCGATGAGTAAGAAAGCCAGGAACAAATTGAGAGCTCAGGAAGAAATGGAAAAGAAGCTAAGGAAAAAATGTAAAGAAGTGAAGGAACAGTTGTTACACTGTAGAGCACGCGAGGAGTACGAAAAACACTGGCCTACTGTAGCATTTCAGAATGTTTTCCAATGTTCTTACATTTATAAGGGTTTTAGATATATATATATAGAAATAGGATCTCGTGCGAACTATAAGTTCGGTGCGAACTTACGAACTAATTATCAGCGCTTGGATCAAATTAATCAAAGTTTCACTTCTCCAATTATCCTCTTCCTTCAAACGTAATCCCCAAATCTCTAACCTCCCTCACCTTTATCCACCACCACCTGTCTTCACCGTCGGCCACCAATTCCACCGTCGCCGGAGCTCCGTGACCCAATCATCTCACCGGCGCAACACCAAGCACTTAACACTAGCTCTCATGCCGGCATTAAACACTTACAAGAGCACCGAGCACCGTCGATGTTGACATTCTCGATGAGAACTATTTTAGAATCAAAATCTGTCATCAGACCCGTCTCCTCTTCCCAATTTCGAACTCAGTATCGTTTTCCGACCAACAATCTCCTTCGAAAATGACATATATAAAGAAAAATCGATACTTAAGTCTCAAATCTACAAAAAATAGCGAATAATTGTCGAAAACTAAGCTGGTCAGGTTTGTTGAATGAGTTGAATCTGATTGGGTTTGACGGAATAGGATGGTCAGCACGTCGACCGAGCTGTAGTGACGAGGTGGCGCGAGTCTAAGCAGCAATGGTGTTGTAGGTACTGTTGCTTGATGTTTATCGGAGTTTTCGGTTGTGGTGGAGAGAGGAGAGGCGTTGGGAGTGGTGGTTTCGTGGTAGTGATACAAAATGGGGGTGACGAAGAGGATGAGTGGCTGGTGTGGTCCGTGGTCGTTGGTGACTGTGGTGTTTGCCTTAGTGGTAGGAAGTGGTCAGTCTAGTGTTAGTCGTTGGTAAAGTTGGTCAGTCTTGGTGGTAGTAGTCATAGGGGTTGGCGGTGGTGTTGGTATGGCGGCAGTAGGCAGTTGTAATTTATGGTTAGGTGGTGGTTGCATAAAATATGACCTCGGATACACAAGGTTATCCTAATAGGTACACAAGCTAAAACTATTGGGTACACAGATTATGTGGTAGTCGTGGGGATGAAGTTGGAGAGCTATAAGTGTTTCCAGTGTTGGGGATTTGGGTTCATTCTCGGAAAAATTGACAACGATGTTCTAGTCGTCCGCCGACGAAATTAAATCGTGAACAATGTCGAGGTATACCATTTTATGGCTCTAAATTTCCCGACAACTTTATACTTAGCTATCTGTGTCTTACCTTTGCCAATAACATCTGATATTGTTTCATTTTCTTATAATGTATACTGTGAGAGTGGCGGTCTTGTGGCACTAGCATAATGCGCTGCATCCTGTCTGATATGGCCATGTATTGGAACCTGACCAATTTTTAATAGTGAAATTCACCTGAAGCAGTGCTTTCCTTTTGCGAACCTTTTGTCTTATGCTTTCTTTTAGCAGCAAACTAATTTAACTCGTACCTGAAACTAATTAATTTACTGTGCTCTAGCTAAGCACCAAAACAAATCTGAATGCAGAAGAACCTGTACCAAAATAACCCTCCACCCTGTATCATAATAACTCGTTTGCTCAGTATACTTCTGTATCATAATAACTCGTTTGCTCAGTATACTTACTATCCTGTCATTCATGTTATAAAACTTTGTGAAATTTTTGTTTCGTTTCTATTTAAAAGTATACGGGACCAACTCGTAAAGGCTGCTGCATGCTTTTTCCGGAGTTCTGATTATGTTACATTTTGACAGGATTAATGTGATTTTCGCCTCCAAATTAGACATCGTGGAACTCTAGTACTTATCGTTGTTTCTTGGACGATCATGAATAAAGCAGAGCTCAGGTGATACGACAATGGTGAAGCGTAGTTCGTTTAATAGCTAATCATTCATTTAACTTCAGGGAAATTAATTAGTTTCATGTACGAGTTAAACACTATTTCTTTCTTATAATGTAATCCTAGGAAAATAGCAAAGAACTTATTTGTGGCTTTCAAGCTTAGAAACAGCCCATATTTGATCAATCTGTAGGGAAGGCCATCCTTGTTTTCGTCAAATATAGCATACGAGCAAAACATTGTGTTTCCGCGGAGCATTACATACCTTCACATTTTATTCAGATGTTCATTGATTATTATTCCCTAAGCAAAAATAGCGAGCAATATTTAATTAAATTAGTTAACAATTCATTTAAGTCAGGCCGGTCACCTTCTTCGCCACTAAACTAAGAACTCATTTACCTAGTTAGATACACATATCTCACAAGCTAGATATGCTCCTTTAAATTACTAGATACATGTCTTTAAATTGCTAGATACACTCCTTTAAATTGCTAGATATACACATCTATGACAAACTAGATACACTCCTTTAAATGGCTAGATACACTTAGTTATCTTGCTAGATACACATATCTGGCAATCTAGATACACTCATATACCTTGCTAGATAATTTTTTAATAATATCCCAAACCTATTATTTTATAGGTTTGAAGCTGTTGATTTTACCTTAAATTGTTGTTGTTTTGCAGGTACTTCGAAAAAAGTTGGACTTAGGACAAGCTATGCCTATCCCTGATGGCATACTTATCAATGGACATCCTAAAAATATTGTCTTCACCGGTGAAGCAGGTAACTAACCATGTTTTGCTGGGTTTCTGGTAAAATGGTCCTGTGATAAGTTGCGGTTAGACCTGAGAAGGTCATCGCGTTCAAGTTTAGATTAGGTTATTTAGAGTGCAGTCTTGTTGTGCCATTTTATGAACATGTCAATTTGTGTAATTTTCCGAGTCAGTTGACCCGCGTCAGGTCATTTTAAAGAATGTTTCAGATCATTGTTATTAAGAACTTGTATATTAAGATTAATTGGGCCATTGTTATTAAGATCAGTTTTTCACTTCTATTCTAATCTAAACTAAATCTCAATTTTTAGTTGGGTTGTTATTTAGTTTTTGTATGGATTAATTGAGTCCCTATTTTGGCAATTGAAGTATTTTGTCGAAGTTGTGTGAAATTGATTGAGTTTGTATGGATTAATTGAGTCCCTTTATAGAAGCGTAGAGTGTTTTGACTACACTGCACAGCTTGTGATGATTACCAAGTTAGGGATTTTGAGTATGAAATTCTCACCTCACAACTTCTTCTTGGTGCTGTTTCTTTGTTTTGTTTGTCATATAAAATTAATAGAAAAGGGATCAGGAAGTTTTTATTTGTTGATCGATATCGAGGCCACACATCCAGGTTCATGGACATATACATTCAGAAGATTAAGGTAGTTGCTCAGCATTCATTTTTATCATCTTTTCAGTTTTTCTGCACTTTTGGTTAATGTTCGTTATAAGTGATCATTTGACGTGATTCACGTACCAATTTTCATTGTGAGTCATCCGGAAATAGTCTCATGTTAATTGATTGGTAGGTTGTGTGCTTACTATACCTTACTTCGCTTTATGGGCAGTCTTGAGGAATACAATAATGTTGTTGGTTGCTTGTATTCCATGTTTCAGTAATTCATGTTGATGGTGCATATGCTTAAGTGTACATTGGTTAATATGTGTATGTGGACTAAGTAATATGTGTATCTGGGTAATAGTAGGCTTCGAATCAAAAGCGTTTGTGGTCGTTCAGGTGGTAACCACGTTGAAAATGACGTTATTGTTCGGTTATTCTTTTGTCATTGACTGCAGCTGTTGATGTTTTCTGGTCTCAATTCTGAATAAATTATTCATTTCATGTGAAGATTGCACTTTAATTTATCTATACGTAAATGATACTTAATTTCTGCAGTTGAGCGGTATAATATTGATGTTTGTGTGAGTACTTTCAATTTATTTGTTGAAATTTAATTTAATTGTTTGCTGGTTCAATGCAAGCTCATTGATGTCAATAAGTAGATGAGAATGTTGGTACTTCATATTCATCTGTGAACAACCACATTTTACATTTGTTTTTCTTTGAGGAAGGTAAGTCTTCAGGGGAATATTAGATTCATGTCAGTCGATCCAACTCTGGTTTCGAGTTCTCGTTGTAGAAATCACATTGAGTTAGCATGGTGACTGTTTGAAATACTTGGAATTGTATACTGAAAGTTGTAGAAAACCTTTGCACTAGTATTTGAACTCGACTTTTTTTTAATGTGAGGAAATAAAGGTAATTAACGACACCAAACTACAGGTATGAGTAAAGAGTTTAGTAAAGAGCTGAGTTAGTTTAATTTTGACAACACATGAGAGACAAGAAGCTAAAGCATATTCCAATGATATATCATCTTACTGCGTTCCAATGATATATCATCTTACTGCGGGAGGTAGGTATTTTACAGAAAGAGAACACTTTTCAGTATTATTTTGCAGGCATTTTCTTGAATTAAGAGGTTTCTAATATATCTGTTTTTAAAAAAAGTGGAGCAGGTTGCTGGAGGAAACTGAAGATGAGGCGAGTGTCTTTCATGTGCTCTTGTTTCATTTATTATAATGGTTATCCATGCGAAAATAAGAGTTCTGAATTTTGATTTGAGTGGTATAGTTGGTCGAGTTGATAAAGAAAGGATCTGTCAAACAAGGAGATATGGGTAAGGTGCTTTGCGAAGATCTCAGTCAACACTGCAAGAAGACCAAGTAAGATCATTATTCGTTAGTGCTCCCTTGTATAATAATGTGAAGTAGTGTAGGCGTGTAGCTGGCTTTAATAAGGATTACCCAAATGTTTCGTGGTTGTCGAGTCTGTTGAATGTGAAGACCAAGGCTAATAATTTACTCCATTCTTATGGTAGCGACTCGGAAAGTGAATGACTTTGACATCGAGGACTCAAACTATGAACTCTGAAGAGGTTGGATACCAAGTTTCGCAGGAAGAACTCTTATTGCAGTGACAAATACGGAGTAATTGTTAATCTAACGGTTCCCTAGATGAAGCCATCTGTTAGTAAAGAACTTAGGAGGTATGGACATGGCTCGAGAATTAGAACTGGAGAAAGTTGATCGCACCCTGAAGAACCTTGAGTGCCTTCCCTAGAGTTCGTTTTGAGTAGCCCTTGAGACAATGGTTATGTATAACCTTGAGAGGATTGATTAAACTTCATGATTGAGTTCATTTAATTGATTATTCCAATGGAGATGATAATACCATCATTTTCCACACTTTTAATTGACACCCACCAGGATTTATGCATCTTGGGGCGGATGTCGAAGCATAGGATCTGCAAACTCAACTAAGACAAGGGCTACATATTCCTATTTTGGGTTCACTATCTATGTGCAATAAAGTCCAAGTCAATGTTGATGCTTCTTGGACAGATAGGTTGTTCACAGGTATTGGTTGGGTTTGTCAACTGCCTGACGGCAGCAAGTCTGAGTTATGTTTATCCACCCTTGCACAAAGTCCCGACCAGGCAGAAGGGAGGGGTATTTTGGAGATCCTCAGATGGGCTTGGAGCATGAAGTTTTTACATATCCATATTGCTTCTGATTGTACTACGATTCTTACTCAGATCGTTGAAGGACAACCATCTAATCAGCTTACTCAGATAATTGTTGGTGACATTTTGGAATTTGCGAAGTCTTTTCATTGTTTATCAGTTTCATATGTTGATCGTTCATGTAATGTAGTAGTCCATAGGTTAGCAAATGTGGCTAGGTGTTATGTATTTTCACTTGTCAAAAAAAAAAAAAAATTGATACCCACCAAAAGGATATGGATTTGGGGGGTTGTATATTCATATATAAATGATTTTACGAAGGTTTTTAACATAATTAATATTTGATTCTTGTATTCTTACTACGAAATGATAATTGAAATAGGTACTTATGGGCTGAGTCGTACTTGGACCAACTCATAAATGTTGTGTATCGAGTGGTATAAATACATTTTCCACAGGAAATGAACGATCTGCTTTGGTTACGTTAATATTTGGAGGAGAAATCTTGGTTATCTTGAATGAAATCAATTCATTTTGATATGAACCTTATTTATGGGCATAAAAAGTCGACTATCTCCTCCACTTGGGTGCACTGTGGTGGTTCCTACAGTTTTAAACATTGATAATATGTTGTGCAACTTGTTGTATGCACGACTTTTCCTTTTGTTTGCTAGCTACACTCTTTTAAATTAATAAATACATATTTGAAACTAGTTAGATACACTCCTTTAAGTTGTTGGATACACTCCTCTAAGTTACTAGATACATTCTTTTTGCTTGCTCGATACACTCGTGTAAATTAGTAGATACACTTATTTAAGTTACTAGATACTCTCCTTTTGTTTGCTATATACCGTCCTTTGAATTAGTAGATACATATTTTAGCTAGTTAGATATATTCCTTTTAGTTTCTAGATACATACTTTTAGCTAGCTAGATATATTCTTTTAAGTTGCTAGATACATTCATTTAAGTTGATAGAGAAACTCTCTTAAATTAGTAGATACACTTTTGTATGTTACTAGATACATACTTTCAAATTGGTAGATATACTCGGTTAAATTACTAGATACATACCTTTAGCTAGCTAGATACAATACTTTATGTTACTAGATACATATCTCCATGTTGCTAGATACAAATTATCAACAATAATCAAAGCACTTTTTATATTTTAATAGAGGGGTTAGTGTTAGCAATAGATGGCATTAAATTGATGGCATGATTTGAAAGTATCAGCCCATGGATCCGACAGACATTTGATTCGGACCATGAGCATCCCCTCTTGTAACGTTATGTGATGGCATGATTTGAAACTCAGATCCAACCTAGTCGCCCATGAAACAAACCCTCAAGGATTTAACCAAGTCGCAATTGACTCAGATCACGAGCGACTAGTTAAATCTAGGATCGCATATATCTAACTCGCTCGTCCCTTGGCCATCCCAATCAAAAATCCTTCCCAATAGCGAATTCCACCACAAAAGAAAAATGTTTGAATCTAAGTGCAGCTTTGGTAAATAGTGGTATTGGGAGAATTAGAGTACCAAGTCAACAACATCCCGTTTGAAACTTGCGAAATATCTAGCTTTACTCCTCAACAAATGAGGTTTAAGTTTATCAACATCGAGACAATTGCACAGTTTCAAGAAGAAATCTTCAAAGACCATCTTCCAAACATCTACTAATTCTAGAAGGAATATTCTCAGATAGGCGTTGGGGTGTTAATAATGAAGATGAGAGGGTGGTCCGTCGGATATTAAGTTAGGTCCGGTTTCACGGAGGGATAAGTCCGGTCGCTCACGCCGTGAACTCGTGCTCTCCGGCATAGGTGAGATCGAGCCCTGGGAGGACGCCTGATGGTGATGGAAGGAAAGAGAAACAAAGGTGGTGGGGTGTGCTTGTTATGCGTGGAGTGGGATTTATAATTTGGACCACTAATATAAGGATGACATTGGTAGTTAAATGCACGTTCGCACTGTATTTTTTAGTTCGCACAGACCCCGACCTATATATATATATATATATATATATATATATATATATATAGGCGAATCCTATGTGAGACCGTTAATTATGGCGAGGCGGCCGGCCTCACCAAATTCCTTCATTAATCCTTCATTATATGGACTAACTTCCTATTATTCAATGGGCTGAAAATTTAGGGGTCACTCCAAATCTTTTCATTTAGCCCAAAATACTTTCTCTCACTAAAATATTATATCATATAATAGCCCAATCACGAAATATCTCTCTAAAAATATAACAAACAAAATTTTTTTCTGAAAATTTTCTTCATCAAGCAAACTCGTCTTCAACGGAAATTCTTCAACAAGCGAGCTCATCAATTTGTTCATCTTAGGGCTTGTTCATCGATTGTTCGTGAATTCCATCAAAACAACATTCAACAACGTTGATTCAATTAATTTCAGAAGAAAAATCGAATAATTTACAGGTAATTTCATAATTTTCATCAAAATTGAGTATATTCATACAATTCTGTCAATTCACTCATAAATTCATGATATCAGGTTCGAATTTGATCAAATTGAACGATTTTTGTAAATAAAACGTTCGAATTTGATCAATATTTTGAGCGATTTCCTTTTTCTCAATTGCTATGCTATGGAGATTGTTCCTGGATTTCGTATTACTTACTAAATTGTTTTTGACGATTTTGCAGCTCTAATTGCTATGGAGATTTTAGATATCACAATGACTGATGATAATAGTGTTATTGAATCAGGTATATCGTTTTTTATGTAATTTTGTAAAAATCTCATGTTCTATCATTCAATTTGCATGTCAAAATTTCTGCTCGATTATTATGCAATATATGGATTGATATTGTATCTCTGTGAATCTTAGAACCTAATTGTGTGACTTTAAGAGTTGGTTGAATTGTTAGTGTAACAGTTATCAATTGAGTGGATTTTGTTGTTTGGTGAATCTCAGACCTTATTTTGTGAATCTCAGACCTAGTTTAGTGAAACTTAGAGCTTGTTTTGTGAAACTTATCATAAGTGGTTACAATCACCTTTTCTACTCTTTTACTTATTTTGTGAATCTCAGACCTAGTTTAGTGAATCTTAGACCTTATTTTGTGAATCTCAGACCTTACTCAGTGAATCTTAGAAAAATTAATTAAAACATAATATTCAGAAAACTTAAAAATCTTGTAATTTGTCATCACATAAAAATTCGCATGCTCATGGCTTTCGAATTAACTAAACAACAACATTCAAAAATAAAATAAAATGAAAAGCTGAAAAATTAAGCAAGATATGATTTAGTTTATCAATCACCCCTATTTGTTCGAGGCAATGCACATAGAGCAATATTGATATAGCTATAGGTGCAAAGATTCATCTCGCATCGAAAGAGTGATCTTCCCGCATGTTTAGATGAATATGGGACTCTTCTACATACTGGAGTGTAGTTAAAATATTTTGAATCAAGCCTTGATGCTACCCATAGAAAGGGCCCCGAACTCGGGAATAAGTAGCCACCATTCGGATCTAGTACGCCCAAATTGCTCAAACTTCTCCTGCAACTTAAAAGCCTGTTTGCGACCATTGTCATTTGTGCCAAATTGAATTAGTACTAATCCCATAAAATGACAAGTCCGCCGCACATAACAGGGGACCAAAGACTCTATCTCATAACCTTGGCTCATTAAACAATCTGCCAATTTAGAGAGGTCAGGACAAACATACTTCCCTTTTTTATCCATATAACCTGGAACATTCGCCAAAACACAAGTATAGGGAAATACAAATAAATGAGACATTGTGTGCAATAGGGATTTTTGAAATGTTTTTACAGAAGAGAGGAGAGGTTATTGGTATATACTATTATGTTTCAGAAATTAGATATTTATAGGCCTGGTATTTGGCACAACTCACAACAAAGTGCTGTTCACATTACCCATATATTAAATTTTTTGATTGTTCAATTTCCTTTTCTTGGGAATGGAAGTGTTATTAACAAATCAACAAAATATCCTCATACATACAACCTGACCTTTTCTTAAAAGTGAATTCATAATCTTCACCAGAAAATTTTAAATTATTTGAACTAATAATCTGATACTTTATTTAGTGAATCTCAGACTTTATTTGGTGAATCTCAGCCTTTATTTAATGAATCTTGGGCCTTACTTTGTGAATCTCTGTTGTTAAACGTTACTAATGCAATTTATTTATTTCTTATTGTGTGAATCAGAGACCCTAGTTTGTGAAACTAGAAGGTTATTTTGTGAAAGTTAAAAACTGAACTAATAATCTGAACCAAAAAGTGAACTTGTGAATCTCAGTCATTGTATTTGTGAATCCTAGAGCTCCTTTTGTGAACCCTTTAGAGGAATGACCTATTCTCTCTCTTCTCTTCCTTGCTCAGATAATATCCTCAGACTTTATTTGTGAATCACAGACCTTATTTAGTGAATCTTAAACCTTGTTTTGTGAATGTGAGATGTGACTTTGTGAACCTTTTATCTTCTTAGGTATTGATTCAAATGTCAACAACAACTCACAGTGTAGTGTGACGCCTCGTGTCGGTTGTGGTGAGGTTCCTTGCTCTAATGTTGGTTCTTGTCAGGATGGTGAGGGTTCTACTGCTGTGTTAACAACCCCTACAATGCCAACTATTTCCACACCTACTACTTTGGTAACTTACACACCGGGTGGCACTGAGCAATGGATAACTAGGATTGAAGAGAAGTTTACACCCGTGCTTGGCAAAACATTTGTGGACTTAGAGTCCGCAATGTTGTTCTATAAAATTTATGCTATTGCTTGTGGGTTTGAAGCAAGGAAGTCTTCAACTAAGAGGTTTAAAGATGGGACTATTCGAACAAAATGCATGGTTTGTCATCGTCAAGGTTTTAATAACAGAAAAATCGTCCTCCAAAAGTGATGCAAAAACAACAACTCAAAACCGGTGACAAAACAAAAGCTGGTGCAATAAGTGCAAATAGAAAAACAAAAACTGCTAAAACCAGTATGAAAAAGGGTGGAGTTGCAGGTGCAGGTGAAGCTGAGAGTTCCAATAAGCAAAGTGGTACAAGAATAACTAAAATTAAAAGGTGGGGTTGTGGAGCAATGATAAAATTCATGTACCATGAAAAGATGTACAAAATTGAACAATTCCGTGAGGGTCACAATCACCAAAGGCGCTTTGTCAAAAATAGGGAATTTGAGAAACTTGCTCTTAATATAAATCAACTGAACGAATATCATAAGCAATTGATTATACAAAATTCGAGATTGAATGTCGGGGCTAGTTTAACATACAAATTATGCAAGGAACAAGCAGAGGGTTTCGAAAATGTTGGAGCTACCCTTACGCAGTTCAAGAATTTCCAAAGGGAAGTAAAGTGTCTACTTAGTGACTGTGGGGTAATATCCGAATAAGACCCTCAAAAATAGGACTATAACGTAAATTTAACATGTGAAATATGGTCATAAACGAAATACAAAACAGAAACGACAAAGATAAAGAATCAACCTCGGGTCCTTTGTAGTGCGGCGTAAAGAACAGAAATCAACAGAGATTTCCTCCTAATTGTTGCACCCAAGACCGTATGAGACTATGCCCTTGTGCTAGAAATGCTTTCTAATTGACTTGCAATATTGAGAAAGCTCTTGTGAGGTTTTACGATGTGAGATCTAGGAATTTCAGAGAAAATTGCCCTGAAACCCTAATTGTTTCTTCACTAATGATGATTAGGTTAAGCAAGAGGAGAAGCTCTCCTTTTGTTCTCCTAATCTCGGCCAAACCGAGAGGGGCCTTGGGAAGTGGGCTTCCACTTCCTTTTTGAATTAGCTCATGGTCCGGTTCGTAAATCGCTAAAATGTATATGACGCGGTTTTGTTATAAATCGTCATCGGTTATCGGTTATTAAAGCATCAACTAATAATACGGATTAGTTGAAACATTAATACATGTCCGACAAAGACGATATTGTATAATTATATTCAATATACATTTAATTAAATATAAAACGCTTATATTCAATTTACGAATTAACTGCTTAATTCGCCTTAGCCATTATTATTTAATCCGTATTAAATAACATATCTCAACATCACATTTTGACTTATTATTAGTCAAATGACTCGGACTAACTGGTTAGTCAAAATTGGCATCAACATGACTGTATTTTCATACTGTCACATCTCTCAAACGTATCCTATAGGTGTGACTTTTAGGGACCAGTTGATCACCGCCATCTGTATGACAATAACGTCAAACTTATCTAGCAAGCCAACCGTTATTGATAAACGTGGATCAACTGATAATAATACCAAAAGTATGCCCTTTGACCCTTTTAGAGATTTATAAGTCCTTGCACTAACTGTTAAGGACACCAACCCCAACAAGCTCCCACTTGTCCGTACAAGTGTATGTGCAATGACGTTATCCGCACTAACTGGAGGACACAGCTCCAACAAACTCCCACTTGTCCGTACAAGTGTATGTGCGATAACCGATTCTCATATTCATTTAAAATTTCTCCCACTCAATGTAAAACAATTTGCAGATCCAGATCCGCAAAGGTCGTATTTTTACAATCGATCTGGATCAAGAGTGGTTTCCCCGACTAGAGAGTAACTTAACCGATAAAACGAATCCGTATCCGAGCATGGCCATGCATTTCGATTCTGACTCCTCGAGTGGCCCTGAGAAATATCGAGTACCCGATAAAGGCTGAATATTTCCTTCAACTCGACTCCTTCCGATCTAAGCACAAAGATGAAATGACCCGAAAAAATCTACTTGGCCCCCTGTTACGGATGACCGTGAGAAAGAAACCAAAGTCACCCAAAATCTGCCGTAGTCTCAAGAGACAGTCGATAGTCAAAAGAATCGACTCTTAGGATCACCATGGAGGTCCTATCCACGACCGGACACCGAATGTTATAAAACATTTAGGACTCCACGTCGATGTCACAATTGTGTCCTACGAAATATCCGTATAACTCGCTTCTGTGATTGGTCAGTCAACCGGTTGACTTATGGCTCGTTGAACCCACCATCAACCAACGTCACAAAATAATTGCCAGAATTATCAGCTCATGTGGGCAATTAAGGACTAATAATATAATGTTTGTTCAGTTCACTTTGTGGTGTTCAAAATTGTCGTACAATTCCACATGAAAAACAAAATATATAAATATCAAAACGATGATGTTGTATAGAGTACAAAAGAGAATGAATCTAATCCATAAAAGAGTACTACAACTTAGGAACACGTTTAATTCCCATGGAATTAACGTGCCCTTCATGCTTATCTTGTCGTAATGGTTTAGTGAGAGGATCTGCTATATTATCATCTCAGTAGCAATCTTTTCTATCACTACTTCCTTTTGCTCCACGTAATCTCGGATTAGATGAGCTTTCCGTTGTACATGTCTAGACTTGTTGCTAGACTTTGGCTCCTTAGCTTGGAAGATGGCACCACTATTGTCGCAATAGATGGTGATTGGGTCATTCGAACTAGGCACCACAGATAGCCCATGTAAGAATTGACGCATCCATATCGCTTCCTTTGTAGCTTCAGACGCGGCATAGTACTCGGACTCAGTCGTAGAATCTGCTGTAACAGTTTGTTTCGAACTCTTCCACCGATCATAGCGCCATTAAGAGTAAAAACGAATCCAGACTGAGATTTCGAGTCATCTCGATCCGTTTGGAAGCTAGCATCTGCGTGACCGGTTGCGCATAGCTTTTGGGGGCCTCCATAAGTCAATGCCCAATCTTTAGTCCTCCGTAGGTACTTAAGAATGTTCTTGACAGCCAGCCAATGTGATTCACCTGGATGCTGTTGGAATCGACTTGTCATACTCAATGCATATGCCACGTCCGGACGTGTTCATATCATGGCATACATGATTGATCCTATAGCCGAGGCATAAGGAATCCGTGTCATGCGCTCTTTTTCTTCCGGTGTCTCTGGTGCCTGAGACTTGCTCAAATGCACCCCTGGAGCCATAGGAAGAAAACCCTTCTTGGAGTTAGTCATGCTGAATCTCTCTAGGACTTTGTCTATGTAAGACTCCTGACTGAGAGATAACATCCGTCGTGATCTATCTCGGTAGATACGGATGCCCAGAATTCTTTGTGCCTCACCCAGATCTTTCATCTGGAAATGGTTTTTCAACCATACTTTCACCGAAGTTAAGAGAGGTATGTCATTCCCAATCAGGAGTATGTCGTCAACATACAATATTAGGAAGACAATCTTGCTCCCACTCGACTTGATATATAGACATGGTTCCTCGACCGATCGAGTGAATCCATTTTCTTTTATCACTTGGTCGAAGCGATGATTCTAACTCCTCGATGCTTGCTTAAGTCCATAAATGGAACGCTTAAGCTTGCACACTTTCTTAGGATGTTCTGGATCGATGAAACCTTCGGGTTGTACCATGTACAACTCTTCCTCCAAAAAACCGTTTAAGAAGGCGGTTTTCACATCCATTTGCCAAATTTCATAGTCATGAAAAGCGGCAATCGCTAAGATAATCCGAATGGAACGCAGCATGACTACGGGTGCAAAAATCTCATCGTAGTGCAAGCCTGGCACTTGGGTGAAACCTTTAGCAACTAGTCGTGCTTTGTAGATATCTTGTTGACCTTCCACAGAATGCTTTATCTTGTAAAGCCATTTGCATTGAAGGGGACGAACCTTAGCAGGTAAGTCAACAAGATCCCACACGTTGTTCTCATACATAGAGTCCATCTCGGATTTCATGGCCTCAAGCCATAGCTTTGAGTCAGAACTAGTCATGGCACCTTTATAGGTTGCGGGTTCACTACTCGTTAAGAGTAGAACGTCATCTATGTCATGTTCCTCGACCATACCAATGTATCTGTCCGGAGGAATAGAGACTCTTCCCGACCTCCTAGGTTCCCCAGGAATATTCACCGCAGCCGGGATTGAAGGAATTGGTTCCTCCAATGGTTGCTCGGTATTTGGTTCAGGAATCTCCGACAGGTCGAAGGTTCTATCACTCTTTGCATTCTCGAGAAATTCCTTCTCTAAGAATGTCGCACTAGCCGCAACAAAAACACGTTGTTCGGTTGGCGAATAAAAGTAATGACCAAGTGTTCCCTTAGGATAACCTATAAAGTATGTCTTGACCGATCGCGGGCCGAGCTTATCCTCGTGTCTCCACTTGACATAAGTCTCGCAGCCCCAAACCCGTATAAAGGACAAGTTAGGGACCGTTCCCTTCCATAGTTCATATGGAGTCTTGTCAACACTTTAGACAGACTTCGGTTAAGTATTAGAGCAAATGTGAAGAGCATAACCCCACAATGAGTCAGGCAACACGGTGTGACTCATCATGGATCGAACCATATCGAGTAGTGTTCGATTTCTCCGTTCGGACACTCCATTCAATTGAGGTGTTCCAGGTGGAGTTAACTGTAGTGCAATTCCACAGTCCTTTAGGTGTTGATCAAACTCGTGAGAAAGATACTCGCCACCACGATCTGAACGTAGTGTTTTAATCTTTCTACCCAATAGGTTCTGTACCCTATTCTGGTATTCCTTGAATTTCTCAAAGGATTCACTTTTGTGCTTCATTAAGTAGACATAGCCATATCTACTTAAATCGTCCGTGAAAGTGATGAAATACCTATAGCCTTCTCGTGCGGTGATTGACATGGGACCACATACATTCGTGTGTATGAGTCCTAATAGGTCAGCAGCGCGCATTCCAACACCTTTGAAGGAAATCCGAGTCATCTTACCGATGAGACATGATTCACACGTGCCAAATGATTGAAAATCAAAGGCCGAGATAGCTCCATTTTTGATGAGCCGTTTTACGCGTTTCTCATTAATGTGTCCCATACAGCGGTGCCATAGATACGTTTGATCTTTGTCACCAACCTTTAACTTTTTATTCATTACGTGTAATATTTCGGTGGTCCGATCTAAAACATAAATTCCGTTCATGGAGACCGCCTTGCCATAAATCATATCGTGTAAAGAGAAAATGCAAGTATTATTCTCTATTACAAATGAAAAACCAAGTTTGTCAAGTGCAGAAACCGAAATAATGTTTTTCGAAAGACTAGGTACATAATAGCAAATCATATAATGACAACTCAAATCCGCTTAGGAAGTCGGATCACATATGTCCCCTTTGAGACGGCAGCCACTCGTGCTCCATTCCCGACACGCAGTCCACCTCACCCTTTACGAGGGGTTCGATGTTTCGGAGCCCCCGCACATGATTACACAGATGAGAACCACAACCAGGATCTAGTACCCAAGTTCCGTAACTTGCGTGGTTAATCTCAATCATATGAATAAAAGTAAAAGAGAGAGAAGACATACCAACAGGTTTAACGCGACCCGCTTTTATGTCCTCATGATAAACAGGACATGTACGCCTCCAATGCCCAGTCTTGTGGCAATGATGGCATTCCATGTTTTCGGTTTTGCTCTTTGTCGCGCCTGATGAGGTGCTCGACTCACCAGGCCCACTCTTTTCTGGACCCGACTTCTTGAACTTCGGTTTACCTCATCATAGGTTTGCCGAGCTTTGCCCTTACCTTTCCCCTTGTTTGTCACAACAAGAACATCCTGTTTCAAGCTCCCACTGAACTTCATGTCCTTCTCGGTCTGTACGAGAAGGGAGTGCAGTTCATGGGGACTTTTCTTCAAATCATTCATATAGTAATTCGCTCTAAATTGCGAAAAACCATCGTGGAGTGAGTGAAGCATGCGGTCGATCACAATGTTCTCGCTGATCTTACAATCAAAGGTCTCCGACTTCTCAACATTCTCAATCATGCTGAGAATGTGTGGGCTAACTGGTTGGCCCTTACAAGTCTCGCATCAAAGAAGCGAGTGGTATGCTCATAGGTCACGATTCTCGGTGCTTTCGAGAATTCCTTTGTGAGCGTGGTGAAAATCTTGTTCGCACCATGGGCTATGAAGCGTTTCCGCAAATTGGGTTCCATTGCAAAAATGAGTACGTTTTTAATCGCACCCGCTTCCATACGAAATCATTAAACTTGGTGATTTCAAAGAGCTCTCAGCCGTGGGACCTGGGTTTGCCGGGATGGGCTCTAATAGATATTTGAGCTTCCGTCCGGCGCGCATTCCGTAATGCCGCCTCCCAGTCCGCGAAGTTTGATCCATCATTCTTCGATCGAGTAGACCGATTCATCCGATTCATGAAGATCCGAAGCCGGGACTCACGGTCCAATGTGGCACTTGGCATTGGGTTATCAGTAGAACCAGCCATTTGTTATTAGCAGTTTAAAAGTTCGTGATCTACACTGAAAAAGAAAGAAAAACAAGAACGAAATAAGCAACTCATCGAGGTGATTTAAGTCTATTTTAAAATTCATTTTAACATGTAGACTTTCGCACTTGCATAATTGATCTCCCTCAAGAATGATACAAGTGATCCCAAGACTCAATTTCTGTATATTGATAAGCCAACTGTTTAGCTAATTCTTCCGTAAGAACTCTTGGTCGATAGATTTCCGTAAATCCTATCTATAGTCCACCATAATCACAGGATCGTACGAGTGACCATAGTGTTGAGATAAAATAGGTCAATCGGTTCCAACTTACCCGACGTAGAAGGGGTCATATTATGCCTATCGACGAAGAAGGGACTCATTGGAGTTTGACCTATAAAGACCATTCTCAATTTTGGTTTATACGAGGAAGATCCCATCAACAAAATTATAATTCATTTTAAGTGAACGAATAACTAGCGTCTGCGTGAATGAATCAATTTAGGTGATGGCTTAGCATAAAACGTGTGACATGATAATGTCAAAGAAAACTAACTCGTGACCTCTATATGTGTCAGTTTTCATGCAATAATTAGGTGGTTTGGTTTTTAGGCGGAATATGATGCATATAATCGTTGCGGAAAAATAAATAAAAGAATGCAATACGTAAATAAAAATTCCTAGTGTGGCCTATCCTAATCAAAAAGAACATAAAACAACTTTGGAATCCACCGTTGGACCCGAGAAGCTTGTCTTGATGTTCCATCTTGATCCATGTAGCGGGAGTGAGCATCCGGTCTCCATCTTTGGTCTTCTCAAAAATTACAATTAAAATTACAAAATATAAACCTATTTACATTCTAATTAAAAACTGTAATTACAAGTGAAAAATCCAAAACGGAGATACAAGATCTCAAAATACAACCAAGACCGTGTTCCATCATTACGGTAACACGTTCTACTAAGGCCATACTAAGTTACAACCGTTTGTAAAATAAATAAATACGTAATATAAAGCATTCACGGCATTCAAATCAACGATAAAAGAAAATGCATCAACTAAAACAAATTCATTCGTGACATAATTCCGTAATTATGTTAAATTTATCCAAACCACCTTTTAATGATTAAAATTCATGTGATAAAACCGCTTCTATCAATTTAATTTTAATCCATTACAATCCGTTACTTTAAATACGCTTTAAAATAACTTAATGGTACGTGTGTGAACCGTTTCACAATCATAGCGAGTGTACAATATCCGTATAAAGTACATATTTTGGCCAAAAGAAAATTTAAAGCAAAAAGAATAAATTTTCAAAGCTGTCAGAACAAAAATCCCTCGATCCAGGGACACAGGTGCTCGATCGAGGAACAAAAGGGCTCGATCGACTGAACTGCTAGTCGATCGAGAGGTTGCCAAACAGAAAGTACTCGATCGACAGTACTGGAGGTCGATCGAGGGCTTTTATCAGCAAATCTGCTCGATCGAGTACGAGGACTTCTCGATCGAGCAGTGGGGTTTTGAAAGTGGTCGATCGAGTACAGCAAGGACTCGATCGAGTAAAAACTAGACAGAAAAACCACTCGATCGATTAAAACATGCTCGATCGAGTACAAAAATTTCTGGAAATGCAAAACCCTCGTGAAACAGTTTGACAAAACAAAACCTACTGCAATTTTGATCAAAACCGCATCAAAACAATTTTACAATTTGACAAAACTTGACATATTGTTATAATCTCCGTATAAAACAACAATATGCACAAAAACAAATCGAAAATAAGATGAAACAACCGTGTAAAACATGTCACGGTTTCAAAAAATTTCTGCCGTGTATACAAGGCACGGTTTTTGAGACAAATACAATCGTTTCAAAATCGTTTTATGAAAAATCACAAAGAAAATTTACGTGGCCTGGCTCTGATACCATTTGTGGGGTAATATCCGAATAAGACCCTCAAAAATAGGACTATAACGTAAATTTAACATGTGAAATATGGTCATAAACGAAATACAAAACAGAAACGACAAAGATAAAGAATCAACCTCGGGTCCTTTGTAGTGCGGCGTAAAGAACAGAAATCAACAGAGATTTCCTCCTAATTGTTGCACCCAAGACCGTCTGAGACTATGCCCTTGTGCTAGAAATGCTTTCTAATTGACTTGCAATATTGAGAAAGCTCTTGTGAGGTTTTACGATGTGAGATCTAGGAATTTCAGAGAAAGTTGCCCTGAAACCCTAATTGTTTCTTCACTAATGATGATTAGGTTAAGCAAGAGGAGAAGCTCTCCTTTTGTTCTCCTAATCTCGGCCAAACCAAGAGGGGCCTTGGGAAGTGGGCTTCCACTTCCTTTTGAATTAGCTCATGGTCCTGTTCAGAAATCGCTAAAATGTATATGACGCGGTTTTGTTATAAATCGTCATCGGTTATCGGTTATTAAAGCATCAACTAATAATACGGATTAGTTGAAACATTAATACATGTCCGACAAAGACGATATTGTATAATTATATTCAATATACATTTAATTAAATATAAAACGCTTATATTCAATTTACGAATTAACTGCTTAATTCGCCTTAGCCATTATTATTTAATCCGTATTAAATAACATATCTCAACATCACATTTTGACTTATTATTAGTCAAATGACTCGGACTAACTGGTTAGTCAAAATTGGCATCAACATGACTGTATTTTCATACTGTCACATCTCTCAAACGTATCCTATAGGTGTGACTTTTAGGGACCAGTTGATCACCGCCATCTGTATGACAATAACGTCAAACTTATCTAGCAAGCCAACCGTTATTGATAAACGTGGATCAACTGATAATAATACCAAAAGTATGCCCTTTGACCCTTTTAGAGATTTATAAGTCCTTGCACTAACTGTTAAGGACACCAACCCCAACAGTGACAAGGATGGACATATGTTCATCTCTCGTTTAGAAACCCTCCGAGAAACAAAAGGGTTGGTATTTTCATATGAAACAGATGCTGACAGTGCCTTGACAAGAATTTTTTGGACAAATGCGGATTCCATCAGATGTTACACATTGTTTGGTGATGCTATTTCATTCGATCCAACCTATGGAACAAACAAATATAACATGAAATTTGCACCTTTCACTGGCATTGACAATCACAAAAAATCAATAACATTTGGATGCGTGCTTTTAGATCATGAAGACGATGACTCATTTATTTGGGCGTTTCAGCAGTTTCTCAAAGCAATGGGTGGCAAAGAACCCAATTACATCATCAGTGACCAAGATGCCTAATAATAAATGCGCCTTCAGTGTGTTTGGAATATCTTACTTTTGTGAATCTGGTTATTTATTTGGTGAATCTTGAAGTTTAATTTGTGAATCATAGAGCGTGTTTTGTGAAAGTTAGATCTTGATTTGTAAAACACAAAGCTAATATTCTTAAACATGGTCATAACTTGTTGAAATTGCCTATTTTGTTATTTCTCTTATCTTGTGAATCTGAGACCTTGTTTTGTGAATCTCAGACCTTAACTTGTGAATCTCAGTCCTTGTGTTGTGAATCTCAGACCTTGTTCAGTGAATCTTTGGGCTTGTTATGTGAAACTTGGTTGTGGTTTTAAATCATCTATTTTACTCTTAATTTTGTGAATCTCAGACCTTGTTCAGTGAATCTTTGGGCTTGTTATGTGAAACTTGGTCGTGGTTTAAAATCATCTATCAGTCTCATAATTTTGTGAATCTCATACCTTATCTTGTGAAATGTCAGACCTTGTTCAGTGAATCTTAGGTCTTGTTTTGTGAAACTTGGCCGTGGTTTAAAATCATCTATTTTCCTCTTAATTTTGTGAATCTCAGACGTTATGTTGTGAATCTCAGACCTTGTTCGATGAATCTCGGTGCTTGTTATGTGAAACTTGGTCGTGGTTTAAAATAATCTATTTTGCTCTTAATTTTCTCGAATCTCGAGACCTTATCTTGTGAATCTCAGACTTTGTTCACTGAATCTTTGGGCTTGTTATATGACACACAAAGCTAATATTCTTAAACTTGTTTTGTGAGACCTTGTTTTGAAATTGCCTATATTGTTATTTCTCTTATCTTGTGAATCCGAGACCTTGTTTTGTGAATGTTAGAGCTTGATTTGTGACAAAAGATCTCTGACAATAGATAATGTGGATTTTGTGACTTGCAGCCGTGTTCAAAAAAGCAAGACATCGCTTTTGCATGTGGCACATTATGAAGAAAGTAACAGACAAGGTTGAGAGCACAATTTGCAAAGAGACCGATTTCTTAAGTCGTCTCGAACAATGTTGTCCGGAGCGAGGACTTGGAGCCCGAGGAATTTGAAGAGAATTGGGCTAAAGTCATTAGCGAGTTTTCGTTAGAAGAGAATAAATGGTTGATCGACAAGTTCGCGAACGAGATCAATGGATACCCGCTTATTTCAAGAATGTCCCGATGGGCAACATTTTAAAAACCACACAAAGATCAGAGAGTTCGAATAGCTTCTTCAAGAGATTTGAAAATAAATATGGGACTCTTTTAGAATTTTGGATGAGATTTGAGAGTGCCATGGACCAACAAAGGCACAATCTAAAGCTTCTCGAAGCACAAAGCCACAACTCAATGCCTGAAACCCTATTCGGGTCAAACTGGGAGGCCCATGCAGTGAAGGTCTATACACATGAAGTGTTCTTTGATTTCCAAAAGGAGGTTAAATTTTCGGTAAATGCGTGTAGTGTTTGTGGATACACCCCACCAGATCCAGTAACTAACTTTGAAGTTTCAATTGTTGAGGACGCGAACAAGCGAAAGAGATATGCAGTTGAGTACAATCGGAGAACAATGGATGTTCGTTGTGCATGTAAATTGTTTGAAAGGAAAGGTATCTTATGCAACCACATCATTTGGATTTGCTCGGGGAAGTTTAAGGAAATTCCTGAGAAATACATTTTGCGTAGGTGGAGTAAGAATGCACTCAGAAACCCGGTTTATGATTTGAATGGAAATCTACTGGAAAACAATGATCTTACTGGTAATAGTAAGTTTGAGATGTCTCAGGTGTGGTCTGAGATTTACGCAACTGTTGGTATGCTTATAAGAAAAGAAGAAGAGTCAGATATGAGAGACTTTGCCAAGCTAATAAAAGAATTCCGAGAGAAGTTGGAGCCAAACCCAAAGCCTTTGACCAAAGAACAAGAATTGGAGGCCCTTCTCAACTGCAAGGCTCCAAAAGAAATCAAGATCTTACCACCTAAAGTCTCTAGAAATAAAGGTAGTGGTAAAAGGATGGTGAGCAGCAAAAATAAGGCAATTATGAAGGCAAAAAAACCAAAAAGGTTGTGTGCTAAGTGTAAACGCATGTCACACCATGATAAAAGAAATTGTCCAAATGAGTTTGCAGAGCATCCTCCTGAGAATCAAGTATGTATAATTCTACTCTTGTCTTTCCATTTTAGTGTTGCTTGAAAACGCAACTTTTCTCAAAAAAAAGTATCTAATAAAGCTTTGATTCTTCACATAGGGAGACACATCGGAAGAAGAGGAAGAAGAGGAAGAGGTTGAGAATGAAGAATGATGTAATGAGGAAGAAGAGGAATATGATTGAAGAAGACAAGTTTTAAGCTTGTTTTATTTTTGTCAACGTTGTGAATCCTTATTTTATGAAACTGGAACGTAAAATTGTGAAACTTGGTTCTGAATCTAGCATCAAGCGTTTTTATCATTTCAGACCTTGTTCAGTTAATCTTAGGGCTTATTCTGTGAAACTTGGTCGTGGTTTAAAACCATCTATTTTGCTCTTAAATTTGTGAATCTTGGACCTTATATTGTGAATCTTGGACCTTATATTGTGAATCTCAGACCTTATATTGTGAATCTCAGACCTTGTTCAGTGAATCAGAGGCCTTGTTCTGTGACACTTGGTCTCAGACCTTATATTGTGAATCTCAGACCTTGTTCAGTGAATCTTAGGGCTTGTTCTGTGAAACTTGGTCGTGGTTTAAAATCAACTATTTTGTTTGTTAAATTTGTGAATCTCGGACCTTATATTGTGAATCTCGGACCAAGTTCGGTGAATCTCAGACCAAGTTCAGTGAATCTTAGGGCTTATTCTGTGAAACTTGGTCGTGGTTTAAAACCATCTATTTTGCTCTTAAATTTGTGAATCTTGGACCTTATTTTGTGAATCTCAAACCTGCTATTGTGAATCTCAGACCTTGTTCAGTGAATCTTAGGGCTTGTTCTGTGACACTTGGTCTTAGAGCTTATATTGTGAATCTCAGACCTTGTTCAGTGAATATGAGGACTTGTTATGTGACTCTTGATCTCAGACCTTATATTGTGAATCTCAGACCTTGTTCAGTGAATCTTAGGGCTTGTTCTGTGAAACTTGGTCGTGGTTTAAAATCATCTATTTTGCTGTTAAATTCGTGAATCTCAGACCTTATATTGTGAATCTCAGACCAAGTTCAGTGAATCTTAGGGCTTGTTCTGTGAAACTTGTTCATGGTTTAAAATAATCTATTTTGCTCTTAATTTTGTGAATCTCAGACCTTATCTTGTGAATCTCATACCTTTTGCTCAACTCATTGACAATGTCAATATCAAACTTCGTCGTGGTTTAAAATCATCTACTTTACAACTATCAAAATATCTTTACAAGAGT